>NC_138999.1:88556911-89057911 GCF_964374135.1 Grampus griseus | reverse complement strand
TTATAAAGCCAGTGATATTTCTTCATTAGCCATGAGAACTTTCCCAGGAATTTTTCTGGTACTGGGCCCATTGATGTGTTGTTCTCAATTTCAGAGAACATTGATCAAGTGAACACTTTACAAAGAAAAGCAAGATGCCGGGGTATTTACCGAAGGAGACACAACTATTGGTCTCAACAGGCCACTTCCCAGCAGCAGCAATATAGAGAATCACTAAGAAGTGATGCTCACGTGGACATCCAAGCAAGATAGTAAGTGACGAGGCAGCATGGCTGACCAGTATCAACCAGTGAAAAACAAAACCTTGTAGTTAAATATGTCATTCTTCTCTCTAACCTGGAAGAGTGAGGAATGATGGGATCAGGTTAACGGTTGAGCAGTCTTTATTGTAGCTCTGCTATCATTGGCGAAAATGTAGGGAAGACTTCCCAAGACTATACGGACCACATTCTTCTCTCCACTTCCCCACAGTGCTCCCTATGCCATTCCATCCTGTCATCGGAGAGGCAATTTTCAGGAACAAGACGAAACCCATGTTAGCAAGGAGACAGAGCAAAAGCCTCCAGAGAGAAGAATGGAGAGAAGCAGGCAGGATGAGACCTTGGGGAGCTGGTTCAAGATCAGAGTGAGTGTGCTGGCTAAATGGACCTAACATGTAGAAGAAGATGACAGAGAGAGTCATGTTGGGCGCGTGTAGAGATGCTGGGAACTTTTCCTCTCGTGGCAGTGGAGTTGGTAATCTGTCTTGTTATTCCTAGGAGTTAACTTCCTAGATCATGTGAGGGCAGGTTCAGAGAAGCAATATAAAGGGAGCAGACTGACTGCAGGGAGCATGGGAGAGGCTGTCTAAAAGCAAAGGAGGAAACTACTGCCAAGGAGATGGAGCAACTCCACACCAGAAGACACAGTTTGGCTCAAGCTGAGTGCGGGAGGAGGTTGAGTCTCTGGGGTCCTCGTCAGAGGGGCGGGCCAAGTCTGCCTTAGGTAGGATCTCTTAGAACTTTATAAAAGTAAGCACATGTGAAAGATATGAAGTCGATTATTTCAGGAAAAGTATTTAAATGGAAAGAAAGGGTATTTAGGAAGTCCTTGTCTGGTGTAAAAGTTAGCGATAACAGATATTGTCCTATCTTAAGAAAGTACCTAAAGCCTGAAAAAGGTCCTAAAGCAAGACACAGCTGGGTCTTATCTTAACCTTGGATTCCATTGTATCACTTTTCTTTCCCCAATTATTTCTTTGGCTCCTAGATTCCCTTCGGTATTAAATATGATGAGAAGTGGCTGCTGAATTTGATTCAGAAGCAATGCAGTGTCCCCTTCACCCCAGTCGAAGTAAGAGAGGACATTGAGGCCGATGAGAGGAAACGGGGTAGATGGCAGGCCCAGATGAGAAATGGCTCTGGTCTCATACTGTGCTTCTCTTGTCACTCTCCCTACAGTTTCACTATGAGAAAATGCAGGCCCAGTTCTTCGTTGAGAATGCCAACATTGCCTTCGCACTGAAGAATGTCAACGGCAAGATTTACAATGAGGCTAATGAAAGGGTATGTATCAAGGGCATGAGCAGGGCTAGCTGGGGGCAAGAGGGCAGGACAGGGGCATGGTCTTGCTTGATCCCAGGGCTCAGATTTCCTGGAGCTTACCCAGCCCCTCTTGTGTTCTCAACAGATATCTATCTTTGTTGATCCCTGTGATGCACCCCACTCTGTGCTGAAGGAGCTGAGGTCAGAAAAGGTGGAGCAGATAAAGGTAATGCAGACTCAACACAACCTGTGCACTCACAGCCAGACCCACCTATTGCCCCCGATCACCACCTCAGACTCAGAGCCCCTGAACCCCATCCCTAACTCTGCAGCTGCCCGTGAAGGAACAATATGATGCCTCCCAGCAATCTCTTGACATCCAGAGAGTCCGCTCTGACCCTGGTATGGCTACAGCAGTAATTGTAGAGCAGGTGAGGGCAGAGGGGTCTAGCTGGAAGGGATACTCAGGAATGGTAACTCGGGGAGGGGTTGGTGCTGGAGCTGTACCAGCCAGGAGCCTCTCAGTCCCCGTTTCCCTCCTTCTGTCTTCCTGGAGACTTGATGACCCGTGATACTGGAATGGCACGAAACCCTAGAACTGGCGTGGCCGCCTCCCTGCAGATCCATCCAGGGAATACGCCCAAGGTGAGGACCTTAGACCCAATGTTGGGGCAGGTGGTGATGGTGGGAGAGATTAGGTAGAAGAGGCAGATTTGTCTCAGGTGTCCCCTGCTGGGGTCCTCACTCTAACTCTTTCCTCATCATAGCTTTTGGCCTTGGACCTGAGCAATAAGAAACCCTACCAGCTGCACAGCCTGTCCAACACTATGCCGAATGCTTCCAACACCAAGAACTTGAACCTCTCCAACACTGAGGTGAGGTGTGGTACCCAGATCCGTCTTTGAAGGGAAAGTGGGAAGGCGCATGTGGTGGTGACAGAGGAAGGGAAATGGATTTGTAGGAAAAGGAAGCGACTAGGGGTGCACGGCCATCCTGGCTCTGTTTCTCTGGCCCATGTGGTTCCTCCTCATAATCACAGGTGGAGTCTGCAGGGGAGATGGACAAGGGTGAGCGGCTGGAGCCAGAAGGGATGTGTGCAGACAGAAACCCCCTGTGCACCACCTTCCCTGATATGTCAACCAACATAAGGTCAGATGCATCCTCTGTTACCCGGTGGCAGCCTGAGCTACTCCCGAAAGTGCCCGTTTGCAAGGGGCAGCTGACGTGGACCTCAGGGAGGACTACAGGCCCTATGCTCTCCTCTCTGCATCACAAAGCTGCCAAAGTTTCAACCAGCACCCAGTGGGCCCCCAGCCCAACATGTGCATACTTTACATTCTTACGTGCTGTGTCTGAGCCATTCTGGGGCAGGTGAAGAGCTGCAAATGGGGCGCCATTTCCCCTTTCTCCTCTCTTCTTCCCTTACCCCCACCACGGGAAAGCTTCTTTCCCTTCCCTTTGTTTTCTCTCTCTCCCTTGTGTCTAGGCCCATATGTCTCTCTCATCTATCCCCTCGTACCTTCACTCCCTTTCTGTCTTCATCCCCCTCCATCTCCCTCCCTGAGCCCCACCTCACTCACCTCCCTGCCCCAGCACCCTGGGCCATCCAAGGGGGAAGTCCAGGTCTTGGTCCAGGTCTTGGCAGAGTGCTGGACCGCCAGTGAGGTAGCAGAGCCTCGGGCACACACCCCATTCCCTCTTCTCTCCACAGCCTGCAGTGGGGCCCTGGAGGCAGGAAGGGAGGGGAAGGAAGCCCTGCAGCATGGGTTTGAAATGCTGGTCCCTGTGGCACTGGAGAAGAGAGTCCAGGCAGTCTGCGGGGGAGCTACCCAGGGGAAGGAGAGGAAGGGAGGGAGGGAGGCGGGGAGGGAGGGAGGGCCTGCCCTCCCTCTGTGTCAGTCGATGGGGGACGTGTTCAGGGCCCTGGAAGCCTGGGACGCTGTGGTGTGGGTGTACTTGCTCCCATGAGGAAGAGGGTCACCGCCACAGTTTCACTGACTTTTCTGTTCTGTCTTGATTTTGGCAGCTCCATCCTGGAATTGTTCCCCAAGTTACTAACCTTGGTAAGTGTATTCCTTGTTCACTGACTCCTCTAACTGGCACTGACAGCACCCACATACTACTCTGAACCCCATTAGGTCTTGCCCCAGTTACAGTTTTGAAACTGACCCTTCAAAGTCCTGGGCGGAGGGGGATGGTACAGTCCCTGTGGGAACCTGACAAACGCTCTGGATCTTCTTCAAGCACATTCTTCATAGGCTTTGGGGAATCCACGGTGATGATCCAAACTGTAGTCCTGCCCATGGAATTTCCAGGGCCCTTTCACACCTGACCTCTGACCCTCACCCTCCTGGGCCCATCCTTTTCCCTGATCATCTAGCACCACCTCCTGGTCTGCACTGCTGACATCCTCTTCTCTTCCCCAGGATGATCAGGAGACATCCCCACTGGCTAAGTGTGGTTTTGAAGCCTGCAAGCGCTTACCAAGCTGCAAGGTGAGGACGGAGGATCAAGCCGGGTTTTAAGTGGTGCCTGAGAAGGGGGTGTCAGCCATGGTCCTGAGGACTGTTTTGATTCCAGGGAAGCTACTTTGGATCTGATGAGCTGAAGAGCCTAGTCCTGCAATTCCTGAAGCAGTAAGTATCTCTGGGAAGCTGAGCAAGGGGGGCAGGTCTAGGACAGGTGAGGCCACCTAAGCACAGGTCTGCTCAGGGGAGTTTTCAAGTCTCATTTGAGGTCCAGACCACAGAGATAGACTGTCCTCATTGCTCCCCCTCAGGTACTACTTGATCTATGACTATGGAGACAGACAGGTTCTCGCGGGTGCTTATCACGAGGAGGCCTGCTTCTCCCTGACGATTCCCTTCCACCCCGAGGACCCAGCCCCGTGAGTATGACAGTACAGCCTCTGCTCCCGGGCCGTGTGGCCCCCCAGCAGACACAGGCCAGCTCCTGCAAACACCCACCACCCACTGTTGCTCTTTGTCTCCTAGAAGCAGCTTGTGCGAGTATTTCAAGGACAGCAGGAATATGAAGAAACTCAAGGACCCCCGTGAGTGTGTGATGGGAAGACTGGGTGGGAAAGGGCGGTGAAGGGGTCAATCATAGGGCCCAGGGCGTGGCAGCCCCTGACCTTCGCTCGCTTCCCCTCCCCTCACAGACCTGCGGGTCCAGCTGCTGAAGCACACAAAACGTGTCATTGTGCACACCCTCTGTGTGTTGCCCAAGACTCAGCATGCCTTCAGCTCCTTCGTGGTGGACACGTGGTTCCAGACGGTGAGCGCCTGCTTCCCCCCTCGGGCGGGCCCAGGAAGCCGCAGGTGGGTGGGAGGTGGAGGTGGTGACTGGGCGCCTGGGCTCTTCCCTTTCAGGAAACGATGCTCTGCTTCACCGTCAGCGGGGTGTTCAAGGAAGGTGAGTGTGTGTAGACCCCCAGCGCAGATGCCCCACTGCTGCCTCCCCCTGGCCAGGCTCACACCCAGAACCACCCAGCGTCCCTGACCCCTTCCCTTCCCTTCGCTTTCTTTCCCCTTCCCTTCCCTTCCCTCCCCTTGTATTCCCTTCTGTTCCCTCCCCTCCCCTCCCCTCCTCTCCCCTCCCCTTCCCCACTGTGTTCTCCTGCCCTCAAGCTTCCCACAGACAACCCAGGTCTGAGCTGTGTCCATGCCTGTCTGCCCTGCACACCCTGGGCGTTGGGGACACAGGCTGTGGATTTTGGTGGCTCTCATCCCAGATCCTTATTCTGAGAACTTGGGCCATTACTGAACCTCTCGGTTTCCTCATTTGCAAAATGGCGTAGTAGTATCCACCTCTTGGGCGGCTGTGAAAAACGCATCCGTGGACTTCTGTAGTGGTTGTCAGGGACCCTGTCACTGGGTGCAGACTGCTCCTATAGTTGTCCTCCCCATACCCAACACCCTGGCCCCCGTCAACAACTGCCCTCTCAGCATGAGTGTCCAGTCACACCCTGACTGGGGACCGCTGTGTGAGCGTGTACAGCACGTGCAGCCGTAAGGGGTACTGTTGTTTGTTTGCTGTTGAAGTGGAAGGAAGTTCTCAGGGCTGTGTGCATGCTTTCACCCGGACCTTCATCGCTACCCCTGCCCACGACTGCAGGTGAGAGCCCTGTGGTGGGCGTGAATGCCCATCCCCGCCTGGGCTCAGGGGCGTGGGAATGTGGTGGCAAAGACCTTAGGTTTACTCAGTATTGTGGAAAGCCAGCAGGGAGATCCCAGGAGCAGTGTAGCCTAGTGGTTAGGAAGAGCGTGGGCTCTGGAATCGGCCTATGCGTTCACTCCTTGACCCAACACTCACTCGCTGTGTGACCTTGGTCAATTCCCATGACCTCTGTGTGACTCAGTGTCTTCTTCTGAGAATGGGGATCAGACTGTCCACCCCTTGCACTGTGGTAAAGGGTAAATGTGAAATTGCCCCTGGGTTGGGGATGAACCTATAAATCAAGTGAAGGTAGTAGACAGTCTCTCCAAAGGTGGGCTCTGTGGGGAGGGGCAGAGGTACCAGTCAAGGAACCTGGGAGACAGACACAGGAGGGACGTGGAAGGAATCTGGTTGCTGAGTGCCAGTGGGAGCAGAGTCAGTTTTGGGGGTGTGGGTGTGCATCCACCAGTTGTCTGAGGGCCCATTTTTCCTTCAGTCTGTGCATCGTGAATGACGAGCTGTTTGTGAGGGATGCCGACCCCAGTGAGACCCAGAGTGTGTTCTCCATCCCACTGCCTATACCCACCTCAAGCTCCATGCACCCCTCTCCCAGCAGCAGCAGGACATCATGCAGGCATTCCCCACCCCATCTGGGATGAACCTCTAGTGTTCTCAGAAGTGAGTGCTGGGGTTGCATGGGGATAGGAGGGAGCTGGGAGGAGTAGAGGAGTGATTAATGGGAATTTTCAGGTAATTATTTTAAATCTATTTTTTCTTACAAACGTTTACTTGTGAGAAATACCCTAATTTCATACTAATACATTTCCATGTATTATAAAATACAGGTATCCTATCTTATATACTGTTTTGAAACTTCTTTTATTATTAGTGCCAGCATAGTTTCTTCTCAGTATATGTGACGCTACATTATTCTTTCTAAGATCAATATATTAAACAATTGAATTCCAGGAAGCCATAAGCTATTATTGATAGGCATTTAACTTTTCGCCTTTTTTTCAGCATTACATGCAGTGGCATCTGCTCATTCTAGTACATAAATGTTGGTAAACTTGAAGCCTTGCTCTTGTAGCATAGATGTAGCAGTGAAGTTGTGTGGTCAAGTGTCTCCAGTTTGGTCCTAAGGGAGGTCATCTATCCTGCCCCACTAGAGGTGCTTTCAGTACAATGACTAGACTATACCAGAACTAAAAATTTCTTTACTCATCAAAAAGTGAATTCTGAGAATTCAGAGATAAGAAGAAATAGACCTCTAGGCTTTCAGGAAGGTGAAGGTGGACAGAAGTCAGGTGCCCTGGGGTTGACACTCACGGCTGCTGGCTCTGCTGACATCCCAATTCTTTCTCTTTACTTTCTTCAGTCCACGGGCAAAATTCCACATGTGACCCTCATCCACTGACCTGGGATCTTGAGAACAAAACTCTGCAAATGAGCCTTTAGATGTCATTTTCATCCTCATCATATTTGTCACCTCTCTTCTCTTAACTGAAGCCATATCCATGACTAAGCTTGCAGTCCAGCTAATCAGGAAGCCGAAGTTTACCGTGTAGGCCTGCCCATTGTTTTTTATTTTTCCAACGCATGATCCTTGTTTATCTTTATATTAAAGAGTAACATTGCACATTGTATATTGTGTGTCTTGGATTGCTCTTCCCTTGACCCAACCGTGAATTAGTGGGGCCAGGACCAAAAGGTCCCATCTCCCACATCATCCCTGGCAGTCTCTAGCATTTATATCCGACCTACACAGTGCTTGAAAATTATAGAGTAAGGACTCCATTCCTGGACAACCCTAAAATCCAAGCTTTGCCTCCCGATAACCTTCTCCCCACCACTTCAGTACCACAAGTTGCGACCGTTCTGATGTTCACTTCTATAAACAAATATAACGTATTTAGCAAGTAAAGTACCATATTTACTCCATTAATTATGGATTTCTTAATTATTTAACAGGTCTAAAACTGTGTTAACATATTTATTAGGTTCTTAGGTTCTGTACCTAAGAGTATTTTCCCCACAACTCCAGTGTTTTTTTAACTATTTTATTTTGAAATAATTATTGATTTACCAAAAGTTGCAAAAAAATGTGTAGAGAGGTCATGTATACCCATCACTCACCTTCTCCTAGTGATAACACCTTGTATTACTTTAGTACAGCGTCGAAACTAAGAAATGGACATTGGTACAATCCACTGAGCTTACCACAGTTTCGTCATTTTACATGCACTCATTTGTGTGTTAGAACACTTGTGCATAATACTTATATATATAATTTCATGCACTTTTACCAGCAGTGTAGGTGTTCTAACTATCACCACAAACAAGATCAAAAACTGTTTCATCACCACACGTTTCCCTCATGTTAGCCTTTATAGCCACACCCACCTTCTTCCTGATCCCACATCCCTAAACTCTGTCAAACACTATTATAATTTCCTAAATGTCATAGAAATGGAATCATATAGTACACTACCGTTAGGAATGGATTTCTTTCACTCAGCATAATTCTCCTGAGATCCATCCAAGTTGTAAAGTGTGTCTATCGTCTGTTCCTTTTTATTGCTGAATAGGATTCCACGGTGTGAATGTACCCCAGTTTGCTTACCCATTCCCCTGCTGAAAGACATCTGGGCTATTTCCACTTTTTAACTATTGTGAGTAAAACTGTGATGAACTTCATGTAAAGGTTTTTGTGTAAACATAAATTTTCATTTCTGTGGGTAAATTGCCCAGAGTGCAACTGCTGTATCATTTGGTAATCTCATGTTTCGTTTTGAAAAACCTGCCAAATTGTTTTCCAGACGGCCTGTACCATTTTGCATTGCCTTTGGCAATGTGTGAGTGACTCAGTTTATCCAGTGTTGCCTGCATTTGGTTTTGTCACTGTTTTTTTCAGCCATTCTGATAGGTGGGTTTAACATTTCATTGTGCCTTTAATTTGCATTTGCATGATGGCTAAAGATGTTGAATAGCTTTTCCTAAGCCTGTTTGCCCTCTGTTCATGTCTTTCATCCATTTTATAATTGGATTAAGAGGCAAGAAGTTACCTCTAGAGAGCTGCCCTGGCTCTGGCTAACAGGCAGAGTAAGAGAATGTGAGGCCCCTCGAGACTCACTTTTCTTGACAGGGAGGGCAGAAGTGGGGCTGAAGCTATTAAATGTTCCTTAAATTAGGACTGAACTTGGATATGGAACAGGATTAAGAGGTGGGGGCATCTCTGGGTCCATCTGTGGAGATCTGGATAGGGCAGAAGAAGAAGGGGGATATGGGGTAGAGGAAAAACAGTGGAAGGAGGGAGATACGGGGGGATGCCTTCTAAATGATGCTAGATTCATCACTCTCAGCCTGCTCAATGGAGTGCAAAAAACTATTCTCCTAGACGTGTGGTTTTCAACTCTGGATATCCATTAGGATCCCCTCTAATGCTCAGATTCAACCAACTGAATCAGAGCCTCTAGGGATAAGCCCAGTCATCAGTATCTTTAAGGTTCACCTCAGTTGTTTCTAATGAGCTGTCAAACTTGAAAACCTTATCGGATGGTGTATTAGGTTGCTATGGCTGCCATAACAAGACACCACAGGCTGAGTAGCTTAAACAACAGAAATTTATTTCTCACAGTTTTAAAGGTTGGAAGTCCAAGATCCAGGTGTCCACAGGTTTGGTTTCTTCTGAGGCCTCTCTCCTTGGCTTGCAAATGGCCTCCTTCTTACTCCTTCTTCACATGGCTGTCCCTCTGTGCATACACACCCTGGTTATCTCTTTATGTGTCCTAAACTCCTCTTATAAGGAAACCAATCATATTGGATTAGAGTCTACCCTAACAGCCTCATTTTAATTTAATCACCTCTTTAAAGGCCCTATCTTCAAACACAGTCACATTCTGAGGTACTGGGGGTTAAAGCTTCAACATATGAATTTGGGTAGGACACAGTTCAGTCCACAACAGATGGTATGAGAAACACCTTGGTCTGAGAAATTCATCTCCCTTTTAGCCACCTTCCTGGAACTACTATACAACACTTCTGCCATCACCTCATTAGGTAGAAGTCGGTCATGTGACCATTCTTGGTTGCAAAGGAGGCTATAAATGTGGTCTTTTACTGGAAACATTACTGTCCCAAACAAATTTGGGATTCTTTTATTAAGAAAGAAGGAGAATAAGTATAGAACATATGCTACACTTTCATACCCAAGGCAGCTAGAAGCACTACCTCAATTATCATGTCCTTTCTACCCAGTTTTCCAACCACAGTTTTCATGGGTTCAAACAAAACTGCTGCTTCAGAGACACCTGAGCTCACTCTCCCAACCTCCCAAATCCCGTGTCCCAGAACATGCCTGAGTCCTCACAACTTAGCATGCTTAATCTACGTCTTTCACTCACTCAGTCATTCATTCAACAAATATTTATTGGTTACCAATGATATGTGAGGCACTGTGATAGGCACTGGAGATAAATCAGAGAACCTGACAGACAGGGTCATGGTTCTCATGGAGCTCACATTCTACAGGGGTTGATACACTCAAGATTTGAGAGCCATTAAGAAAATAATTTGGGAAAATGTGACAGAGAATGACTAGGGTGGGGAAGGCAAGGAAGGATTTTCTGAAGACGTAACTTAGATTTAATATTGAAATAACAACAAGTACACAGTCAGCAGTGGGAAGATATAGGAGCTGAGCCCTTGAGGCAGAGGGAAGAGCAAGACGAAAGGCCCTAAGATATGGGCAACCTTGGCAGTTTTAAGGAACAGTTTGTATGCAGTGTGTATTGGGAGGACAGTGTTAGAAAATGAGGTAAGAATGGTAGGAGGGGCCCAATAACAGAAGGTCCTGTGGGCCATGGGAAGGACTCTGGGTTTTGTTCTTATTATGATGGAGCCATTGGGTGCTTTCTGAAAGGAAGGGAATTATTATTATAATCTACCTCATTAAAGCTCATTCTAAATGTTCCTTGGAGGACAGACGGAAATAGAGCAACTGTAAGATCAAGAGACAAGATTAGGAGGCTACTACACATTACAGTCTCGTAACAGTGAGAGGTTACAGTCTCGTAGACCACAGTCGTAGCAATGGAAGGGGTGAGATGGGGTTTGAAATGAGATGTATCTTGGAAGTACTGAACTTGTTGATGAAGTCCACGTTTGTGGTTAAGGATAGAGAGGAATTAAGTGTGTCTCTTGGAATGTGGATTTTTGCAGCTGGGTTAGGGCGGTTTTCTTCGATGGGGAAATGAATGGAGGACCAGCTTTGGTGCAATGCCAGGAAACTAACCGTTCAGTTTTGACCACGTCGTTTGTGGAGCCTATGAAAAATGTGGGTGGGGAGCATGTGGTTGGATGTATAAGTCAGGAGATCCTGAGAATATTCTTGGCTGTGGCAAAAAAACCCCAAAAGAAACAAAAAAAAACAAGCATGCAAGCAAGCAAACGAAAAACCCAACTGTACAGTTCAATCTGAAAATACAGGTTGATTCCACATACGAGCATGACACAGCTCTAGATTCTGGAAGGGTTACAAAGACATGTTAAATCCAACTTCACTGAGCTATAATTTGTGTTCAACATAATGCATCCATCTTTTTTTATTATTTTATTTTTTGGCTGTGCTGCGTGGCTTGCAGGATCTCAGTTCCCCATCCGGGAATCGAACCTGGGCCCCTTGCAGTGAGAGCACCGAGTCCTAACCACTGGACTTAGTTGTAAGCCTAAGGCTCTGACCTACCAGGGGCTACGAACTGTCAGACAAGAAAGATATATGTGTGGAATATAAATATCATTCATCCACCTATTCATTCATTCATGCACCTAGTGCATGTCAAGCGAAGTGCTAAGAAGGGAAGATAGGACCAGGAAAAAATTCAGACAGTGTCTCTGTCTTCTGGAAGATTAGGAGTCAAAATAGGGAACTGCACGTGGCTCTGGTTGCTAAATAGTAAGGGAGGTATTTGGTGAGATAATTGGGGCCCCAAAAGGTCTAACCCCAGTGCACAGATGCAACTCTTCCCCTTCTGCATGTCTCATTGACAATGCTGTGGCATGACCTAGAACATAGAGCTGTTAGAATAGAATGAGCCTGAACATTCTGTGCATAAATGGCTGAGGAAACAGCTTTCCAAACCTTCCACCCAGCAATCAGCCCTGATTATGTGCAGAAGTAGATCTCAATTTCATTTAATTCTCACAGTTGGAGTTGTATGACTAATTATTTTGTCTCTGTATCTAATTAAGAAGCTGAGGATAAGAAGGGTGAACTATCTTGAAAGAAAATAGCAGATCTATTGATAGGAAATCTAGGAAAGTGTTAGATTTTATGCTGTGAGCTATTAACAAGTGTGGAATACTAGTTCCCATCCTTTAGGTCCAGGCTGAGGTAGTAGCAATGCAAATTTCTCAGTCAAATGCCTGGGATTCATTGGCCATTCGAGAATTTTAGGAACTGGAGAAGCTATAGGAAAATGAAAGCCTAACATACCATCCTCCTGCCTGCTCCACATCATTGTTCCTGCCTCTGCTCTCTTGTTTTCTAAGATAACGTCATCTTAACATTAGGTTTTGTTATTGACTGAACTGTGTTCTCCCAAAATTCATATCCTGAAGCCCTAATTACCAGTGCCTCAGAATGTGACTGGATTTGGAGATAGGGCCTTTAAACGGTGATTAAGTGAATTTAAGGCTGTTAGGGGATACATTAATCCCATCTGACTGGTGTGCTTATAAGAAGAGGAGTTTAGGACACACAGAGAGACAGCAGAAGTGTGTATACAAAGAGGGACAACAAATTTCTGTTGTTAAGCCACTTAGTCTGTGGTATTTTTGTTGTGGCAGTCTAAACAGTCTAATACAGGCATTATGAACGTGTTTCAGTAGTTCATGAAGCAGGTAGAGTAGACTGTCAGAAAGGATGAAAATAAAGTGATGGTAAAAAATACCAATGATCAGTAAAACTGAAAGAAACGTGGTTAATTTGTATTACTATCAGGCAAAATAGACATCAAGCGATTGCAACCAAGAAGGCTACTATCAAATCATAAAAGAAAATGTATTAAGAAGATAACAAATTCTGAACTTACATTCACCTGATAACATATCTTCAAAAACATATATAGCAGTAAGTAACAAAGTTACAAGTAATAGAAAGTAAAATCCACTTTTGTGTATACGATAAGGAAAGATACTTGCTTATATAACTGAGAGCCCAGAGGCAGAGGAGACTTTAGGTTAGTTGATCCAGTGGCTCAAAGATATAAAGACTCAGGCCCAATCTTGAACCAATGACTGTGACTAGGGACATAGGATTATTGCGTGAGATCTAGAGTAACTCTGGTCTCACCCTTGGAACTAGCAGGCAAATTCCCCCCAAACATGTGACTGTATGAGGGAGGAAATGCACTAATGAAAGTTTGAGACCACTTAGGAAGATGAGGAATGTATATTGCGTAGGTAAAGAAAAATATTCACCTTCAGGCACCATTTGAAAGCACAATTATCAGTATGAGCATAATACCCACAGTACTCAAGCTCAAATGGTTTTCAACTACTATGTCTTTCCAGGTAACAAATACTTCTATTCAGGAAATACCTACATTGAATTAGCGAATGGGTAGCTACAAAGCACTAGAGCTCTCACCCCTGCAGTAAGTTTAGGAAGGACCACAAAGGCATCCATGGTAGAGTACTGAAATCTCTTTTTCTTTCTCAAAGTTTTGGCAAAGCTTTCTCTTTACCATCGTACTTTGATATTATTGTGTCAGGATAGCTTGACTAGAAGGGAATGGATTCTTTATAGTTACAATTTCATCAAGTATTACCATTCTGTACACATACAACACAGAGTTCATAAAGGTATGAAAGGTGAGAAGCAAGAAAATTGTCAACATTTATGATCAGCAACAATTTTCTTTAAAGAGCACCATTAAATTTCAATATGGAATATCTTTAAAAGCTTCAAGCTTTTAGAAGAAATTCAGTCTCATGAAAATGTAATAAAATTAAAGAACATCTTCTGTTAATGTACATATTTGTAAATATGCAAAAAGGAATATTCCTCTGGGAACACTAGCCCAAGAACCACCGCAGGCCTGCCGCCTGGCATACCAGGACCCAGCCCATAACACCAACAGGCTGGCACCAGCTCTTCACGTGTAAGTGGTCTTCACGTGGATGGGATTTTCAAAGTGTATCAGAGAATCATACCATCACAAATGACATAGTTTATGAGCAAAAACCCTGTAAGGAATCCCTGCCTTCTCGCCCCTTTCCATTCTTTGTCCTCAAAAGAAGTTTTCACGGTGGATGTAATTTTCTGTTTCCAGGCTGTGGTACTCCCCAGGAATGGGCTCATCACCTAGAGCTGTTAAAATTTACACTGTGCTGGGGGAAGGGAGCACACTGAGTACTCTGACAGGGAGCACTACCTACAATTGTTTCTCTTCTTTCCCATTGCTTGACACTGACAGTAAAGTCACTTCTAGTTAATTAATGAGCTTCTTAAAGGAACAAAGAAAAACATGTTTCGATTACCATTTCTATAAAGGCACAGCAATATCTCATAAGTTCTCTTGGATAATGTTACCAGATTAAGTCAATTTTACTTTCTGAAAGTAAATTCACATAGGATCTCTACTTGAGTTGTACATATTTGTGTTTGAACCAAAAGCATTTGAGTATTTGTGTTTAATTTAGCAGCATCACAAATGTCTGCTATTCTTCTTTCCCATTTCTCTGTGTTAAACAAAGCCACTCCTAAACGTCCACCCCAAAACAGAAATATAAAAGAAGTAAAAGTTGTTCCCAGTAAACCTTGCCAAACAACATTCAAGAAGAATAGCTTATCAGCCTGCCTCACCTAAACAGACACAGCACCTGATACATGCAGTGCCTAAACTGCCTAGCTCATATAGGCTGTGTTCATACAGGTGTTTACCCATAGCCTTAGCGTCCCTTCCCCAATGTATGTTACAAAGAGCTGACGGGCAACCACTGGTGTAACTAAATATATTTTTAAATCCTAAAATAACTCCTGGTAATCATCACAGGGAAAGAATAAATGATACGACCTTTAGTTCTGACAGGAGAATATCTGACCCTTCCCAAGTAAAGTTATAATTAGAACTCCAGGGTTTGCCTTTTGGTGAAAGAAGTTGACCTCAATCACCATTAGTGGATTTGCCCATTACAGAAGCTACAGTTGGGACAGACATCAGGTCTTGCTGTTGGATTCCATCCAGTGATTGTATACAGATGCTTCCTAAATGCATCTTGAGGTTTCATAATAGGCTCTATTG
Source organism: Grampus griseus (assembly GCF_964374135.1). Taxonomy (NCBI): domain Eukaryota; kingdom Metazoa; phylum Chordata; class Mammalia; order Artiodactyla; family Delphinidae; genus Grampus; species Grampus griseus. Next base: position 89,042,925 of record NC_138999.1, on the reverse strand, counting down.
TAAACACGTGGCTCCGTTTTCATACCCTGCATTTACATGTGTCCCATAAATAATTTTCCAAAATTATCTAAGTAACAGCAATGTGCCCAAACAGAGTCACTCCAAAAAATCACTACTTTCTCCGACAGGCTTAGAACTACAAACACAGTCTGTTATCCTTACTAGTATATTCAAATTTAACCATGGTGCAAAATTTGGTCTGTTGTTTTTTCTTCAGGTTATTTATGTAGCCATGCCACGTTGCAGGGTGCTGGCAAAATAATCCCACTGCTTATATAGCATTAAGTTTGCCTAAGCCAGCAAACAGGCAAGATCACATCAAATCTCTTTTGGATATACAGACAGATCTTCCGTTCTCCGCACCAATCAGCAAAAGAGGTGTTTGTAAAACTGCAATTAAAAAAAAAAACTAAAGTATATTGTATATTCTCCTTTCCCTTTCTCTGTCCTTTCTAGGAAGATGCAAACAAAATATAAATGCAGTAATATCTAATTCAGATTCTGCTCACTTTTAACTTTTGGAATTCCGTAAAGAGCCATAAAGTCTGCACTTTTTCTCTTTAGAGAAAAAGAGCCATAAAGTCTGCAATATTTCTCTTTAGAGTGTTTAAAAATAAAAGAAGGAAACGTTTTCAACTAATGTCTAGCATTTTATACCAACTTTTATATACAGAAATATTCACTTATTAAGGATAAGTTTATATTTATACCTTAAAATGAATCCGAGGGCCTTACCTGGCTTCAGCTTGGATTCGTTCTAATTACTGATAGTACTGGAAATTATTTAAATGGCACTTTAAAGAGGTCCTCTATGATCTCAACTTTTCAGTAACTGCGGATGGCTTTCCCGTTAGTCTGAATAAGGATGGCTGAATTATTCTTAATTTTCTTTGGAGACTCTTGTGGGTGATCAAAACACAAAGTCTGGAGCCAGGGTGCCTGGGAGTAAACCCTGGTTTGGCACCTATAGGTTCAGTTACCTCTTAGGCAAGTGACTTAACACATCTGTGCTTCCACTTTCTCATCTGTGAAAACTGGAATAATCATCATAGTACCTCGTTTATAGAATTGCCAGCATTAAAGGGGTTGACGTTTTAAAGTGCCTGACACATAGTAATCATTATATATATATTTTTTCAAATTAACAGCTAAAATTCACTTACTGAGTTTGCTTTCATTTCTCTTAGACTTGCATGAAATTACGGCAACAAAGCTTACCTGTACCCACCGCTTAGGTTTTTGAAGCGGTCCCTAAAATATGGCAATGGTTATGGATTTAGGGAGGACCTAGTCCATTGCTATGTGTCAATTTATGTGTTAAATTTCACGTGTTATAGGGAAACAGAATTAGCACACGAAAGAAGCACATTAGCACATTAAAAGGGGGCTGGGGCAGGTGAAGCCAGCCTGTGTTCTGAGGAAGATCATCCGGAGGCACCACCATCAACGGGAAGCCCAGGAATGTGGACAATCTCAGGTCTCCAGGTCTTGTGAAGAGAACGGCCTCCTGAAACATGCAGCCGGGAGAACCCTGCTGTCACTATCCTACACTCAGGAGGCTGACCCAGCTTTTGAGCACCGTGGGCTCCTAAGGCTATGGTCACGCGGATGCGGCCATCAAGTGGCAGGCCCTGACAGATATGTGGCAGGCCCAGACCTACTGGCCATGTCAGCACCATGAGCCCTTAAACCCTGAGCTCGTGTAGTCTCTCTGGACCTATTGCCACTATGATCATGTAGTAGATCCAGCTTTTCAAGTTGCTAGAGCATGGCAGACTCCTAAACCCTGCCCATCATGTGGATTCATCCTGTCATGTGGCCCTCACTAGCTAGTGGCATGTGGAAGCCTCAGCCCTCCAAGTCACACAGGTGACCTGCTTCTGAGAGTCGTATGGATGCTATGGTCGGTCACACATCCCCCTTGGTCACACATCAGGCTCAGCCATCTCTGTCTCGTGAAGATTGCTGGCTACCAGAATCTTCAGATCCCTGAGTCAGCACGGATGTGGCCGCTACCATCACATGGCAGGCAAAGCGCCTGCCGTCATGTGAACACCGCACCTACCCTTCGGCTGTTGGTTGTGTATATTCTACGGTCATGGGACATGCTGTGGTCTCCTGAGGCTCACTTCTCTCGGTCACAGTTCACGATAGAGGGCTCCTGAACCCTGAGGTCACCTGCGTCCTTCTACTCTGTGGCCTCCGCCAGCCAAGCCCCTGGAAGTCAGGTAGGGCCCCGCAGAGGTGCGTTGCGTTACGTTACGTAGGTTGCGCAGTCACGTGACGCCGTAAGGTTGCGACCGAGGGGGGCGCCCTTTCAGCGTGTGGAGAGCCTGCCGAACGGTGGGTAGCTCGGCTTAGCCTTCTGAGGAGTCAGACCGAGAGGTGAAGAAGACCTTTAGAATTAAGGTACTTGTCCTGGCTGAGGGGGAACTTTGATGAGGCTCTGGCTCTGATGCCAACCTTTCCACCGACTTTCATATTCTGCCACGGTAGGCGGTAGACGGTAGGCGGTAGTCGGGGAGGAGGGGCGCCCGCCGGTACTAGAGGTTTACTCAGAATTGGCGGGACAGCGGGCGGCAGGCGTTCATGGGCTGCTCTCGGCAGCTAGGCTCGGGAAACTGGGTGGACCCCTCCCTTCCCCCTTCCTTCCCAACCCCCACATTAAAGCCCTACTCTTATCTCTCTTCCATATTCTTATTCACTGCCTGCCATGTGATGGCGTCCTCTGCGCTCCTCAGACCACGTTTGTTATTAGGGACACCAGAGAACTCCTAGATGCCAGTTCGTATCGATGATTTAAAATCTGATCTGAATTTCTGTCTCTTAATTTGTTCTGTAGAGAGAGGCAAGGAGAGAGACTTTGTTTAATTTGATATTTTTTCAGTAAAAGTGTGAAAGTAGCCAGCACCTTAAGGTTCAGAATTTGTTTTCTGTCTTTACTTTGCCGATCAGTAGCTTTGCAAAGTGTGTGTGGGGTGGGATGCCATAATCTTTTTCTGCTTGGACTCTCTAAATGGCTTAAATTAGTCCAGACAGACACTATTGGCTTCTGATTTTCCTCCTGATTTTCTAACCCTTCCTTGTTACATTCCTTGAAAGCTCTCCCCTTTCCTTCATGTGGGAAAAAACAGTGAATTTATTTAAGAAAACCATATTAAGTAAAATTATAGATGATACATTTCATAAAAATCACGTAGATGGTACTTAATGAGTAAAATGCAGCAAGTAAAAGATGGTGTTTACATTTGTGAGGGGTTTAAATATGGTTTGAGAGATGGTTAAAGGGGTGATATGTATATTTTGTCTTATATAATATCCATTTCTTTCCTCTCATTTCAGCACTTTCAGGTTTGCTCTACAAGACACTATGTCTGAGAGACAGCAGCAACAAAAATGTTTTTATCCATTGAAGAAATATGGGACATACAATAATGAAGGTACAAAGGATTTCTGTATTGTCATATTTTTAAGATAATATGCCACTTGAATCTCAAAGAATAGGATAGTGTCTTGGCTTGTTCAGGCTGCTGTAGTAGAACACCGTGGACCAGGTGGCTTACAAATTACAAGAATTTATTTTTCATGGTTCTGGAGCCTGTGAAGTCCAAAATCAAGGCACCAGTAGGTTCAGTGTCTGGTGAGAGCCTGCTTCGTGGTTCATAAAGGGCTGTCTTCACGCTGTATCCTCACATGGCAGAAAGGGCAAGGGAGCTCTCTGGGTCCTCTTTTGTAAAGGCACTAATCCCATTCATGACGGCACCTCCCTCATGACCTAATCACCTACCAAAGACTTTACCTGCAAATACTGTCACCTTGGAGACTAGGTTGGTACATAAACATTCAGTCTGTAGCAGGTAGTTTCCTCAAGCTATGTGGGAATGGAACATTTTTCCACAGACCACTGGAAGTACTAGTGTTCCTCAGGAAACATTTTGGGAAAGCCTGTTCAAAGTAAGTCTCTTCTGCCACATTAATACCTTGTACCTTTGTTTACTAAGAAGAATGTATGCTTACTAATAATTATAATCTGTTCTTCTCATTAAGAAACCACTTATTGCTAACTCATTTTATCTTATGTCATTAGTCATTCTCTCTTTTGCTTAATCTTTCCAGTTTTTCATTCTTTACATATAACCTCAATTTATGTTTCTGATATCATGACGGCAAGCAATAAGTGCATATGTGCTAGTCATTAGGAAGTCTTAAAAATAAAATAAAATGCCCCACTCTTGAAAAGATGATACAACTTACCCGTAAGGATGAGTGGATGAAATAGCTCTCATTTTATACCAATTTTCCACACTTTTCAAAACTAGTTTGTTATTATTATTTAATCATTATAGCTTCCATTTTTTGAGTTCCTGTTTTATGTCAAGCACTGTGGCAACCTTGTCATACCAGTTTTCTCATTTAATCCTCAGAAAAATCCTGAGAGGATGTTATTTTAATTTACAGATAAGATACAAGAATCAAGATAGGCTAGATTATGCTGTGGTAATAGACAGTCCCCGTATCTCAGGGGCTTATTCCTCACTTTGACTACATGTCCATGGCAGGTGCATGCCCCTCACAGGATGGTGGACTTTGGGGGTCTGAGCCATTCTTACTGGAATGACTTGGAGACCCAAACTGACAGAGCAGCCATCATCTAGAAAGTTGTCAGTCTCTGTGCCTGAGGGGAAGAGGACCCTGCAAGGTCTCAATCCAACAAGCATATGTTCTGGCCCAGAAATAGCACATGTCACTCACAACCCATTAGCCAGAACCAGTCACATACACAGCCCTGCCCAAACAAAGGAGGTCAAGAAGTACAGCTCTTCCAGGTCGCCGGAACAGGGACAAATGGAAACACATGGCAAACAGCACTACCGCACGATGGAACTGAGGCTCAGAGAGGTAAAATACTCGCCTAAAATCACATACGCAGTAAGTGACAGAGCTTCACTGGATTATTCTATCAAATACTTGACAAGTCGATGTCTGAGATTGCTTGTGTCTGAATCACCTTCATGAGGGAGGTCTCTAGCCTTGTTTAGGCACCCAACGTAGTTGGTCAGCCGGGGGACTGCGGTAGCTGTTATATAGCTCCCTTTTACGCTTTCCCCTCGGCAACGTTACTTCGGAAGGAAAGTGGGTTCTTGCAAATGACTCTGACTCTTCCTATACACCGTACGTAGACCACATGCCCTTACTGCTCCCTTTAAAATGTGAATTTTTCCCTTTCATTGCTGGATTTTCCTGAAAACGAGTTGGTTGCCCGGCATTCTCCAAAGGTCACCAATAAGGTTCCTCTTTGTTGTTGTTATTGTTGATGAGTGTCATTATGAACTCCTGGCTTTTGAACATGTTGGTGGGCTTCAAACCATCGTTATGTGGTGTTGAGCAGAGGAGTGAAATGATTTGACTTGCTCTCTGCTGCTGGGTTGAAAAGAGACAGGTAAGGGAGCCAGGATGAAAGCAGAGGGGCCAGCTGGACAGCAGTACAGTCCAGGAGGTAGCTGTTGGTATCTTGGCCAGGGTGGTGGTAATGAAGGTGGTGAGAAGTGGCCGGCTTCTGGACATACTTTGAGAGAGGGGCCGAGAGAATCTCCTGACCAGTTGGATGTGGAGTGTGGGAGAAAGAGAGCACGCCAGGCCCCCTCCGAGGTTTGGGGACTGAGCAAGTGGCATTTGTGGGTCAAATGCCCTATCTGTGTTTCCTTTCACTTCCAGTGCCACACAGGGAAAGTCCCAAGGTTGTGAGTAGCAGGATTGCCCTGACAGCGGGCCACACAGGGAAAGCAAGGGCTCCCCAGAGGAGTTCATCTGAGGCCTGGTCATAATCAGTCCATCGTGGAGTGATCAGCAGTGGGCGGATCTTTACTCATAAGCGTGCCCTGAGACAACATGGAATAGTTAATGTACAAAAGGCACAGCACACAAACCTAGTGGACTTTAAGTATTACAACCCAACAGAAGCTGGTTTGTAACAGTGTAATTACCATAATCCTCCCTCCCCACAAGCCACTAGTATGATTATCTGCTGGTTCACTGTTTCAGTGGAATGTGTTAAAAATAAAATACCCTTAGTGAATCCACCCATGGGGAAGGGAATTGACACGATCTTATTTCTGCAGGTGCGGAAAAACTTCCAAATCTTTTCCCATGGTGAATTAGATATGTTGGAGGAGAGAACTTGTGGGTGGAGGGGTGAACAGCAACACAACTCCTAGGAGTGAATACAAGGTGAGGTACACCCAGGACACTTTCTAAGCGTGGCTGTAGCTTCAGTATCCAGTACAGTAGATGTCAGAGTAAAGAAAATGAACAAGAGCCAAAGAGAGGCCTTACAGAATGGTGAAAGGATCAGTACACCAGGGAGACATAAAGATCCTAAATGTGTACGCACCAAACAACAGAGCCTCAAGGTACATGAAGGAAAAACTGGTGGAGATGAAAGGAGAAAGTGCCAGATCTATAATTATAGTGGGGGCTTTCCACACCCACCTCCCCCTTAGCAAGTGACAGAATTACTAGAGAGAAAATCAGCAAGGATATAGGAGTCCTGAATAACGCAGTAAACTAATGAGATCTGCATGACATAAATAAAACAGGCTGCGCAACAACAGCAGAGTACAGTTTTTTTCCCCGAGGGTCTCTGTAACATTCACCAAGTTAGACCGTCTCCTCGACCATCAGACAAACCTCAATAAATTCAAAAAGAATTGAGGGACTTCCCTGGTGGCGCAGTGGTTAGGAATCCGCCTGCCAGGGAAGGGAACACAGGTTCGAGCCCTGGTCAGGAAGATCCCACATGCCGCGGAGCAGCTAAGCTTGTGCGCCTCAACTATTGATCCTGCGCTCTAGAGCCCGTGTGCCACAACTACTGAGCCCACGTGCCACAACTACTGAAGCCCGCGCACCTAGAGCCCAAGCTCTGCAACAAGAGAAGCCGCCACAATGGGAAGCCCGTGCGCCACAACGAAGAGTAACACCACTCGCCGCAAGTAGAGAAAACCCGTGTGCAGCAACGAAGACCCAACGAAGCCATAAATAAAGAAATAAAATTATTAAAAAAAAAAAAACAACACTTGAAATCTCCCAGAGTGTGTTCCCTGGCCATGATGGAATCAAATTAGCCACCAGTAATAGAAAGCCAAAAGAAGAATCCCTAAACACTGGGAAATGGTGGTTGACACATCATTCCAGGTTATCATTCACACCCTTGTTATAAAAGGGCTGAAGTTAGGAAGAGTTGCCTGCTGAGCTGAAAGGCATTTCAGGCTGGCCCAATAGAGAGGTCACTCTGGCTCTTTCCAACAGAGTATTGTTCAGGGCAAGGCTGGAGGGAGGGAGACAGTTCAGGAGGCCGTTACCTCAGTGCCACCTGACATTAAAGCTCCAAGTGCACTGGCAAAGGAAGTCCAGCTAGCTTGCTGGTTGTTAGTGGAATTGGTTTGGTGGCTCATTGGATTTGGGAAGCACGAGAGAGGCATTGGTGTGGTTGCTGGAAAGTCCTGAGAGAAGGCAAGATTCGGGTGCCTTCCTGGTATATATGACTGGTGTCCAGTCTAGCCCATGGACGCATACACCTCGGTTCTTTATCAGTCCTGCTCCACTGTTTTAAAAGTTTCAGCGCAGTTGTCCTCTCCTCCCTCCTCCCTCTTTGTCCTCCTTGTCGTCCTCTTCCTCATCCTGCTCCTCCTCGATTCTTCCCCTGATAGTGCCATCTGTCAGATAAGGCTGTCCTCTCTGGACAGGCAGAAGAGTGTCCTTTCTGAGGCTTGTGGGACTGGTCCCTTAGGCCAGGTTGGCACTTGGCCTGCCCTACCATGCTGTTAGCCTAAGACATGGTACGTGGTAAGTGGACCACAGATGTGTCTGCAAACTTGTATTTTTGTTCCTCTTTTCAGAATACAGTGATGGTGGTAGATCACCTCAAGGAAGAAAGAAAGGTTGGAGTTCTTTCCCAGGTAATTCTGGCGAGAGGAGCCCTCGTTATGAACACGATGGGTGTGAGCCTCAGCCCTCACACCTCCAGAAGGATGATGGAAACGTGGTGAAGAGGGATGTCCAGGAGGACCCCGAAGTAAGACAGTAAGTGGCCAGGCAGCAGGGTTTGTGCACAGCAGCCCCTGGGACTATGCACCTCTCTCACGCTCCGTGGACTTGTTTTTCTTCTCTCACTGCAAAACTGAAGCATGCTAGAAGTGAAATAATGGTTGAGCAATCCTAATTGTAGTGCTGGTGTCAAAGAGACGAGGGTGTACAGAAGACTTTCTTAGCACTTATGGCCACTCACCGTCCTTCTCTCCACGTCCCCCCTGCAGCTCTCCCTGTACCATCCGAGGCAACAAGAGAGGAGTGAGATGGCACAGTGAAGGCCACATGCATACTACTGTGTGGAGAAACAGAAAACCTCTGGAGTGAGAAATGGGGGAGAACACACAAGATGGAACCCCAGGGAGCTGGTTCAGGGTCACAGTGAGTATCCTGTAAAATGTACGGAATGTGCAGGAGAGAAAAGGCAGGGGGAGCTGTGTTGGTCTCATGTAGAGATGCTGGTTTCTTTCACTGGGGACAGTTTGTAATCTGTCCTTTTTATTACCAGGAGTTAACAGTCTTGTTCATCTAAGGGCAGGTTCAGAGAAGCAATGTACAGGGAGCAGGCTGACCGTGAGGAGAACGGAGGAGCCTGTCTCAAAGCAAAGATGGAAACTACTGCCAAGGATATGGAGCGACTCCACATTGGAGGTCTCAGCTTGGCAAGCTGAGTGTGGGAGACAGAGGATCGAGCCTCTGGAGACCTTGTCTGAGGGGCAAGCAGTGTGTGCGCTGGGTAGGATCTCCTGGAAATTGATAAAAGGAAGATCATCTCTGACACCTTGATTATGTGGAAGAGAGTTTGACTGGAGAGAAAGAGTATTTAGGAAATCCATATTACGCACACCCATAAGAAATCATGCCAGTGGTCCCTTCTTTACAAGCCCTTTCAAGCTCAGTAGAAGGCCGGGAAAGAACAGGAAAAGGTTCGTCCTCCAGCCTAAATTCCCTGTTGTCTGTCCTCTCTCCCATGCCTTCTTTACATCCTTAGATTCCTTATGGGATAAAGTATGACAAGACATGGCTAATGAAGTCAATCCAGAGCCATTGCAGTGTCCCCTTCACTCCAGTGGACGTAAGAGAGGATGCCGAAGCCAGACGCGTGGGCACAGGGAAGGGGAGAGAGAGACCTGGTTCAGCAGGGTCTGCTGGCTTCTGATTCTATTGCTGTTGCATTCAATCCCTGTAGTTCCACTTTATGCAAAATGGGGCTCGGTTCTTTGTCCAGGAAGCTAGCACTGCCTCTGCACTGATGGATGTCAGCTACAAGATTCGTGACGAGGAGAGCCGAAAGGTGTGTGTCGAGGGCGTTACGTGTACCTCATCCTGAGGAAGGAGTACAGGCCAGGGGCTGGTTGTCTTCTTTGGAACTAGAGTTCCTGGTGCTTACCCCACCTCTTCTTCCTGCAGATACCTGTCTTTGTCAGCCCCTCCGCTGTTCCCTACTCTGTGCGGGATAAGTTGAAGCCAGAAGAAATGGAGCAGCTAAAGGTAATGGAGACTCACGGCGAGTAGTGTGCCAGCGCTCAGACCCACCTCTCCTTCCAGACCCCGGTCCCCCTCGCCCCCGATTTCCCTGCAACCACCACAGCCTCAGAGCGGCTCTCTCCATCTCTCTCTCCACAGCTGACCTTGAGCAAACGATTTGATGTCTCCCAGCAAGCTCTTGACCTCCAGAGGCTCCGCCTTGACCCAGGTACGGCTGACAGCAGTAATTCTAGGGCGTGCAAGGGCAGAGGGGTCTTCCTGGAGGGAGACTTAGGGATGGTAACGTGGGGAGGGACAGGCGCTGGCCCCACACCCCACTCAGCCATCCTATTCCCTCCCCTCTCCTTCCTGAAGACTTGGTGGGCTATGATATTGATATATTTCTGAATCGAAGAAGCTGCATGGCTGCCACCCTGCAGGTCATCGAAAAGTATTTCCCTGAGGTAAGGCTGTAGGCCCAGTGCTGGTATTAGGGTAGGCGGTGGAAGAGATGGGGTGGAGGGCAGATTTGTCTCCAAGGTCCTAGATAGTAACCTTCACTCTCCCTCTTCTTGCCCCAAAGCTGTTGTCCTTGAACTTGAGCAACAACAAACTGTACCAGCTGGATGGCCTGTCTGACATTATACAGATGGCCCCCACGGTCAAGATCCTGAACCTCTCCAAAAATGAGGTGAGAAGAGGGAGCCAGGTCAAAGTTGGGTTGAGAGTGGGGCGGCATGTTAGTGTCCAACAGAGTGATGACAGGAGGCAGGTGAAGGTACCTGTGTGGGAGGGAGGGGTCTGGGGGTGCAAGGATCCAGATGTCCCTCTTTCCCTGGGATTCCTTTTCCCACTTCCACGCCATATTTCTCAGCTGACGTCTGTGTGGGAGTTGAGCAAGATGCAAGCACTGAAGCTTGAAGAGCTGTGGCTGCAAGGGAGCCCATTGTGTGACACCTTCCCAGACCAGTCCACCTATGTAAGGTCAGTGTGAACACCCTGTCACCCTTCTTGGTGACCTTCACCCATGGGAGCCTAGACTATCTGTGACAGTGCCCCTTTGCCAAAGGTGGCAGCCCTGGTCTTCTGGGAGGATCACAGGCCCCACCTTCTGCTCTCTCTGTGCCTATCACCGGTGAGGCGTTTCCTTCCCCTGACCTGCTCACCTCTGCAGGCGCTCTGGGGTCTGTTTCCAGCTCTCTGCGCCCAGATATATTCCAGCAAGGCCTCCCAAGAGTGTGCCCCAGGAAGCAGGGCTTCTCCTCCTCACCAGGACCAGGAACGACCATCCTTGATCCAGATGCTGGCACCCTGGACTGAGAAGGGTCCTCCAGTCCAGGGCCTCTTGCTGAGAGAAGCCTTCCTTCTTCGTGCTGAGATGGGGTTTGCCTCCCCCGTTCTGAGAGGGGCCCTCTTCCCCTTCCTCCAAAGGGATCCCCCCTCCTCTCCCATGTTGACATGGGGGCTTTCCTGCGTCATGCTGAGGGCTGAGGCCATGGGTGGCTGCTGTCATGACATCCATTCTGCTGGCCCAGTGCCAGGAACTGGACCCTCCTTGGGAAAAAGCAGGGCTCTTTGAGTCAAGGGGCCAGACGTGGGCCCCCGCCAGTGATCAGAGGGCTTCCTGAGGCAGGAGTGGAAGGCAGAGGGCAGAGGTGGTAGAGGAGACCGAAGGACAGGCCTCTGAGGGGCACTTCCCATCCCTCCCTGCACACGTCACATCATCTCTCCTGGTCCTTCACAGGAGCCCTGGGCAGCCTGAGACAGGTATGATTCCTCAGATAAAGAACCAACTCAGAGAGGTGCAGGGGTCATCGGGAGAGAAGACGGTGATCATCAGAGGGGGCCACGGATCCTCAGCCCCATACTGAGCTGGGACCTGACCCTTTCCTCCTTCTGGGGAAGATCTGCCCCCATGGCTGCTCGGTTTCCCATGCCCAAGTCTGGCTGAGCTCACACAGGTGACAAAGTTTCAGCCAGCATCCAGTGGGCCCCCAGCCCAACATGTGCATATTTTCCATTCCTACCTGGTGTGTCTGGGCGATTCTGGGGCAGGTGAAGAGCCGCAACAAGTGTGCCGTTTCCCCTTTCTTCTCTCTTCTTCCCTGACCCCGACCACGGGAGAGCTTCTTTCCCTTCCCTTTGTTGTCTCTCTCCCCCCTGTCTCTGTGCCCCTATGTCTCTCTCATCTCTCCCTTCCTACCTTCACTCCCTTTCTGTCTTCATCCCCTCCATCTCCCTCCCTGAGCCCCACCTCACTCACCTTGCTGGCCCAGCATCCTGGGCCATCCCTGGGGGGTGTCGGGGTCTTGCCAGAATGCTGGACCCCCAGTGAGGTAGCAGAGCCCCGGGCTCCCACTCCATCCGCTCTTCTCCCCACAGCCTTCAGTGGGGCCCTGGAGGAAGGGAGGGAGGAGAAGGAAGCCCTGCAGCACGGGTTTGAAATGCTGGTCCCTGTGGCACTGGAGAAGGGAGTCCGAGTAGTCTGGGTGGGAGCTACCCAGGCGAAGGAGAGGAAGGGAGGCAGGGAAGGAATATTAAAGTGAAGGTACTGAGAGAGATGAGGAGACAGTGCCTTTCAGACAGTAAGATGACAGATGCTCAGTGCTCAACAGGCAAGTGGACTGAAAACCCCTAAAATCAGGAGCAGAGGTGGGCAAAGGGTGCTGCTGGATTGGCCAGAGCACACTGATCTCTGTTTATGGTATTACTGTTTTAACTCAAAGGAAGCATTGCAACCTTGAACTATCAACCACCTCTTCTCTATTTTTGGTTTTGGACAGGGCCATCAGAGAATGTTTCCCGAAGTTGTTACGCCTGGTAAGTGCCTACGTAAATCATTGTCTCTTACGAATGTCGGTGGTCTCTGCACCTGCCCTCAAGCCCTTTGGGTCTTGCCTAGATCACATATTAGCATCAGAACCTTAACCATTTTGGGGGACATGGACTCCTGAAAATGACATGGATATACTTGCTGGAAAAATACCCATAAATACACACACGCACACACACAAGTTGAATATAACACTAGAGACTTCCAGGACCTCATGATGAAGACATCCACTGTAAGCTTTCCCATGGAATTTCCAGGGCCCTTTCACACCTGACCTCTGACCCTCACCCTCCTGGGCCCATCCTTTTCCCGGATCATCCAGGGCCACTCCCCTGGTCTCCACTCCTGACTTCCTCTTCCCTTCTCCAGGATGGCCAGGAGTTACCGTCACCAGTGACCGTTGACATTGACACTCCCTACATAGTAAAGCTCTGCAAGGTGAGGAAAAGGATCAAACAACATTTGGGGTGTTGCAGGGAGGCTTTATCTACTGCATAGTCTCAAGTGCCATTTGATTCCAGGGAAGCTACTTTGGATCTGATGAGCTGAAGAGCCTAGTCCTGCAATTCCTGCAGCAGTAAGTACCTCTGAGAAGCTGAGCAATGGGGGAAGGGCTAGGACAGGTGAGGCCACCTAAGCACAGGTCTGCTCAGGGGAGTTTTCAAGTCCATTTGAGGTCCAGACCACAGAGATAGACTGTCTTCATTGCTCCTCCTTAGGTACTACTTGATCCATGACTATGGAGACAGACAGGTTCTCGCAGGTGCTTATCACGAGGAGGCCTACTTCTCCCTGACGATTCTCTTCCACCCCGAGGACCCAGCCCCGTGAGTATGACAGTACAGCCTCTGCTCCCGGGCCGTGTGGCCCCCCAGCAGACACAGGCCAGCTCCTGCAAACACCCACCACCCACTGTTGCTCTTTGTCTCCTAGAAGCAGCTTGTGCGAGTATTTCAAGGACAGCAGGAATATGAAGAAACTCAAGGACCCCTGTGAGTGTGTGATGGGAAGACTGGGTGGGAAAGGGCGGTGAAGGGGTCAATCATAGGGCCCAGGGCGTGGCAGCCCCTGACCTTCGCTCGCTTCCCCTCCCCTCACAGACCTGCGGGTCCAGCTGCTGAAGCTCACAAAACGTGTCATTGTGCACACCCTCTGTGTGTTGCCCAAGACTCAGCATGCCTTCAGCTCCTTCGTGGTGGACACGTGGTTCCAGACGGTGAGCGCCTGCTTCCCCCCTCGGGCGGGCCCAGGAAGCCGCAGGTGGGTGGGAGGTGGAGGTGGTGACTAGGCGCCTGGGCTCTTCCCTTTCAGGAAACGATGCTCTGCTTCTCCATTAGTGGGGTGATCAAGGCAGGTGAGTGTGTGTAGACCCCCAGCGCAGATGCCCCACTGCTGCCTCCCCCTGGCCAGGCTCACTCCCAGAACCACCTAGCTTCCCTGACCCCTTCCCTTCCCTTCCCCTCCCTTCCCCTTCTCTTCTCTTCCCTTCCCCTCCCCCTCCCGTCCCTTCCCTTCCCTTCCCTGCATTCCACCCCTCCCCTCCCCTCCTCTCCCCTCCCCTTCCCCACTGTGTTCTCCTGCCTTCAGGCTTCCCACAGACAATCCAGGTCTGAGCTGTGTCCATGCCTGTCTGCCCTGCACACCCTGGGCGTTGGGGACACAGGCTGTGGCGTTTGGTGGCTCTCAACCCAGGTACTTACTCTGAGAACTTGGGCCATTACTTAAGGTGTCAGTTTCCTCATTTGCAAAATGGGATAGTAGTATCCACCTCTTGGGCGGCTGTGAAAAATGCATCCCGTGAACTTGTGTAGTGGTCGTCAGGGGCCCTGTCACTGGGTGCAGACTGCTCCTATACTTGCCCTCCCCATTCCCGACACCCTGGCCCCCGTGAACAACTGCCCTCTCCGCATGAGTGTCCAGTCACACCCTGATTGGGGACCGCCGTGTGAGCGTGTACAGCACGTGCAGCTGTAAGGGGTACTGTTGTTTGTTTGCTGTTGAAGTGGAAGGAAGTTCTCAGGGCTGTGTGCGTTCCTTTGCCCGGACCTTCATCGCTACCCCTGCCCGCTACGCCAGGTGAGAGCCCTGTTGTGGGTGGGAATGCCCATCCCCGCCTGGGCTCAGGGGTGTGGAAATGTGGTGGCAAAGACCTTAGGTTTACTCGGCATTGTGGAAAGCCAGCAGGGAGATCCCAGGAGCAGTGTAGCCTAGTGGTTAGGAAGAGTGTGGGCTCTGGAATCGGCCTATGGGCTCTCTCCTTGAAACAACACTCACTCGCTGTGTGATCTTGGTCAAGTCACATGACCTCTGTGTGACTCAGTGTCTTCTTCCGAGATTGGGCATCAGAGCGTCCAGCCCTTGGGCTGTGGTAAAGGGTAAATGTGAAATTGCTCGTGAGTTGGGGATGAACCTATAAATCAAGTGAAGGTGGTAGACAGTCTCTCCAAAGGTGGGCTCTGTGGGGAGGGGCAGAGGTACCAGTCAAGGAACCTGGGAGACAGACACAGGAGGGATGCGGAAGGAATCTGGTTGCTGAGTGCCAGTGGGAGCAGAGTCAGTATTGGGGGTGTGGGTGTCCATCCATCAGTTGTCTGAGGGCCCATTTTTCCTTCAGTCTGTGCATCGTGAATGACGAGCTGTTTGTGAGGGATGCCGACCCCAGTGAGACCCAGAGTGTGTTCTCCATCCCACTGCCTACACCCACCTCCAGCTCCATGCACCCCTCTCCCAGCAGCAGCAGGACATCATGCAGGCATCCTCCACCCCATCTGAGATGAACCTCTAGTGGTCTCAGAAATGAGTGCTGGGGTTGCATGGGGATAGGAGGGAGCTGGGAGGAGTAGAGGAGTGATTAATGGGAACTTGAAGGTAATTTGTTTTCCTTGTTTATTTCAGTCATTTTTAATCTGAACATTTCATCCGTGGTACATATAAAGCTACCTAAACTGGGGTCCAGTTTAGGCATTACATTTATCAGGCACTGTGTTTAGGCAGCATGATAAACCATTTCTCTTGCATGTGATTTGGCAGGATTTCACGGGAACAAATTTTCCTTCTTTTATCTTTTTTGTTTTGAGGTGGCCACTTTGGGAGTTGGTGCCTGTGGTTTTAGGAGGAGGAGTGGCTTTATCTAACACAGAGAATTGGGAAAGGGGAGCAACAGAACAGTTGTGATGCTGTTTACCTAAAGGTAAATACTCAAATTCTTCTTGTTCTAACACACATATGTACAACTAAACTAGATGTTGTATGTGACTTTACTTTCAGAAAGCAAAGTTGACTTACCTAGCAACAGTACACAGGAGACAGCGTCATATGGGGCTGTATCATTATGGAAATTGCATTCAGAACCTGTTTCTGTTTGTTCCTTTTTGAAATTCGTTAAGATATATGGACGTAAGTTTACTGTCAGTGGTTTTTTTGTTTGTTTTTTTAACATCTTTATTGGAGCACAGTTGCTTTAGAATGGTGTGCCAGCCTCCGCCCTACAACAAGGTGAACCAGCCACACATACAAACACGTTCCCATATCTCCTCCCTCTTTTGTCTCCCTCCCTCCCACCCTCCCTATCCCACCCCTCCAGGCAGTCACAAAGCACGGAGCTGATCTCCCTGTGCTATGTGGCTGCTTCCCACTAGCTAGCTATTTTACGTTTGGTAGTGTATATATGTCCATGCCACTCTCTCACTTTGTCACAGCTTACCCTTCCCCCTCCCCATATCTTCGAGTCCATTCTCTAGTAGGTCTGTGTCTTTATTCTCATCTTACCCGTAGGTCCTTCATGACGTTTTTTTTTTCTTAATTCCATATATATGTGTGAGTATACAGTATTTGTTGTTCTCTTTCTGACTTACTTCACTCTGTATGACAGACTCTAGGTCCATCCACCTCGAAAGAAGAGAAACGGTTGCAGTTACTGTGCTGTGGCGTAGGGTTGAATATCCCTACCCACCAACCATCATGATGTAAAATTCTACAGCCCTAGGTTGAATATAATAGGTCGAATAAGAGGCTTATCCTGTGAGGATTACCATAGCATGGCAATAGGAAATTACATCCACAATTAAAATTTCTTCTGGGCAAAGGATGGAGAGAAGTGAGAAGATAAGGATTCTGTACAGGGTGCTTATTCATAAGCTGTGTCTTTTGTCATGATGTGACTCTCCAGTACAATTCGGAAACCCCATCCACGTGAAAACCATTGAAAATAAAATTGTGGTTCATAGATTTTCATAGTCCTAGTCGAGAATGAACTTTTTCCTGGGCTGCTTCTTTTTATCCACTCAAACATTTTTCCATTCAAATCATAGTTCTAGAGTGTGACGTCAGGAAGTTGGCAGAATAGGAGTCTCCAAGTAAACATTTTGCCTAATCAGCCATGGGCGAGAGTGTTTTTGTGGGAGCCCCAGTATCAAGTGAGGAAGCCCCAACACCCTGATCCTTTAAAAAAAAATTCCAAGAACAGACACGTTGAAGAGAGTAGGAAGAACAGCTTCACCCTACCAATATCAAACTTCCCGCAAGGCTACACATATCAATGCTTAGATAGATGCACTAGGCCTGCAATTCCTCCCATGGGAGATAGTGAGAATGTGGTGAGCACCTGAATACCCAGTGGTGCTAGACGCTGCCCAGGAATCCCACTTCTTTCTTGCCCAAACCCAGAACCCAGAGGTGATGAGCATGGCTGAATAGTCTTGGGATAGCAAGGAGAAGGGGAAAGGGCAAAGGCTCACAGCAAACAGGGCACCAAGCTCAACAAAGGGCTGCAGTTTCTACTAACTGCCTCACAGACTGTACCTTACAAACCTCATAGGCCCCATCACCTACAGAAGCCTCAGTTTGCCCACGAGCACATCCAGCACTCTATATGCCGGTCCCCCTCAGAACCGGCATTCCGTGGACACCCCTGCAGAAGGTGCACTCATGCCTCAACAGATCATGCACATGTGCATAAAGAGAACTGGCACCACTCTGCTGGATGGTGAGAACAGACATACCTTAAACACTTCAGGGTACTGAAATGGGGAAAATAAACAGGAGGCTGTCAGCATGTGTCCTGGCTTTGTGCAATTGAGAAAAGGCGTGTATCATCCAAACACTTCCTTCACAAGATGGAGCAAGAGGGGCAGAGCTGGTGAATCCACAGAAAAGGCCTCAGGGAACCCCCAGTATCCCTAGCTTGGCTGAGTGTTGCAGGTGTTTCTCTCCTGATAAAGGTCAGTAAAGGCTGATGGAGGAGATTGCTTCCTTAAATGTGAAGACACCAACACGAGATTTTCAGGGGCAGGAGAAATATAGGAAGCCCAACACCCCACAAATGATACAAGATAATTTCCCAGTAACTGACCCCATAGAAATGGAGGTCCATGAATTGCCTGACAAGGAATTCAACATGATTGTTTTAAAGATGCCCAGCCAGCTACAATACAACTCAATGAAATCAGAAAAGCAATACCTGAACAAAATAAGAAAGTCAACAAGGATAGAGAACTCATGAAAAGGAGCCAAAAGGAAATTATGGAGCTGAAGAATACAATGGATGAATTTAGAAATATAACAGAGACCTATAACAACAGACTTCATCAAGCAGAAGAAAAAAATGTATGAACTCAAAAAGAAGTAATTTGAAGTTATCTAATCAGAGGAGAAAAAAAAAGAATGAAAAATATTGGGGAAAATCTATGGGATTTTTAAAACACCATTAAGTGGACTCATATATGGATGATGGGGACCCTGGAGGAGGAGGAAGGGAGAGAGAGAGAGAGGTGGGGGGGATTTTATTTATAGAAATAATGGCTGAAAACCACCCAACTTGTGGGAGCAACATGGACCCCCAAGTTCACGAAACTCAAAAGTCCTCGAACAGTTTCATCTCATAGGAGGTTATATGAAGACACATTATAATAAAAATATCAAAGACAAGGAAAGAATTGTTTTTCTTTTCTTAACTGTCTTTATATTTTACTTATTTATTTTGAATACTTACAACAATCTAGAATTTTTGTCATTTCTATTAAAAGTTAATTTTTATTGGAGTATAGTTGCTTTACAATATTGTGTTAATTTCTGCTCAACAGCAAAGTGAATCAGCCATATATATATATATATATATATATATATATACACACACACACACACACACATACATATATCCCCTCTCTTGTGGATGTCTTTCCTATTTGGGTCACCACAGAGCATTGAGTAGAGTTCCCTGAGCTATACAGTAGGTTCTCATTCGTTATCTATTTTATATATAGTAGTGTATATATGTCAATCCCAATCTCCCATTTCAACCCACCCCCCTTCCCACCCTGGTATCCATATGACTGTCCTCTACATCCGTGTCTCTATTTCTGCTTTGCAAATAAGTTCATCTGTATCATTTTTCTAGATTCCACATATAAGGTATATATTATGATATTTGTTTTTCTCTTTCTGAATTACTTCACTCTGTATGACAGTCTCTAGGTCCATCCACATCTGTGCAAATGGCACAATTTCATTCCTTTTTATGTCTGAGTAATGTTCTATTGTATATGTGTACCACACCTTCTTTATCCATTCTTCTGTTGATGGACATTTAGGTTGCTTCCATGTCCTGGCTCTTGTAAATAGTGCTACAATGAACATTGGGGTGCATGTACTTTTTGAATTATGGTTTTCTCAGGGTATATGCCCAGGTGTGGTGTTGCTGGGTCATATGGTAGTTCTGTTTTTAATTTTTTAAGGAACCTCCATACTTTTCTCCATAGTGGCTGTATCAATTTTCATTCCCACCAACAGTGTAAGAGGGTTCCCTTTTCAAGGAGAGAATTGTAAAGTCTGTAAGAGAAATGCCACTTGTCATATACCAGGGAACAGCATAAGGCTATCAGATTTCTGAAAAGAAACCTTGCAGTCCAGGAAAGAGTGGGATTACACATTCAAAGTGCTGAAAGAAAACAACCGACAACCAAGAATACTCTATTCAGAAAAGCCGTCCTTCAGAAATGAAAGATAGATGATGACATTCCCAGACAAGCAAACGCTGAGGGAGTTATTCACCACTTGACCTGCCTTACAAAAATGCTAAAGAGAGTTCTTTGAGTGAAAACAAAAAATTAACAACATGAAAACCTACGAAAGCATGTAACTCATAAGTAAAAGTAAGCATATAGTCAAATTCAGAACACTCCAACATTGTAATGGTGGTGGATAAAACACTTTTAACTTTAGTATAAAAACGGAAAGACAAAAGTATTAAAAATAAATACAGTTGCACTAATTCATTAGTGCTCACAATATAAAAGATACAAACTGGGACAACAATAACATAAAATGAGGTGGGAAGAGGTAAAAGTGTAGCGATTTTGCATATGATCAAAGTTAAGCTGTTATCATCTTAAAGCAGACTGGCATAACTAAAGATGTTTTATGTAAGCATGGTGCTAACCACCATGGTTAATTAGTTTTCTTTTTTTTTTTTTGGTAAGTCTTTGAAATGCAGTGCATTATCTCAATATGTTAGCAATATGAACATATTATTAAATAATTTTGTATCCTTTCTCTTCTTTTAATTGGAATATGGTTGATTTACAATACTATATTAGTTTTAGGTGTACAGCAGAGTGATCCAGCATTTTTTCAGATTATACTCCAAGTTATTATCAGATAATGCCTATAATTCCCTGTGCTATACAGTATATCATTGTTGCTTTCCCATTTTATACATAGTAGTTGTATCTCTTAATCCCATGCCCCTAACTTGATTTGTCCCTCCTACCTTCCCTCTCCCTTTTGGTAACCAAAAATTTGTTTTCTATATCTGCGAGTCTGTTTCCATTGTGCATATGCATTCACTTGTATTAGTTTTTAGATTCCACATACAAGTGGTATCGTACAGTATTTGTCTTTCTATATCTGACATTTCACTAAGCA
Organism: Grampus griseus; assembly: GCF_964374135.1. NCBI lineage: Eukaryota > Metazoa > Chordata > Mammalia > Artiodactyla > Delphinidae > Grampus > Grampus griseus. The sequence goes on along the minus strand of NC_138999.1, from coordinate 89,022,620 downwards.
TAATATTGTCTAGGTCCATCCATATTGCAGCAAATAGCAGAATTTCATTCTTTTTATGGCTGAGTAATATTCCATTGTGTGTGTATATATGCCATATTTTTCTATCAATTTGTCTGTTGATGGGCACTTGGGTTGCTTCCATATCTTTGTTATTGTAAATAGTGTTGCTATGAACCTTTCAAATCAATGCTTTTGTTATTTTTCTGTAAATGTATCCAGGAGTGGAATTACTGGATCATATGGTAGTTTTATTTTTAGTTTTTAAGGGAGCTCCATATTGTTTTCCATAGTGGCTGCACCAATTTACATTCCCACCAACAGCATACAAAGATTCCCTTTTCTCCACATCCTCTCCAGTATTTGTTATTTGTAGACTTTTTGATGATTGCCATTCTGACAGGTGCGAGATGATATGTCATTGTTGTTGTGATTTGCATTTCTCTAAATATTAGCGATGCTGAGCATCTTTTCATGTGCCTGTTAACCACGTGTACATCTTCTTTGGAAAAATGTCTATTCAGGTCTTCTGCCCATTTATCATTGGGTTGTTTGTTGTTTTGACATTGAGTTCTATGAGCTGTTTATATATTTTGGATATTAACCCCTTGTTGGTCACATCATTTGCAAATATTTTTTCCCAATCCTTGGGTTTTCTTTTCATTTTTGTTGATGGTTTCCTTTCCTGTGCAAATGCTTTTAAGTTTAATTAGTTCTCGTTAGATTATTTTTGTTTTTATTCCTTTTGCTTTAGGAGATTTATCCAAAGGAATATTGGTATGATTTTTATCAAAGAGTGTTCTGCTTATGTTCTCTTCTAGGAGTTTTATGTTTTGAGGTCTTTCATTTAGGTGTTTAAACCATTTTATTTTTGTGTATGGTGTGAGGGAATGTTCTAATCTTTGTTTTACATGTAGATGACCAGTTTTCCCAACACCACTGATTGAAGAAACTGCCTTTTCTCCATTGTATATTCTTGCCTCCTTTTCTGTAGATTAATTGACCATACGTGCATGGGTTTATTTCTGGACTGTCTATTCTATTCCATTGATCGATGTGTCTGTTTTTGCGCCAGGCCCATGCTGTTTTGATTAGCTTTGTTTCATAGTCTGAAGTCTGGGAGGGTTATACCTCCAGCTTCATTCCTTTTTTTTCCTCAAGATTGCTTTGGCAATTTGGGGTCTTTTGTGGTTCCATATGAATTTTTGGATTCTTGGTTCTAGTTCTGTGAAAAATGGCATGGGTATATGATAGTGATTGCATTAAATCTGTAGATTACTTTGGGAAGTATGGACATTTTAACAATATTAATGCTTCCAATCCAACAGCATGGGATATCTTTCCATTTCTTTGTTCATCTTCAGTTTCCTGCATCAGTGTTTCATAGTTTTCAGATAGGGCTTTCACGTCCCTGGTTAGGTTTACTCCTAGGTGTTTTATTCTTTTCAATGTGATTTTAAACTGAGTTTAGACTTGAGGATATGGGGAGGGGGAAGGGTAAACTGTGACACCACATAGCACAGGGAGATCAGCTCGGTGCCTGGTGACCACCTAGAAGGGTGGGATAGGGAGGGTGGGATAGGGAGGATAGGGAGACGCAAGAGGGAAGAGATATGGGAACATATGTATATGTATAACGGATTCACTTTGTTAGAAAGCAGAAAGTAACACACCATTGTAAAGTAATTATACTCCAATAAAAATGAAAAAGAAAAACTTTCATTTTGTGATATTTCATTATTAGTGTATAGAAATGCAACAGATTTCTGTATGTTAATCTTGGATCCTGAAAGTTTGCTTAATTCATTCATTAGTTCTAATAGTTTTTGAGTGGAGGCTTTAGAACTTTCTATGCAAAGTATCATGTCATCCGCAGAGTAACGGTTTTACCTTGTCCCTTCCAGTGTGGGTACCTTTTATTTCTTTTTTCATCTGATTGCTGTGGTTAGGACTTCCAGTACTATGTTAAATATAAGTGGTGAGAGTGGGCATCCTTACCTTGTTCCTGAATTTAGTGGAAAGTCTTTCAGCTTTTCGACATTCACTATGATGTTGGCTGTGGGTTTGTCGTAAATGCCCTTATCATGTTGGGACATGTTCCCTCTATACACACTTTGTTGAGAGTTGTTGTCATGAATGGATGTTCAATTGTGTCAAAAGAGTTTCCTGCCTCTATTGAGATAATCATGTGATTTTTATCTTTCATTTTGTTGATGTGGTGTCTCACACTGATTGATTGGCAAATGTTGAATCATCCTTGTGACCCTGGAATAAATCCTACGTGATTTATGGTGTATGGTCCTTTTGATATACTGTTGGATTTGTTTTGCTAATATTTTGTCCAGGACCTTTTCATTTGTATTAATCGAAGATATTGCCCTCTCATTTCCTTTTTCTGTAGTGTCTTTGTCTGGCTTTGGTGTCAGGGTATTGGTGGCCTTGTTGCATTCTTATTTTATGATGTCTTTGAAATGCCATGTGTTATCATTTCAACAAAGCAACAACATATACAATTCATTTAACACGTTTATCTTTCTATGTCAGAAATGCAGTAGCAAAATGGAGGTAACAACAAGTTATTAACTATTTTTATTAATTATTAATTAAGTTTTACATTATTTTCTGTTTTTGAAATGCAGTTTATCACTTTCAACATGTAAGCAATAAGAAAAAATAATTGTAAAAAATTTTTTACTGAGTCTTTAAAATGTGTGTGTTATCATTTCAACAAGGAAACAATGTAAGCAACATTCATTACTTTTACATTCTTCTTTCTTACTAAGTCTTTAAACTACAATCTGTTTGCACATCAACAGTGAAAATGCAATCTGTTTTCATTTCAACAAGGAAACACTATACAGAAAATACTAATTATTTTTTCCATTCTTTTCTGTTATTGTTGACATTTTCTATGTTACCATTTCAACATATAAACAGTAGGAACAACCTATTAATTAACTTTATTTTCTCTCAATTAGTCTTTGGAATGCAATGTTTTATCACGTTGATATGTAAACATATAAACACGTAATTATTATAACATTTTTCTTACTAAGTCTTTGAAATACAATGCTATCATTCTAACATGTAAGTATATAAAGAATTTAATTTACATTCTTTTATCTTTACTGTCTTTGATATGGAGTATGTTATCATTTCATCATGTAAACAATACACGTAAATTATCAATTAGTTATTCTACATCCTTTGTTTCTTACTAACTCTTGGATACACAGAGTGCATACAACACCTAGGGTACATCACATTTGAGATTAGCCAAATTTCTAGAGTTCAGAAGCCACATATGGTTAGTGGGCACCATACTGAGCAGTGCAACTCTAGTGGAGGGGCAGAGGGAGCAAATACATAGGCAACAATGTGTACCATGAAGGAAATACACATGGTACCTTAAGAAAAAGCAGCCGCAGAATAAATCTACTTAAATGGGGAAGTAAGAGAAAACCTATCTGAGGACGTAACATTTGAGTCATAACCTGAGCCCTGAGCAGCTATCCAACAGCATAAAGAGGCCATTATCATTTGAGCAGACTACGTAAGGGGAAAGAGTGAAAAAAATACTGTGTTATGGGGGAATAAATAATTTCCCAAGTCCTCTAAGAAAGAGTAGAGAAACTGATAAATCATAGGAATGTCTACACTCTGAGTGAGATCAGGGACTTTATCTTTCTTAGCATCTGGAAAAGTACCTAAATCATAACAGATACTTGCTGAATGTGTGTGGAATAAGGAATAACTGAGCCAGGGGTCTGAGACCTGGGAAATCAGGTAGCAATATGCTGATGAAGATACCAGTAGGTAGTTGACATTGTTTGTTTGTTTCCTTTTAGTTGCATATCGTTTCTCATAAGCCACCTGAGGTAATCAGAAACACAAGAAGTTTGCAGGTCCCTAGAGGGTAAAATTATTCAACAACTACCACCTCTAGGAAGAGTTTCAATTGATCTGACTTGTGTCAAGTGCCCATAAATGGATAAGTGAACCAATCAGTGTGGATAAGGAAATGATGTACCATGACTGGGTCAGCTTACGTCACATACCCAACACTGTGGTTAGCAACCAGAGGATGTAGAGGGCAGTGGGCAAGAGATCCAGCGGACCTTTCAAATTCCTCTATTTCCGTTTTAAAGTTCCTCTTTTATAGAGATCAGTTTACATATCCAGCGTTACTAACCCCAGTTTCCTAGAACAGTAGAACTTTACATATGTGTCTCTACAAACTTGGGTTTCAGGCAAAAAAAAAAAAAAAAAAGTGAACGCTTTCATGACCACACATCAGTGTTGAAACACCTCCCTGTGCTGTGGAAATCACTCTGAACAACTGACCCATTTCATGTCGTTCCTCTGTGCCCCGTGCAGCATCGCTTCCAACTGAGCCTGAACTTCAGCAAGTTTCTGTCGGTCCAAACGGTCATGAAAAATCCATTCCTCGTAGCAATGGACAGGGACAGGATAAATCACATGCTTCAGCTTCATCAAGGAAGTCAAGTGCTGCAGAAGGCTCTTGAGCACAGGCATTGTAATGGGATTGAAGGCAAAGCTAAGGACATGGAGCTGAGTACAGTGGCTCAGGGCTGGGAGGATGGCAGAGAGAGTAGAATCAGTTATCATACAATTGTTTATCACCAGATGTTGCAGGGTGCTTGAGACCTTCTCCAGCAGAGCCTGGAAGGGCTCATAAACTTCTGAGAAGATGTGGTTGTTACTGAGACTCAATACCCTTAGGTGGGTGGCCTGAGAGCTCTGGGACAGGACAGTGACATCTCTGTGAGAAAGGTGACAGTGAGGTAGATACAGTGAATCCAACTGAGGTGGCACAACTCTATAGAGAGAAAAATGTAAGGTTATTTCAGAAGAATGAGGGCAATGAGCCCCAAATTTTAGGTACCTAAGGCTCTAGAATAAACTACTGTGTTCATGGTTTGCAATAAGTGGTTAATAATGTGGACTTTGAGATCAGACTTTATAGATTTGTGACCCTGAGAAAGTTACTTTACCACTCTGAGGTACAGGGTTTTAATCTTGAAAACGTGCAGTCATTATTATACAGAACTGCAGGAAAGATTAAGTGAAGAAATTGCATGCACTTAGTATATACGACATAATCAGTGTTGGATCTGATTCACTTATTTGGCGAGGATGGGTCTGGGAAAACAGCCAACTGAGGGTTTCCTTTGACTAGTACCAGATGACAAGCTCTCCATTCAGGGTGTAAGCCTGGGGGGAAATACAGGAGCAATATTATCTGGCAGTGTTAACTATTGGGGCCCATCCATGGACATGTGCATTAGTCCTATAGCTTAATGCTTCTCCATCTGAATGCCTCCCCTTCCTCTCTAGAGAGCTGTAAAGTCCAATAGGAGAAGGACTGAGTCTTTTTCACCAATATATTTACAGACTTCTTTTAGGATCTGCCCACGGTCACTGAATGAATGAATGAATGAATGAGCACAGCTTCCTTTTCTAACCTCATCTGCTGCTCAACATAAGGTACCCCTCTCTCCCCCAGCTATGTTCAAACTCCCAGCAGTGCCTATCCTGAGGCAAAGAGAGAAATGGGTTACAAGGAGCTTAGGAAGATCCAAGCATGGTCTCTTCTGTGTTAACAATGAGGTGATCAGGGAACCCAGGTTCCTCCCCACCCCCTCACCTGAGCAGTTTGTGCAGTTGATCTGTGAGGCAGAAGAAAGACAAGCTGAGCTCCTGGAGATGGTCCAGCCGCCCAAGGCAGAGGAGAAAAGATCTGAATTTCCTTCTATTATAAGTTTTAAAGGGGATGTTACACAGAGTAAGGCTGTTCAGGTGGATCACCTGAGCCAAAAGGGTGATGACTTCACTCAGATTAGCCTGATCCACTTCCAGGTTCTCAATGCACCCCAGATCCAGAAACTGCAGGATACTTTTGTGCCCAGACATTCTATCGATTTGCAAATCTCTGCAGCAGACGTGCAAGGACCCAACATTCTGCTGAATCTTACTACAAAGGAAAGAGAGGAATTGTTCTGTTCTCAAGGTACTATTGAGGGAAATATCCACTAGTAATTCCATGGGTTCCTGAGCTGACTGAGGCTCAGACCCGGAATTACCAATCCTGAGGCACCTGACTCTATGCTGAGCTTCTATCTTAAGGATAGAGTGCTGAGAGTAAATGCATGACTGAAAACAGAAAGGGAATGCGGTCCCAATCTCAGAGCATATTGTCTTACAGACCAGATCACTCCTTAAATCTAGGATCCTCAGTTTGGGCCCCCTGTAAGGAAAGGAAGAGACAGAACACATGAGAGATAGCTGATTTTAATATAACCCAGCAAGATCAATGATGAGAAGCAGGGACAGAACACTTTAACCCTGGTTTTCACTTCATTGCCATTCACCAAGAAGTTCTTTCCACACAAATGCAGCGTCTTTCATCCTTTCCCCACCCCCTCCTTCACCTCCGATCTTTCCCTGTCTCAATGCCCATACTCCACTTCTGTGTAATCGCACTCAAATCCATTCATAGTATCCTCAAACACCTCTACTCTATAATCAACTCTATAAGGCAATAGAGTCCCGAAGGACCGACAGCTCTGCAAAGACTGCAGTATTCACCACTGGCTACTGTTGGGAGACCGTTAGGTATTCCCCTGCCCCAGGCTACAGCATACACTCCTGCTGACTCCCTGTGTCTCTACTGGTCATAGTCTTACCAAGAGGAAGAGTTCTGGGCAGGGAGGATCTGCAGACCATCAATCATGGCTTCCAAGATGTCATAGTATGATTCCCGTGTGGTCAATGACCCAATATGGAGACAGCGAAAAGGCCAAACCCTCACCATTGCCTTTAGGATCATCTTATGCCCACCGGAGAAGGCAGCGTTGAACAATGGAACAAAGAGGTCTCTTGGGATTTCGTCCAGGGCATGGATAGCTGCAGGCTCATTATTCAGCAGACTCTTTGCAGCAAGCTCAAGGAGGGTGACTGTGGTCTTTTGGTCCATCTTCAAAAACCTGCTTCAGAGTGGAGAATTTTTAGAAATCCTGAGAAGGTATCTATAGTCACTTGTTTGCTTCCAGGGTTCGCTGTGGACAAAATACTTATTGAATAAGTATGTGGTGAACCATAGGGCCAACTCAAGTGACCACTACTATAGGAATAGAATGAAAATGGACTTGTGTGCACGCATGCATGCACACACACACACACACACACACACAGACACACACTTCCATGAGATAAAATACCATTAGACATCAGAGGTAAGTTAGCAGAAGACAATGCTGACCACCTAGCTGCCTTCCTCAAATTATTTCCTCCTGAGGAGCTTCCAGATGGCAGAAGAGTAAGAAGTGGAGATCACCTTCCTGCCCACAAATACATCAGAAATACATCTACATGTGGAACAACTCCTACAGAACACCTACTGAATGCTGCCAGAAGTCCTCAGACCTCCCAAAAGGCAAGAAACTCCCCAAGGACCTGGGTAGGGTAAAAGAAAAAATAAAAAACAGAGACAAAAGGATAGGGATGGGACCTGCAGCAGTGGGAGGAACCTGTGAAGAAGGAAAGGTTTCCACACACTAGGAAGCCCCTTCGTGGGCAGAGACTGCAGGTGGTGGAGGGGGGAAGCTTTGGAGCCGCAGAGGAGAGCACAGCAACAGGGGTGTGGAGGGCAAAGCGGAGAGATTCCCACACAGGGGATCGGTGCTGACCAGCACTCACCAGCCTGAGAGGTTTGTCTGCTCACCCGCCGAGGTGGGCAGAGCCTGGGACCTGAGGCTCGGGCTTGAGAGGTCAGATACCAGGGAAAACACTGGGGTTGGCTACATGAACACAGCCTGAAGGGGGCTAGTGTGCCACGGCTAGCAGAGAGGGACTCCAGGAAAAAGGCTGGAGCTGCCAAAGAGACAAGAGACTTTTTCTTCCCTCTTTGTTTCCTGGTGCACCAGGAGAGGGGATTAAGAGTGCTGCTTAAAGGAGCTCCAGAGAAGGATGCGAGGAAATAGTTAATCAAGTGCAGGAAGCACAGAGAGTCCCATAGAGGATAAATCCAAGGAGAAACACACCAAGACACATATTAAACAAACTATCAAAAATTAAACACAAAGAAAAAATATTAAAAGCAGCAAGGGAAAAACGACAAGTAACACATAAGGGAATCCCCATAAGATAACCAGCTGATCTTTCAACAGAAACTCTGAAAGACAGAAGGGACTGGCAGGACATATTTAAAGGGATGAAAGAAAAAACCTACAACCAAGATTACTCTAACCAACAAGGATCTCATTCAGATGTGAAGGAGAAATTAAAAGCTTTACAGACAAGCAAAAGCTAAGAGAATTCAGCACCACCAAACCAGCTTTACAACAAATGCTAAAGGAGCTTCTCTGGGTAAGAAACACAAGAGAGGGAAAAGACCTACAATAAAAAAAAAAAACCAAAACAATTAACAAAATGGTAACAGGAACATACATATCGATAATTACCTTAAATGTAAATGGATTAAATGCTCCAACCAAAAGACATAGATTGGCTGAATGGATGTAAAAACAAGACCCATATATATGCTGTCTATAAGAGACCCTCTTCAGACCTAGGGACATATACAGACTGAAAGTGAGAGGATGGAAAAAGATACTCCATGCAAATGTAAATCAAAAGAAAGCTGGAGTAGCAATTCTCATATCAGACAAAATAGACTTTAAAACAGACTATTACAAGAGACAAAGAAGGACACTACATAATGATCAAGGGATCTATCCAAGAAGAAGATATAACAATTGTAAATATTTACGCACCCAACATAGGAGCACCTCACTACATAAGTCAAATACTAACAGCCATAAAAGGGGAAATCAACAGTAACACAATCATAATAGGGGACTTTAACACCCCACTTTCACCAATAGACAGATCATCCAAAATGAAAATAAATAAAGAAAAACAAGCTTTAAATGATATATTAAACAAGATGGACTTAATTGATATTTATAGGACATCCCATCCAAAAACAACAGAATACACATTCTTCTCAAGTGCTCAAGGAAAATTCTCCAGGATAGATCATATCTTGGGTCACAAATCAAGCCTTGGTAAATTTAAGAAATTTAAAATCGTATCAAGTATCTTTTCTAACCACAATGCTATGAGACTAGATAGCAATTACAGAAAAAAATGTGTAAGAAATACAAACACATGGAGGCTAAACAATACACTACTAAATAACCAAGAGATCACTGAAGAAATCAAAGAGGAAATCAAAAATTACCTAGAAACAAATGACAATGGAGACACAACGACCCAAACCTATGGGATGCAGCATAAGCAGTTCTAGGAGGGAAGCTTATAGCAATACAATCCTACCTCAAGAAACAAGAAACATCTCAAATAAACAACCTAACCTTACACATAAAGCAATAGAAAAAGAAGAACAAAAAAATCCCCACAATTAGCAGAAGGAAATAAATCATAAAAATCAGATCAGAAATAAATGAAAAAGAAATGAAGGAAACGATAGCAAAGATCAATAAAACTAAAAGCTGGTTCTTTGAGAAGATAAACAAAATTGATAAACCATTAGCCAGACCCATCAAGAAAAAAATGGGAGAAGACTCAAATCAATAGAATTAGAAATGAAAAAGGAGAAGTAACAACTGACACTGCAGAAATACAAAGGATCATCAGAGATTACTACAAGCAACTCTATGCCAATAAAATGGACAACCTGGAAGAAATGGACAAATTCTTAGAAATGCACAACGTTCTGAGACTGAACCAGGAAGAAATAGAAAATATGAACAAACCAATCACAAGCACTGAAATTGAAACTGTGATTAAAAATCTTCCAACAAACAAAAACCCAGGACCGGATGGAGTCCCAGGCAAATTATACCAAACATTTAGAGAAGAGCTAACACCTATCCTTCTCAAACTCTTCCAAAATATAGCAGAGGGAGGAACACTCCCAAACTCCTTCTACGAGGCCACCATCACCTTGATACCAAAACCAGACAAGGATGTCACAAAGAAAGAAAACTACAGGCCAATATGAACATAGATGCAAAAATCCTCAACAAAATACTAGCAAACAGAATCCAACAGCACATTAAAAGGATCATACACCATGATCAAGTGGGGTTTATTCCAGGAATGCAAGGATTCTTCAATATACGCAAATCTATCAATGTGATAAACCATATTAACAAACTGAAGGAGAAAAACCATATGATCATCTCAATAGATGCAGAGAAAGGTTTCGAGAAAATTCAACACCTATTTATGAAAAAAACCCTCCAGAAAGTAGGCATAGAAGGAACTTTCCTCAACATAACAAAAGCCATATATGACAGATCCACAGCCAACATCGTCCTCAATGGTGAAAAACGTAAAGCATTTCCACTAAGATCAGGAACAAGACAAGTTTGCCCACTCACACCACTATTATTCAACATAGCTTTGGAAGTTTTAGCCACAGCAATCAGAGAAGAAAAAGAAATAAAAGGAATCCAAATTGGAAAAGAAGAAGTAAAGCTGTCACTGTTGGTAGATGACATGATACTATACATAGAGAATCCTAAAGATGCTACCAGAAAACTACTAGAGCTAATCAATGAATTTGGCAAAGTATCAGGATACAAAATGAATGCACAGAAATCTCTGGCATTCCTATACACTAATGATGAAAAATCTGAAAGAGAAATTAATGAAACACTCCTATTTACCATTGCCACAAAAAGAATAAAATATCTAGGAACAAACCTACCTAAGGAGACAAAAGACTTGTATGCAGAAAATTATAAGACACTGATGAAAGAAATTAAAGATGATAGAAATAGATGGAGAGATATACCATGTTCTTGGATTGGAAGAATCAACATTGTGAAAATGACTCTACTACCCAAAGCAATCTACAGATTCAATGCAATCCCTATCAAACTACCACTGGTATTTTTCACAGAACTAGAACAAAAAACTTCACAATTTGTATGGGAACACAAATGACATCGAATAGCCAAAGCAATCTTGAGAACGAAAATTGGAGCTGGAGGAATCAGGCTCCCTGACTTCAGACTATACTACAGAGCTACAGTAATCAAGACAGTATGGTACTGGCACGAAAACAGAAATATAGATCAATGGAACAGGACCGAAAGCCGAGAGATAAACCCACGCACATATGGTCACAGTATCTTTGATAAAGGAGGCAGGAATGTACAATGTAGAAAGGATAGACTCTTCAATATGTGGTGCTGGGAAAACTGGACAGGTACATGTAAAAGTATGAAATTAGAACACTCCCTAACACCATACACAAAAATAAACTCAAAAGGGATTAAAGACTTAAATGTAAGGCCAGAAACTATAAAACAGTTGGGAGAAAACCGGCAGAACGTTCTATGACATACATCACAGCAAGAACCTTTTTGACCCACCTCCTAGAGAAATGGAAATAAAAACAAAAATAAACAAATGGGACCTAATGAAACTTAAAAGCTTTTGCACAGCAAAGGAAACCAAAAACAAGATGAAAAGAGAACCCTCAGAATGGGAGAAAATATTTGCAAATGAAGCAACTGACAAAGGATTAATTTCCAAAATTTACAAGCAGCTCATGCAGCTCAATAACAAAAAAAACCCAATCCAATGCATAAATGGGCAGAAGACCTAAATAGACATTTCTCCAGAGAAGATATACAGATTGCCAACAAACACATGAAAGAATGCTCAACGTCATTAATCATTAGAGAAATGCAAATCAAAACTACAATGTGATATCATCTCACACCGGTCAGAATGGCCATCATCAAAAAATCTACAAACAATAAATGCTGGAGAGGGTGAGGAGGAAAGGGAAAACTCTTGCACTATTGGTGGGAATGAGAAATGATGCAGCCACTATGGAGAACAGTATGGAGGTTCCTTAAAAAACTAAAAATAGAACTACCATACGACCCAGCAATCCCACTACTGGGCATACCCTGAGAAAAGGTCATGAAGTACCTAGGGGTAAGACGGGAATAAAGACACAGACCTACGAGAGCATGGAGTTTAGGATATAGGGAGGGGGAATGGTAAACTGTTACAAAGTGAGAGAATGGCATGGACATATATACTCTACCAAACGTAAAATAGGTAGCTAGTGGGAAGCAGCTGCGTAGCACAGGGAGATCAGCTAGGTGGTCTGTGACCACCTAGAGGGGAGGGATAGGGAGGCTGGGAGGGAGGGAGATGCAAGAGGGTAAAGGTATGGGAACATATGTATATGTATAACTGATTCACTTTGTTATAAAGCAGAAACAAACACACCATTGTAAAGCAATTATACTCCAATAAAGATGTTAAAATAAATTAAAAAAATAAAATAAATTAAAATATAGGGGCAAAACCAGATTTGACACACACAGAAAAGGAAATGTCAATGTGACCACACAGGCAGAGGTTGTTTTGATGTGACCACACGCCAAAGGATGCTGGCAGCCACAAGAAGCTGGAAGAAGCAAAAATGGATTCTCTCCTGGAGCCTCCAGAAGGAGAACAGCCCTGCCAACACATTGATTTCAGCTCAGTGATATTGATTTCAGACTTGGCTTCCAGAGTTATGAAAGAATAAATTTCTGCCATTTTAAGCCACCAAAAAAAAAATAAAATAAAATAGAAAAAGGAAAAAAAAAAGAAAATGGTCAGAGAACCTCGGTGTAAGACGGGAATAAAGATGCAGACCTACTAGAGGCTGGACTTGAGGATACGGGGAGGGGGAAGGGCGAGCTGGGATAAAGTGAACGTCAGGGACATATATACACTACCAAACGTAAAATAGATCGCTAGTTAGAAGCAGCCCCATAGCACAAAGAGATCAGCTCGGCACTTTGTGACCACCTAGAGGGGTGGGATAGGGAGGGTGGGAGGGAGGGAGATGAAAGAGGCAAGAGATATGGGGACATATGTGTATGTATAGCTGATTCACTTCGTTATAAGGCAGAAACTGACAAACCATTGTAAAGCAATTATACTCTAATAAAGATGTTAAAAATATTATTTTCTCCCAAAAGGATACAAACCAATAAGAAGGAAAATGTACATCTACACAAAAGCCACACCCTCATCAGTATTTTAAAATGGAGAAGGTCAAAAATTCAAAAGTATTGTGAGTAAAAAAAGAAAAATCATGAATCCTGGCATAAGATTTGTCACACTCCCATTACTAGGCTTTGTGGAAAACAAAAAGACAGACCAAGAAAAGCTGCCAAGAGAGAGGAAAGATGGAAAAGGGCTGAAAGCTGATCTAAAACTACAGCAGAAGGACTAAGCCCAGAATAAATCTAAAAATACCAAAAATGTGTCCTAGAATATGAGAGCCTGGACTACAGGGAAGGCACTCCAAAATCGGAGCTTATGAAGGGACAGAGATGATTTAAAGTGCAGTCTTTGAAAGATATAACTCTTAGGGAAGAAGAAAGGCAAAGAGTTAGGGAGAAGCATCCGTTGGCACTTGGGTAATGATGGAGAAAATAAACAAAAGGGGAAAATTAAGGATCTTGCAAGACATAAGAGAACCGCAAAATCAGAGCACTCAGGACTTCTCCCTTCATCACCAAAACAAACAAACAAAATAAAAAAGGATCTGGTCTTTGCTATACTAACAAAATTTCACATTATTAAACTAGGAATCTTGTCAAAAAAACCAGTATCATACAGATGAACAGAATGAAGGGAATTCCATACAAAGCTTTGTAAAAAAAAAAAAAATAGATGAGGGAACAAAAGTGCATACATGTTAAACAACCATGAAGGAGAAAAAGAGTGGAAGTCAACACTCCAAACAAAATTAATTATACTCAAGCAAGCATTGGAGGATATGAAACCCACCTTAAATAGAATATTTAAAAAAATCAAAAGACAGAGATTGACTAAAAAGAAAGGCTGAAGCATAGATTTCATAACCAACTTGGGTGCCCTTTAAATATCACAGCCTACAGAAAAAGCTTTTGAACTTGCAGAAACTTAGGAAATTCTGCACCCCTCAGCCCTTCCTAAGGAAGCTACTAGAGCAGGGGTCTGCAAACTGGCCCACTGAACCAAATTCAGCCCACTGCTTGATTTTGTAAATGAAGTTTTATTGGATCAAAGCCATGATCAATCATTTATGTATTGACTATGAATGCTTTTGCACTACAGTAGCAAAGTTGAGTAGAGAGACAGTGACACTGTGACCCAGGAACTTACAATATTTCCTATACTTCTCTTTACAGAATGTTTGCCAAGTAATCTAAAAGAGGAACTGGGATTGTGATCCCACTGCGATGAGAAGGAAAACTTCACCAAAATACCCAATGGTGAGTATTTTACATACAATAGTAAAATGAAGGTGGGGGAAAGGGGAGAAGGCTAATGTACAAAAGTTTTATGCTGTGAAAAAAACCCACAGAAACTCCGCAACTAAAAATGAGAGAAGGTAGAGAAGTAGAAGAAAATACAACAAACTTTTTATCATATTGCAGTAGGTGAGTGTTAAATGATACTGGAGGAAAAAATGCATAGACCAGAGAGTAAAGTTAAGAAAACAGGTGGTTCAGGATGATTTTAAGAAAGCATTAAACGTGACCAATAACATGTCTTAATGATAAAAGCCAAAACTCACAATGAAGATATAACCCTTAGGAATATTTATGAACCAATAACAAACAAACACCTTTATAAAGCGAAAATGCAAGGAGACGTAGATAAAATAATAATAATAACAGGAAACAGTAACACTAGGAGATTTAATACACCAAACTCAGTCTAAGGCTGATCAAGTCATATAAAAAAAGAGAAAGCTAATCAATAATGTTATATAGGGAATATATTCTTGTCAAAAATGGATCATAATTATCTCACAGAGATTAGATAATTAATTTCTATAAAGTAGAAATAGTACAAACAATCCTCTTTAACCCCAATGCTATAAAAGTTAGTAACAAAAATTGAAAACAGAAAGGCCTTTCCACCTGAAAAAAATTTTTAAAGCTTCTCTTAAAAACTGTTGAATATAAGAAGAGATGCAAACTGAAGTTGTAAAGAAATTTTTTAAAAGATTGACTGAAAAACTACATATTGGCATCTATGGGATACATTTAGAGCAGTGATCTGAGGCAAATTCACACAGTAGACACTTTTATGAGTAAAAATGGAAGAATGAAGATTAATTAAAGTATGGCCTCAAAAAATGAAAAAACAAAAGCAACTAGGTAAAAAAGAACAACTAAAGAAAGCAAAACATAAATGCAGAAATGAATGAGATACAAAATAGAAAAATGAAATCTTGTTTTTCAAAATGGACAAACCCCTAGCTGGCTTGATGAAGGAAGAAAGGGAGAGATCACACATACACAAAATAATAGACAAAGGAGAAATAATCATTGAAACAGAAAAAAGAGGAGATTACTTTGCCAGCCTCTATGCAAATAAACTTGAAAATCTATATGAAATAGGTAACTTCCTAGATAAATACAAATTACCAAAATTCTGATTCTAGTGTTAGAAAGCTTAAATTAGGCAATTTTCATAGAAGAAATAAAGTTATTACAGCAATACCCCCAAGAAGCACCTTGCTCAGATGGTTTTACAGGAGAATCCTAGTAAACCATCAAAGATCAAATAGTACCAAAGCTCTATGAGTTATGCAAGAACATTAGAAAGGAAGGAAACTTCCCTAACTTCTTATATGAAGCCAGTAGGATGCTAACAGGTAAAAGGTAGATACCAAAATACTAAATAGAATATTAGCAAACATCCAACAATACATTTAGAAACTAATATACTGTGATCAAGTGCAATTTATTCCATTAATACAAGGCTGGCTCTATGTTAGGAATTCCATTGATATCATTCACCATCGTCATATAATTAAGGACAAATATCATATGATTAAAACCACAGATGCCAAACAAATCTTTGGGAAACTTCAACACCCATTCATGTTAAGAAAAGAAAAACCTCAAGAAGTGGGAAAGAGGGACGCATTCTTAACATGATAAAAAATATATAATTAATTCCTCATGCAAGTATTTTATTTAGTGGGGGACTACCAGAGGTTTTCCAATAAGCTCAGGAATAAGAAAAGTATGCCCATTATATCATTCCTGTTCAGTCTTCAACTACAAGCATTAGTCAGTTGACTAGAGAAATCAATTAGATTTATGAGAATGAATAACAAGAAGTAAAGCCACCTCTGTGTGCAGATATTACCGTACACCTGTAAAGCCCTATAGAAACAATGACAGACTGAGTAAAACAATAAGAGAAATCATCAAGGTAGTAGGATATAGAGTTACATACAAAAGTCAATGGTCTTTGTGTGCACACACACACACAGCTGGAGGACACTTTAGTAGAGAAAATTCCATATACAATAGCAAAAACAAAGCTTAAATGCATAGAAATAAACTTAATAAGAGCAGCTATGCAAGGACAATTTTTAGACACTCCTGAACGACATAGAAGGAAACTTGAATAAGTACAAAGACATTGGTCAATGTTCTTGGATAGAATAACACAACATTAAGAAGATGTCAGTTCTCCCTAAACTAATGTATAAATTTAATATAATCTCAAAAATACCAGCAAATGTTTCTATGGAGTTAGATCAATGGATAATAAAATTAATATATTTTTTAAAAATCATGCAAGAATAGCCAGGATATAAGTGAAAAAGAAAACCTGTAAATGGGGAGTAATGATACCAGACATTAAAGCATGCTATAAAGCCTCGGTAATTATAACACTGTGGTACTGGTACATGAGTAGACAAATAGTCCAGTGAAACAGAATAGAAAACCCAGAAAAACAAGAATAATATATGGAAATTTCAGTATATGATGAAAGGGCATTTAAAATCACTGAGGCAAAGATGGACGTTCAATAAATGATGCTGGAACAACTGAGACATTTGGGAAAAGAATCAGTGTAGATCCATATCACACACCATACACAGAAATAAACTGTAAACGGGTTAGGAATCTAAACAAATGAAACCATAACAAAATCTTTAAGAAAATATGGCAGGACTCTGCTTTAACCTCAGCGTAGGGAAAGGCTTTCTAACTGTGACTCAAATTTCCAGAGGCAATGAAAGAAAACAATGATCTATGTGCCTACGAAGGATTTTTTTAATGTACGGCAAACAGATCATAACTAAGTCAAAAGGCAATTGACAAACTGACATAAAGTATTTGCAGCATGCCTCACGGACAAATGAATAATAGTCCAAGTATATACAGAACTCTGAAGTATTGAAGGACAAAAGGCTAATATTTCTACAGAAAAATGGGAAAAGATATGAACAGATAATTCACAAAAAATATATAAAACAGTCCTCAAAATATAGTCACACTTTCTCATAATTAGACAAGTGCATACTAAGACAATGCCGAGATACCATTTCTCACCTACCACATCAACAAAGGTCACAAAAGTAGGGCAACATGTTCTGTTAGTGAGTCTGTGGGGAAACAGTCACAGTAGCTAGTGGGAGTGAAAACCAGTACAACCCTTCTGGAGAGAAATTTGGAAATACCTAACAGAAATACACATGCACTTAACTTTTGGCCCAACAATACTACTGCTGGGAATAAAACTTGAAGATCCATTTCCACCAACACAAAAATACTTATGCCTAAGGTTATTCACTGCAGCATTGTTTGTAGTTGCAGAGTGTTGAAAACCAGTTAAATGCCCCTACATATGTCAGCGGAGTCCAATGCAGCTGTATAAAAAGAGAAACAAAAACAAAAAAACAATGAAGCCCTCTATGGCATAAAGAGTTTTTTTATGGGATGCTGTTAACTGAAAAAGGAAAAGTGCAAAGGAGCATTATAAAATGCCATCCTTCATTTAATAAACAAGGGAATATAAGAACACATATATGTATCAGTTCATTTGTGCAGAGTAAATACAGGAAAGATTAAACCAGAAGCTAACGAGATTGGTTATCTACAGGGGGAGTGTGGGAAATAAGTGGCGAATGGGAGGGGCTTAGAAGGCATGAGGAAAGAGTGACACTTGTCTAATAGATGTTTCTGTGCAGCCCTGACTCTTTGAATCACAGTAATATTTCACATACCCCAGAATTAAATAAAAAATTAAAATCAACTAAGATGTGGGGAGGAGGCAAAGTCAAATACAAACACCAACAAATTAACCTAACTATATTACAAATGAATGTCTTAACCACAGCTGAAGAGGTGAGAAAGAAAACAGCTAAGCTAAGCAACTTAGGGAAATAGTAGTTCTTTGACTGCATCCTCTGAGGCCTAAGACATAAAGAACTGTACACAAACACAAGTTATCAAATCTGTTTCTAATAGGCGTATTGGGTAGCCTTTCTGCAAGTACTTCATGTATATATCAGGAATGAACAAGTAAGTAAATATTGAAGATAAGGAGAGCCAGGTGAGACAAAGAAGTTACAAACAAGGCTACAATGGATTAAAATAAGAAGTATCAGTATGAGCTCCTGGCTTTCAATATCGATACATATAGGTAGAGAAATTGAGAAGTATCTGTAAGCATGAGTATATACATACAATATATTTCCTTCATTTGTGGATGGAGAGGGAGGACTTAGCAGCAGTGAAACCGCAATAGCAATGAACACACACTGAGATATTGGTTTCTAAATGTCATTTTCCAAGAAAAGGAAACATGGCTCTTTGCAGAAGTGTTTTGATTTCAGGGCTGTGGTGGGTACAAAAACACAAGATGAACAGGAATACCTTACAATGCCAGCAAGGAAGTACACAAAAAAAGATCAGGTCATGCTGAAAGAACACAGACCCCACCAAAAGGAGCTTGCAGTCACCAAAGCTGGAACAATTCAAGAAACTAAATAATGATTTAATTTGATTATAAGTCACAATATAACATAGTTATTCATGATTCAATACTGACAAATAATTTGATTAGCTATTTGATTCAATAATTTGAAATAAAACAAGTTTTATCAACAATTTGAAAATTTATAAATAAATAAATGGGGGAGAAAAGACAGTTCTTCAGAATTCCAGTGAACCAATGTAGTAGGAATAAGGAAATAGAAAGTCACCATTAAGTCATAATTGTTGTAGGCAAGATCAACAGATGGATTTTAAAAGTCGTGAATAACAGTCTGAGAAGAAATAGGATATTTTCATGGTCTGAAAGTATTTCCTACACGATATTTATTACTTACAAATAGGAAAACAGTACTATTACAATGGAGCAACACAGTTGTCCCTACCTTAATCAAGTGTTGCAAATGAATATCATCATTAATACAACATATGGACATCATGTACCCCCTCACATGATGCTTGGAGCAAGGAACAGAATCGCTTTTGCAGCACCGTGGTATAAGACCTAAAGTTAAGGCACAGTGACATGTATGCCTTGACATTTGGGGGAAAACCCAGAGGGTCTCAAATGGACTAACCACAAGTACCCATTCCCCTTTTGTGCTGCCGGGAAGAAGGTCCCCTAGCCAAAGAACCAGCCTTATCATGGGAACTAGCCACAGTGCCTGCTCGCCCCTGACGATCAGGTTTCAGTTCCCTACCAGCTCACAGGAGTATTCAAACAAGCCAATCACATCCTCCCATGTGAACCAAGGGTCACCTCGTCCTCTTGCTACTACAGACTGCCCCCCACAGCCCCTGCTTGTTCACTCTCTTCCAGAGAATGACTCCTGTGGGGCTCTACCTGGCCAGTGGTGTCCTCCTCCCCAGGCTGTGAGTAAACGTTACTAATAAGCTGCTCTGGGTAGTATCTGTCCAGTGTCAGGTGTCGTGTGTTCAGCCACCCCCATAACACAAGGGTGGAAATTCCTCCATCACCAATGGGATGAAGGGGAGGAGAATAAAACAGGTATTGTTGCTAAAAATGTATAAGTTCAATCAAATCACAAGAACACATCAGACAAACCCAAGTTGACACACATTCTATAAAATACCTGACCAGTATCTTCAAAAGCGTCAAGATTGGGAAACACCCAGAAAGCTTAAGGAAGTGTCAGCCTGGAGGAGACTAAGGAGAAATGATGGCCAAATGCAATGTGGTATCCAGAATGGGATGCTGGAATAGAAAAATGAGATTACTGGGACAAATGGTGAAATTCAAATAAAGTATGTAGATTAGTTAATAGTACTGCATCAATGTTAATTTCCTAATTTTGATAGTTTTTCTTTGGCTGTATAAGATGTTAACATTAGGGAAATCTGGGTGAAGGCTTTCTATACTACTTGCAAAGTTTCTGTGAGCCTAAAATCATTTTAAAATAAAGAATTAAAAAAATCACTGGTTAAAGGAATGGTTATTGTATAAACGACATTGTTTAATAAGAGTTTAACTAATTGAAATACAGTTAGGAGGATGGATAAATGCTCATGCCGCATCATCCATTAAAAAACTATTTAAAACTGCTTTAGAGAGCCCATTAAAATAAATAAAAGTGCAGTCATCTCCAAGATGTAGATGAGTATTTATCTGCTCTTCAGAAGATAACCATTTTAAGTATAAAAGAAATGAAATACCATATATATATATATAGAGAGAGAGAGAGAGAGAGAGAGAGAGAGAGAGGGAGAGGGAGAGAGAGAGACCAGAGAGAGACAGAGAGGTGGGGGAGGGGGGAGAGAGAGACATACATTTCAATACGTACAACTTAAAGTCTGGGATATCAAAACAAACCACAAACAAAACTGAGGTGCAAAGGAGAAATACAATTTTTTTTTCCCGGTACGCGGGCCTCTCACTGTTGTGGCCTCTCCAGTCACAGAGTACAGGCTCCGGACGTGCCGGCTCAGCGGCCATGGCTCACGGGCCCAGCCGCTCCATGGCATGTGGGATCTTCCCTGACCGGGACACGAACCCCTGTGCCCTGCATCGGCAGGCGGACTCTCAACCACTGCGCCACCAGGGAAGCCCCAACTTTTTTTTTAAGAAGCAGAAGGCTGATCGAGGGATTTTAAACAGAGAGCAGGAAATGATTAGCCACACAACTGAAGCGAATCACAGCTGAGGAAAGAGGAACGCACGGAGCATGGACAGGACAGTGGACCCAGCAATCCGTTCGATTGCCTGTCTTATTAACCCCCAAACCTTGATCCTGGGTAACTTAATTTAGGTCAGTAGAGGTGAAATTTATAGAAAGAATGCTGTTGTAATTTACCTGATTGGAACAAGAGTTGGAAAAAACTTGAGCTGTCCAAGACCCCAGCAGTAGGAGGAGGTTCCTCCCTCTCCAGAGCTCGGAGCGGAGACGCCTCAGTGTTTCCGGAACTGGGCGTCTTAACGGTTCCCTCTCAACGTTAAGCTCACCGGAAGAGGACTTGGATTGGTGCAGCTCAGGTCACGTGACCCCCTATCACTCAATCAACTCTGTAGTGGGAGGAGGGGCCAGATTCCCGACCCCACCCAGAGGGCCGAGGGGAGACAGCCTTATGTAGGAGAGAGTTCTTCTCAGGCGCCAGCGCCACCCTCCTACATCTCCTTGGCACAGTGTCTCTCCTTGTCACCTGGGCACCGCCTGGCCAGGGTTACTGCCAGGCCGGGTCTCAAACCTAGAGAACTGACGTCCAAATCGATAGTCTACACAACAGAGGGTGTGAACTTAAAAACGAGTGGCGGGCTTCCCTTGTGGCGCAGTGGTTGAGAGTCCACCAGCCGATGCAGGAGACACGGGTTCATGCCCTGGTCTGGGAAGATCCCACGTGCCGTGGAGCGGCTGGGCGTGTGAGCCATGGCCGCTGAGCCTGTGCATCCTGAGCCTGTGCTCCGCAGCGGGAGAGGCCACACCACTGAGAGGCCTGCATACCGCAAAAAAAAAAAAAAAAGAAAAGAAAAAGAAAAAAACACGAGTGGCCAATGATGACAAAAAGCCATCAGACTTTAGTGTCCCTGGGGCTCCACTATATTAAACAAGCAGTCGAGTCCCCACCAAAACATAGGAAAAATGCATTCTTGCCTCTGTGCAGTAAAGCCAGCATAGCATTTACACTGATATTTGACAAAAGCAACGTAATGGAGAAAATGCCACCCACTAATAACTCTACTATCAATTGCAAGGATAGCTAATAATATTTGTTTCCAACCCTCTCCCTGGACTCTTGCTTCCACTTCTTCCCTGTCTGCTTCCTTTTCTGATCCCAATTGTTTACCACCTTTTGGAATACAATACACTTTATCCATATGCAATTTTGTAAATTGGCCATCTCACTTGATGGAAAAATATGAATTCCAGGAGGGCAGGAATCTTTGTTGGTTTGTTCATTAACATATCCTAAGTGCCTATAGTAATGCCTGGTTCAGTGGATACTTGAATATTTGTTGAATGAATTTTTCTCCAGCCACACTAGCCTCTTTTCTGTGCCTCTAACCCTAACTCACCAAACATGTTCTCCTACAATTATGTGTTTTCCTGTAACAGCCTGCCCCAGATAGCCCTATAACACCTTCCTTACTAAACTCACATCTCTGTCAACTTATCAGACAAGCCTTACTTTTCTTCATGACACTTAGCATTTGATCATAGCTTTTCTGGGTTTTTCGTTTGTTTATTTGTTTTCTTTTTTGTTTTTATTTTGCTTTTGTTTACTTTTGTTTTTCCTGTTTCCTTTCTTCAACACTTTTTCTTTTTGTTTTAATTTATTTTTGGCTGTGTTGGGTCTTTGGTGCTGCGCGTGGACTCTCTCTAGTTGCAGCAAGTGGGGGCTACTCTGCATTGCGGTGCACAGGTTTATCATTGCAGTGGCTTCTCTTGTTGCGGAGCATGGGCACTAGGTGTGCGGGCTTCAGTAGCCGTGGCACACGGGCTCAGTAATTGTGGCTCACGTGCTCTAGAGCACAGGCTCAGTAGTTGTGTCGCATGGGTTTAGTTGCTCCGTGGCTTTGGGATATTCTCAGACCAGGGCTTGAACCTGTGTCCCCTGCATTGGCAGGCAGATTCTTAACCCTTGCGCCACCAGGGAAGACGAACATTTTTTTCTTATACTCTAATTGTAGATAAAGAATTAGACCAGCCATGGCCATTTTAATTTTTGCAGTACAATGTCATCTGTCAGTAGATGGGGTAATGACATCAAATAACTTAAGACTGGATCCCTGGTTTTATGGCTCTACCACTTAGTGGTACCACAAGCTGCATGACCTTGGCCAGGCACATCAACTCTTCCAAGATTTCATTATCCATATTCAAAAGGGGAACAGCAATATATTTTTTAAAATTTATTTATTTTCAGCAGGTCCTTATTACTTATCTATTTTATACATATCAGTGTATACATGTCAATCCCAATCTCCCAATTCATCCCACGACCACCCACAACGCCCAACCGCACTTTCTCCCCTTGGCGTCCATACATTTGTTCTCTACATCAGTGTCTCTATTTCTGCCTTGCAAACCAGTTCATCTGCATTATTTTTCTAGATTCCGCATATATGTGTTAATCTATGATATTTGTTTTTCACTTTCTGACTTACTTCACTTTGTGTGACAGTCTCTAGGTCCACGTACGTCTCTACAAATGACCCAATTTTGTTCCTTTTTATGGCTGAGTAATATTCCATTGTATATGTGTACCATGTCTTCTTTATCCATTCATCTGTCGATGGGCATTTACGTTGCTTCCATGACCTGGCTGTTGTAAATAGTGCTGCATTGGTGTGCGTGTGTCTTTTTGAATTATGGTTTTCTCTGGGTATATGCCCAGTAGTGGGATTGCGGGGTCATATGGTAATTCTGTTTTTAGTTTTTTAAGGAACCTCCATACTGTTCTCCCTAGTGGCTATACCAATTTACATTCCCACCAGCAGTGCAAGAAGGTTCCCTTTTCTCCACACCGTCTCCAGCATTTGTTGTTTGTAGATTTTCTGATGATGCCCATTCTAACTGGTGTGAGGTGATACCTCATTGAAGTTTTGATTTGTATTTCTCTAATAATTAGTGATGTTCAGCAGATTTTCATGTGCCTCTTGGCCATCTGTATGTCTTCTTTGGAGAAATGTCTATTTAGGTCTTCTGCCCATTTCTTAATTGGGTTGTTCCTTTTTTTAATATTGAGCTGCATATGCTGTTTATATATATTGGAGATTGATCCTTTGTCTGTTGATTCGCTTGCAAATACTCTCTCCTATTCTGAGGGTTGTCTTTTTGTCTTGTTTATAGTTTCCTTTGCTGTGCAAAAGCTTTTAGGTTTCATTAGGTCCCATTTGTTTATTTTTGTTTTTATTTCCATTACTGTAGGAGGTGGATAAAAAAGATCTTGTTGTGATTTATGTCAAAGAGTGTTCCTCCGTTGTTTTCCTTTAAGAGTTTTATAGTGTTCGGTCTTACATTTAGGTCTCTAATCCATTTTGAGTTTATTTTTGTGTATGGTGTTAGGGAGTGTTCTAATTTCATTCTTTTACATGTAGCTGTCCGGTTCTCCCAGCACAACTTATTGAAGAGACTGTCTTTTCTCCATTGTATATCCTTGCCTCCTTTGGCATACATTAGTTGACCATAGGTGTATGAGTTTATCTCTGGGCTTTCTATCCTCTTCCATCGATCTATATTTCTGTTTTTGTGCCAGTATCATATTGTCTTGACTACTGTAGATTTGTAGTATAGTCTGAAGTCAAGGAGTCTGATTCCTCCAGCTCCGGTTTTTTTCCCTCAGGATTGCACTGACTATTCAGGGTCTTTTTTGTCTCCATATAACTTTTAAGACTTTTTGTTCTAGTTCTGTAAAAAATGCCATTGGTAATTTGTTAGGCATTTCATTGAATCTGTAGATTGCTTATGGTTGTATAATCATTTTCACAATGTTGATTCTTCCAGTCCAAGAACATGGTACATCTCTCCATCTGTTTTTGTTATCTTTGATTTCTTTCATCAATGACTTATAGTCTCTTGAGTATAGGACTTTTACGTCCTTAGGTAGGTTATTCCTAGGTATTTTATTCTTTTTGTTGCAGCGGTAAATGGGAATGTTTCCTTAATTTCTCTTTCTGATTTTTGTTGTTAGTGTATAGGAATGCAAGAGATTTCTGTGCATTAATTTTGTATCCTGCTACTTTACCAAATTCATTGATTAGCTCTGGTAGATTTCTGGTGGCATCTTTACGATTATCTATGTAGAGTATCATGTCATCTGCAGACAGTGACAGTTTTACTTCTTCTTTTCCAATTTAGGTTCCATTTATTTCTTTTTCTTCTCTGATTGCCTTGGCTAGGACTTCCAAAACTATGTTGAATAATAGTGGTGAGACTGGACATCCTTGTCTTCTTTCTGATCTTAGAGGAAATGCTTTCAGTTTTTCACCATTGAGAATGATGTTTGTGGTGGGTTTGTCGTATATGGCCTTTATTGTGTTGAGCACATGCCACGGAGCAACTAAGCCCGTGCACCACAACTACTGGGCCTGCATGACACAACTAATGAAACTCGCACATCTGGAGCCCATGCTCCGCAAAAAGAAAAGCCACCGCAACGAGAAGTCCGTGCACTGCAAAGAAGAGTAGCCCCCGCTAGCCGCAAGTAGAGAAAGCCCATGTGCAGCAACGAAGACCCAACGCAGCCATAAATAAAGAAATAAATATATTAAAAAAATAAAAATAGGGGCTTCCCTGGTGGCCCAGTGGTTGAGAGTCCGCCTGCCGATGCAGGGGACTCGGGTTCGTGCCCCAGTCCAGGAAGATCCCACATGCCGTGGACCGGCTGGGCCCGTGAACCATGGCCGCTGAGCCTGCACATCCGGTGCCTGTGCTCCGCAAAGGGAGAGGCCACAACAGTGAGAGGCCCGTGTACCGCAAAAAAATAAATAAATAAATAAAAATAAAATAAAGTAATTAATTAAATAAATAAAAAAAGAAGAATTGAAATCTTGCAGAGTGTGTTTCCTGGCCACGATGGAATCAAATTAGAAACCAGTAATAGAAAGCAAAAAGAAGAATCCCTAAACACTTCTTCAAGGGCTCTTTAAAAGTCAAGACTCAGTAGCAGGGGCTGGCTGAGCCTTAGGGCTAAGGCAGGCACTGTGGAAAGGTGTTTTTCATTCTTTCTCCTAATGAGAATATACATATCTTTATGAAGGAAGCAAATCTCTCTCTGGTATGCCTTGAGTTCAAAGTTTTAAAGACAGATTTTGCCATTTTACATGCACTCATTTGTGTGTTAGAACGCCTGTGCATAATACTTACATATATCATACCATGCACTTTTACCAGCTATGTAGGTGTTCTAACTATCACCACAAACAAGATCAAAAACTGTTTCATCACCACACATTTCCCTCATGTTAGCCTTTATAGCCACACCCACCTTCTTCCTGATCCCACATCCCTAAACTCTGTCAATATTACTATAATTTCCTAAATGTCATAGTAATGGAATCATTTAGGAATGGATTTCTTTCACTCAGCATAATTCTCCTGAGATCCATCCAAGTTCTAAAGTGTGTCTATCATCTGTTCCTTTATATTGCTGAATAGGATTCCACGGTGTGAATGTACCACAGTTTGCTTACCCATTCCCCTGATGAAAGACATCTGGGCTATTTCCACTTTTTAACCATTGTGAGTAACACTGTGATGAACTTCATGTAAAGGTTTTTGTGTAAACATAAATTTTCATTTCTCTGGGTAAATTGCCCAGAGTGCAACTGCTGTATCATTTGGTAATCGCATGTTTCGTTTTGAAAAACCTGCCAAATTGTCTTCCAGACGGCCTGTACCATTTTGCATTCCCTTTGGCAATGTGTGAGTGACTCAGTTTATCCAGTGTTGCCTGCATTTGGTTTTGTCACTGTTTTTTTCAGCCATTCTGATAGGTGGGTTTAACATTTCATTGTGCCTTTAATTTGCATTTGCATGATGGCTAAAGATGTTGAATAGCTTTTCCTAAGCCTGTTTGCCCTCTGTTCATGTCTTTCATCCATTTTATAATTGGATTAAGAGGCAAGAAGTTACCTCTAGAGAGCTGCCCTGGCTCTGGCTAACAGGCAGAGTAAGAGAATGTGAGGCCCCTCGAGACTCACTTTTCTTGACAGGGAGGGCAGAAGTGGGGCTGAAGCTATTAAATGTTCCTCAAATTAGGACTGAACTTGGATATGGAACAGGAGTAAGAGATGGGGGCATCTCTGGGTCCATCTGTGGAGATCTGGATAGGGCAGAAAAAGAAGGAGGATATGGGGTAGAGGAAAAACAGTGGAAGGAGGGAGATACCGGGGGATGCCTTCTAAATGATGCTAGGTTCACCACTCTCAGCCTGCTCAATGGAGTGCAAAAAACTATTCTCCTAGACATGTGGTTTTCAACTCTGGATATCCATTAGGATCCCCTCGAATGCTCAGATTCAACCAGCTGAATCAGAGCCTCTAGGGATAAGCATAGTCATCAATATCTTTAAGGTTCACCCCAGTTGATTCTAATGAGCTGTCAAACTTGAAAACCTTATCGGATGGTGTATTAGGTTGCTATGGCTGCCATAACAAGACACCACAGGCTGAGTAGCTTAAACAACAGAAATTTATTTCTCACAGTTTTAAAGGTTGGAAGTCCAAGATCCAGGTGTCCACAGGTTTGGTTTCTTCTGAGGCCTCTCTCCTTGGCGTGCAAATGGCCTCCTTCTTACTCCTTCACATGGCTGTCCCTCTGTGCATTCATACCCTGGTATCTCTTTATGTGTCCTAAACTCCTCTTATAAGGAAACCAATCATATTGTATTAGTGTCTACCCTAATGGCCTCATTTTAATTTAATCACCTCTTTAAAGGCCCTATCTTCAAACACAGTCACATTCTGAGGTACTGGGGGTTAAAGCTTTAGCATATGAATTTGGGTAGGACACAGTTCGGTCCACAACAGATGGTATGAGAAACACCATGGTCCGAGAAATTCATCTCCCTTTTAGCTACCTTCCTGGAACTACTATACAACACTTCTGCCATCACCTCATTAGGTAGAAGTTGGTCATGTGACCATTCTTGGTTGCAAAGGAGGCTATAAATGTGGTCTTTTACTGGAAACATTACTGTCGCAAATAAATTTGGGATTCTTTTATTAGGAAAGAAGGAGAATAGGTATAGAACATATGCTATACTTTCATACCCAAGGCAGCTAGAAGCACTACCTCAATTATCCTGTTCTTTCTACCCAGTTTTCCAACCACAGTTTTCATGGGTTCAAACAAAACTGCTGCTTCAGAGACACCTGAGCTCACTCTCCCATCCTCCCAAATCCCATGTCCCAGACTATGCCTGAGTCCTCACAACTTAGCATGCTTAATCTACGTCATTCACTCACTCAGTCATTCATTCAACAAATATTTATTGGTTACCAGTGATATGTGAGGCACTGTGATAGGCACTGGAGATAAATCAGAGAACCTGACAGACAGGGTCATGGTTCTCATGGAGCTCACATTCTACAGGGGTTGATACACTCAAGATTTGAGAGCCATTAAGAAAATAATATGGGAAAATGTGACAGAGAATGACTAGGGTGGGGAAGGCAAGGAAGGATTTTCAGAAGACGTAACTTAGATTTAATATGGAAATAACAAGAAGTAAACAGTCAGCAGTGGGAAGATATAGGAGCTGAGCGCTTGAGGCAGAGAGAAGAGCAAGACGAAAGGCCCTAAGATATGGGCAAGCTTGGCAGTTTTAAGGAACAGCTTGTATGCAGTGTGTATTGGGAGGACAGTGTTAGAAAATGAGGTGAGAATGGTAGGAGGGGCCCAATAACAGAAGGTCCTGTGGGCCATGGGAAGGACTCTGGGTTTTGTTCTTATTATGATGGAGCCATTGGATTCTTTCTGAAAGGAAGGGAATTATTATTATAATCTACCTTATTAAAGCTCATTCTAAATGTTCCTTGGAGGACAGACTGAAATAGAGCAACTGTACGATCAAGAGACAAGATTAGGAGGCTACTACACACATGACAGTGAGAGGTTACAGTCTCGTAGACCACAGTCGTAGCAGTGGAAGGCGAGAGATGGGGTTTGAGATGAGATGTATCTTGGAAGTACTGAACTTGTTGATGAAGTCCACGTTTGTGGTAAGGGATAGAGAGGAATTAAGTGTGTCTCTTGGAATGTGGATTTTTGCAGCTGGGTTAGGGTGGTTTTCTTCGATGGGGAAATGAATGGAAGACCAGCTTTGGTGCAATGCCAGGAAACTGACCGTTCAGTTTTGACCATGTCGTTTGTGGAGCCTATGAAAAATGTGGGTGGGGAGCATGTGGTTGGATGTATAAGTCAGGAGATCCTGAGAATATTCTTGGCTGTCGCAAAAAAAAAACCCCAAAAAAACAAACAAACAAAAAATACAAGCATGCAAGCAAACACAGAAAAAGCCAAACTGTACAGTTCAATCTGAAAATACAGGTTGATTCCACATATGAGCATGACACAGCTCTAGATTCTGGAAGGGATACAAAGACATATTAAAAACCAACTTCACTGAGCTATAATTTGTGTTCAACATAATGCATCCATCTTTTTTTTTTTTTTTTTTTTTTTTTTTTTTTTTTTTAGATGTGCTGCGTGGCTTGCAGGATCTTAGATCCCCAACCGGGGATCGAACCTGGGCTGCCAGGGGCTATTAACTGTCAGAGAAGAAAGATATATGTGTGGAATATAACTATCATTCATCCACTTATTCATCCATTCATGCACCTAGTGCATGTCAAGCTTAGTGCTAAGAAGGGAAGATAGGACCATGAACAAATTCAGACAATGTCTCTGTCTTCCTGAAGATTAGGAGTCGAAATAGTGGCTCTGGTTGCTAAATAGTAAGGGAGGTATTTGGTGAGATAATTGGGGCCCCAAAAGGTCTAACCCCAGTGCACAGATGCAACTCTTCCCCTTCTGCATGTCTTATTGACAATGCTGTGGCATGACCTAGAACATAGAGCTGTTAGAATAGAATAAGCCTGAACATTCTGTGCATAAATGGCTGAGGAAACAGCTTTCCAAACCTTCCACCCAGCAATCAGCCCTGATTATGTGCAGAAGTAGATCTCAATTTCATTTAATTCTCACAGTTGGAGTTGTATGACTAATTATTTTGTCTCTGTATCTAATTAAGAAGCTGAGGTTAAGAAGGGTCAAGTATCTTGGAAGAAAATAGCAGATCTATTGATAAGAGGAAAGTGTTAGATTTTAAGCTGTGAGCTATTAACTAGTATGGAATACTAGTTCCCATCCCTTAGGTCCAGGCTGAGGTAGTAGCAATGCAAATTTCTCAGTCAAATGCCTGGGATTCATTGGCCATTCGAGAATTTTAGGAACTGGAGAAGCTATAGGAAAATGAAAGCCTAACATACCATCCTCCTGCCTGCTCCGCATCATTGCTCCTGCCTCTGCTCTCTTGTTTTCTATGGTAACGTCATCTTAACATTAGGTTCTGTTATTGACTGAACTGTGTTCTCCCAAAATTCATATCCTGAAACCCTAACTACCAGTGCCTCAGAATGTGACTGGATTTGGAGATAGGGCCTTTAAAAGGTGATTAAGTGAATTTAAGGCTGTTAGGGGATACGTTATTCCCATCTGACTGGTGTGCTTATAAGAAGAGGAGTTTAGGACACACAGAGAGACAGCAGAAGTGTGTATACAAAGAGGGACAACCATGTGAAAAAGCAGCAAGAAGATGGCCATCTTCAAGCCAAGGAGAGAGGCCTTAGAAGAAATCACCCCTGCTCACACCTTGATCTTGTACTTCCAGCCTCCAGCACTGTGAGAAACAAATTTCTGTTGTTAAGCCTCTTAGTCTGTGGTATTTTTGTTTTGGCAGTCTGAACAGTCTAATGCAGGCATTATGAACGTGTTTCAGCAGTTCATGAAGTAGGTAGAGTAGACTGTCAGAAAGGATGAAAATAAAGTGATGGTAAAAAATGCCAATGGCCAGTAAAACTGAAAGCAACATGGTTAATTTGTATTACTATCAGGCAAAATAGACATCAAGCAATTGCAACCAAGAAGGCGACTATCAAACCATAAAAGAAAATGTATTGAGAAGATTACAAATTCTGAACTTACATTCACCCGATAACATATCTTCAAAAACATATATAGCAGTAAGTAACAAAGCTACAAGTAACAGAAAGTAAAATCCACTTTTGTGTATACGATAAGGAAAGATACTTGCTTATATAACTGAGAGCCCAGAGGTAGAGGAGACTTTAGGTTAGTTGATCCAGTGGCTCAAAGATATAAAGACTCAGGCCCAATCTTGAACCAATGACTGTGGCTAGGGACATAGGATTATTGCGTGAGATCTAGAGTAACTCTGGTCTCACCCTTGGAACTAGCAGGCAAATTCCCCCCAAACATGTGACTGTATGAGGGAGGAAATGCACTAATGAAAATTTGAGACCACTTAGGAAGATGAGGAATGTATATTGCATAGGTAAACAAAAATATTCACCTTCAGGCACCATTTGAAAGCACAATTATCAATATGAGCATAATACCCACAGTACTCAAGCTCAAATGGTTTTCAACTACTATGTCTTTCCAGGTAACAAATACTTCTATTCAGGAAATACCTACATTGAATTAGTGAATGGGTAGTTACAAAGCACTAGAGCTCTCATCCCTACAGTAAGTTTAGGAAGAACCACAAAGGTATCCATGGTAGCGTACTGAAATCTCTTTTTCTTTCTCAAATTTTTGGCAAAGCTTTTTCTTTACTATCATACTTTGATATTATTGTGTCAGGATAGTTTGACTAGAAGGGAATGGATTCTTTATAGTTACAATTTCATCAAGTATTACCATTCTGTACACATACAACACAGAGTTCATAAAGGTATGAAAGGTGAGAAGCAAGAAAATTGTCAACATTTATGATCAGCAACAATTTTCTTTAAAGAGCACCATTAAATTTCAATATGGAATATCTTTAAAAGCTTCAAGCTTTTAGAAGAAATTCAGTCTCATGAAAATGTAATAAAATTAAAGAACATCTTCTGTTAATGTACATATTTGTAAATATGCAAAAAGGAATATTCCTCTGGGAACACTAGCCCAAGAACCACCACAGCCCTGCCGCCTGGCATGCCAGGACCCAGCCCATACCCCAACAGGCTGGCACCAGCTCTGGGACACATTGGGCCCCTCAACCAGCTGCTCCTGGATCTGGCCCCACTCACCAGTGGGATGACGCCATCTTTAGGACACCCCCGACCCCATACCAAGCCATGTCAGGAACTGGCCCCACATACCAGCAAACCGGCACTAGCTTCAGAAATCCAAGGTCCTGCAGCCAGAGACCCAGGGACCTGGCTCTGCCCACCAACGAGCCAGCACTAGCTCCAGGACTCCCTGGGCCACAGCCCCACCCACCAGCAGGCCAACACCAGTTCCAAGACACCCGTCAGCCAGCTGCCCTGGGATCCAGCCCCACTCAACAGTGGGCCAACACCAGCTTTTGGACACCCCCAAACCCGGCAGCCAGCCATGTGGAACTGGCCCTGCCCACCAGCAGGCTGACACTAGATACAGGACCTCTAGCCCCACCACCACCCACTGCAGAGCCTAGCACCACCCACCAGTGGGCCAGCGCTAATCCCGGGACTTCCTGGGGCACTGCAGCCAGCAGCCTCATGACCCAGCCTCACTCGCCAGTGGCCACCAGCCTCTGCACAAGGCAGGGCCTGGCAACCCACTGGACCAGGGGCCAGCCACAGCTACCACACCACCCACAGTAGTGTGCTGGTCACAGCAGAAGGACACATGCAGCCCTAACAGGGGGCATCCTTAGAGCATATAGCTCTGGTGACCAGAGGGGAGAGCTTGGCTGGGTCACACAGGACGTCTCCTACAAAAAGCCACTTCTCTACGGTTGGGAAATGGAGCCAACCTACCAGATTCAGAGAAATAAAACAGCAAATTGGACAAAATGAGGCAACAGAGGAATTTATTCCAAACAAAGGAACACGATAAAACCCCAGAAGAAGAACAAAGTGAAGTGGAGATAGGCGATCTATCTGATAAAGAGTTCAGGGTAATGATCATAAAGATGTTCAAAGAACTCAGGAGAAGATTGGATGAACAGAGTGAGAAGTTTTTAACAAAGATTTAGAAAATATGAAGAAGAACCACACAGAGAAGAATACAATAACTGAAATGAAAAATACACTACACGGAATCAATAGTAAATGAAATGATGCAGAGGAATGGACGAGCAAGCTGGAAGACTGAGTAGTAGATATAACTGAAGCAGAATAGAAAAAAGAAAAAAAGAGAAAAAGAAATAGGACAGTTTAAGAGACCTCTGGGACAACAGCAAGTGTACTAACATTTGCATTATAGGGGTCTGAGAAGGAGAAGAGAAAGAGAAAGAGAAAGGGGCAGCGAACATATTTGAAGACATGATAGCTGAAAACATCTCTAACCTGGGAAAGGACAGAGATATCCAGGTTTAGTAAGCACAGAGAGTCCCAAACAGGGTCAAGCCAAAGGAGACCACACCAAGACACGCTGTAGTTAAAATGGCAAAAATTAAAGATAAAGAGAGAATATTAAAAGCAGCAAGGGAAAAGCAACAAATAACATACAAGGGAACTTCCATAAGGCTATCAGAGCAACTGGAATGAATCCAACTGGATCACAGTGTATGATCCTTTTTAATGTAGCATTGGATTCGGTTTGCTAATATGAGGTTGAGGATTTTTGCATCTATATTCTTCACAAATTTTGGCCTGTAATTATCTCTTTTGGTAGTGTCTTTGTCTGCTTTTGGTATCAGGGTGATGGTGCCTTCATGGAATTAATTTGGGACTGTTCCCTCCTCTTCAATCTTTTGGAAGAGTTTGAGAAGTATAGGTGTAATTTCTATGTATGTTTGGTAGAATTCACTGGTGAAGCTGTCTGGTACTGGACTTTTGTTTGCAGGGAGTTTTTGTTTTGTTTTAATTACAGATTCTATTTCACTTCTGGTGATTGATCTGTTCAAATTATCTGTTTCTTCTTGACTCAAATTTGGCAGGCTGTATATTTCTAGAAACTTGTTCATTACTTCTTGGTTGTCTAACATGTTGGCATAAAACTGTTCATAGTATTCTCTTATATGTTTTGGTTTTTGTGTGGGTTTTTTTTTTTTGTATTTTTGTGGTATTAGTTGTTGCTTCCGTTTCATTTCTTATTTTGTTTATTTGGGCCCTTTCTCTTTTTTTCTTGGTGAGCCTGGCTAGAAGTTTGTCGATTTTGTCTTTTCAAAAATGTAGCCCTTGGTTTTATTGATCTTTTCTATTTTTATCTCTATTTTCTTTCTTTCCCTCTGATCTTTCCCAAAGAACTGACTTTGGGAATTTTTTGGTTCTTCTTTTTCTAATTCTTTTTCTATTTGTTTATTTGAGATTTTTCTTGTTCCTTAAGGAAGGCCTGAATCTCTATGTACTTCCCTCTGAGGACCGCTTTTGCTGCATCACATAGATTTTGGAAGGCTGTGTTTTCATTGTCATTTGTCTTGAGGTATTTCCTGATTTCTTCTTTGATTTCATCATTGACCCACTGGTGTTCTGGTAGCATGTTGTTCCATCTCCATGTATTCATTCTTTTCCCATTTTTCTTTCTGTGGTTGATTTCTAGTTTCATATCATTGTGGTGATACATGATGCTTGAAGTCATTTCTATCCTCTTAAATGTGTTGAGGTTTGTTTTCTGATCTAGTATGTGGCCTCGCCTAGAGAACGTTCCTTGCACACTTGAAAAGAATGTGTATTCTGTTTATGGGGGTGATGTAGTGTCCTGTAGATATAAATTAAGTCCAAGTGGTCTACTGTGTCATTTAGGGCCTCTGTTGCTGTGTTGATTTTCTGTCTGGAAGATGTGTCCATTGATGTCAGTGAGGTGTTAAAGTCTCCTAGTATCATAGTATTCCTGTTAATTTCTCCCTTTATATTTGTAACTATTTGTTTTATATATTTAGGTGCTCCTATATGGGCTGTATATATGCCAACTAGTGTAATATCCTCTTCTTTATTGATCCCTTTATCATTATATAATGTCCTTTTTGTCTTTACGGACTTTGTTTTAAGTCTATTTTGTCTGATATCTGTACTGCTAAGCCCGCTTTCTTGTTGTTTCCATTTGCATGAAATAGCTTTCCATCTCCTCACTTTCAATGTGTCTGTGTCTTGTGCCCTGAAGTGAATCTCTTATAGGCAGCATATGGTACATTCTTGTTTTTTGTTTTTTTTTATCCATTCAGCCTCTCTGTCTTTTGATGGGAGCATTTAGTCCACTGATATTTAAAGTAATTATTGATAAGTATGTACTTACTGTCATTTTAAACCTTGTTTCCCAGTTGACTTTGTAGTTCTCTATATCTTTCACTTTGGCCATTTTAATTATGCTACGTCTTGGTGTCACTCTATTTGGGTTCTTCTTGTGTGGGACCCTCTGTGCTTCCTGTACCTGGATATCGGTTTTCTTCTTTAGGTTTGGGAAGTTTTCAGCCATAATTTCTTCAAATATATTTTCTATCTCCTTTGCTCTCTCCTCTTCTTCTGGTACCCCTATTATGCATAGGACTGTGCACATTATGCATATGATTATGCATATAATGCATGCTTTATATTATCCTATATAAAGGATAATATAATGTTTCATATATTTCTTATATAATGTCTCATATGTTTTCTTCATTTTTAAAAATTTGTCTTTCTGTCTGCTGTTCTGATTTGGTGATTTCCATTATTCTATCTTCCAGATCACTTATCTATTCTTCTGCTTTGGTTAGTCTGCTATTTATTGCTTTTAGTTTGTTTTTTGTCTCGGCAATTGAGTTGTCTAGTTTTGATTGATTTCTCTTTAGAGTTTCTAGTTCCTTGTTGCAGGGATCTGCATTTCTATCAATAATCTTTCTTAATTTCTTTAGCCTTTTTCTTACCTCCTTTCTGAATCTGGGGACTAGTAGACTGGTGAGGTCTCTTTCATTATTTGTTCCTTCAGGGGATTTCTCTTGTTCTTTTTGTTGGGAAGAGTTCCTCTGTTATTCATTCCACTCAATTTTCTTTCTCTGTGAATTTAGGAGAAGCATGAATCTACTGTGTTCTTGAAGGGGTGTTTTTAGGTTGGAGGATCCCTGTGTAGATGGTATGAGTCCAATATTTTTGGTGCAAGGGCTGGTTTTGGTGTGGGTGCTTGCCACATATTTCCTTAAAGTGTGCTGGCCCTTGTTCCCTTGATAGGGGGTGTGTTTGAAGTTGTGTTGACCAGAGCCTGCACTGGTTGTTGGCTCGGGCCTCCTCTTTGCTCTATGGGTGTCACAGCCCTGTTGGGGCTGGGGTCTGCTTCCCAGCTGTTGGAGTAGAAGCCCTGAGGGTCAGGTTCAGTCAGGTTCCATTGCCCCTAAGCACATGCCCAGATGCAAAGGAGGTGACCACTGAAGCTAATGACGTCCGTGTAGTCACCACAAACCTATGTGCCTCCTGTGCAGGCATCCATGGTTCTGCCAAGAAGCAGCCCAAGGTTGCATCCCTTTCTCTGTTGTGTTTTCATCCCAGACCTAGTGCTGGGCTGTGGTGTGGAGTAGGCTGGTGCTGGCGGCCGGGGCCCTGTGGCTACAGGAATTGAGGTGGTTGTGCCGCTGCCTGGAACCTGGGCTGCCTCTGTGGCAGACCTCTCCCAGGACCTGTCAGCTCCAGATCTGGCTCCAAGCTATGGTGTAGACTGAGCGGGGCCAGTGTGTTCCCACCGTGAAATAAACGACATGCAGTGCCCAGCTGCTGTGCCTTTCCATGGCGCCATCTGGTGCATGTGCTGGCAAAGTCCACCATGGGCAGACCTGCCCCCACTGTGTGCACACTGACAATGGGCACTGTGGCAGGACCTGCCCCCACTATGTGTGGGCTGACAATGGGCTCCTTGGTTTGGCCCAGACCATACACCAGGCCCTCCGGGCTGTCTCCACACATCTAGATCAAGTCCTCTCCCTGAACCTGTGTACCTAAGATTCAATGCTCAGCTGCTGTGTGCATCTGTGGCCCCACCACCTTGTGTGTGCTTTGGATTGGGAAGTGCAGCAAGGCAGCAGCCGCCGGTGCCAGTCTCTCTCTGCCCTGATTGTTAGCAAGCCAGCATCCATGCATTCCTTGTGAGTAGAATTTAGGCTTTTGCAGCCCCTCCAACTATCCCAGCGGCTATTCCAGCAGGCACGGGGGCTCCCTGGGGCAAGGGTCTGCCTATGTGTACCTTTCCTCCTTTACATATCTCTCCCAGGGGTGTCAGGACCATCCTCATGCCTTTAAAATTTTTTCTGTCCTTCCTGGATATGTTGAGATATTCCTTGCAGCTTTGGGTGTGTAGGAGATCTTCTGCCAGTTTCCAGTTGGTTTTCTGTGAGAATTGCCTCACATGTAGGGGTATTTTTATTGCGTTTGTGGGGAGAGGTGAGCTCCACATACTCCTACTCCACCATCTTGATCCCCCTCCCTATGTGGGAGACTTTGAATTACATCAAAGTGCCCCATATAATAACAGATACACTAGACTAAATTAGAATTTCAGAATCCAGTGATAGTCAACTATTGCAAGTGCCTGTCATTTTTTAGAAAGCACAGGATAGGCCATGTTTTTCCAGATTTTGTGGGGAAAAAAGGTAGAGCATCATGTACATTTTAGATTATCACTGGCCCCAAACAGGCTACATGAAGTAGATAATTAAAAAATCATCTGGTGATGTTATGGAAATGCAAAGTTCATTGATATAATTTAGTCCTCAAAGCCTGCTTTTATTCTAAAGAAAACTGGCAAAGGTCACTCATTTACATCATATGGGAACATATCCACCAGCAGTAGATGCCAGTGTGATATCGTAACAAGGAAACAATGTAGCTGTTTACATAAAAACCCATCTCACAATACTTTCAAAGTCTATAGTTAGAATTATTTGGGGGGGGGTGGCAAAAAAATAGTTACAATGAGTGGATAACAAGAGCCAAGCTAGGACCACTTCAATTCTCCCTAATAATTTTTAAAGCCTTGAAACACACTTATTTAATTTTTAAGTGGTCTTCACGTGGATGGGATTTTCAAAGTGTATCAGAGAATCATACCATCTCAAATGACATAGTTTATGAGCAAAAACCCTGTAAGGAATCCCTGCCTTCTCGCCCCTTTCCATTCTTTGTCCTCAAAAGAAGTTTTCACGGTGGATGTAATTTTCTGTTTCCGAATGGGCTCATCACGTAGAGCTGTTAAAATTTACACTGTGCTGGGGGAAGGGAGCACACTGAGTACTCTGACAGGGAGCACTACCTACAATTGTTTCTCTTCTTTCCCATTGCTTGACACTGACAGTAAAGTCACTTCTAGTTAATTAATGAGCTTCTTAAAGGAACAAAGAAAAACATGTTTCGATTACCATTTCTATAAAGGCACAGCAATATCTCATAAGTTCTCTTGGATAATGTTACCAGATTAAGTCAATTTTACTTTCTGAAAGTAAATTCACATAGGATCTCTACTTGAGTTGTACATATTTGTGTTTGAACCAAAAGCATTTGAGTATTTGTGTTTAATTTAGCAGCATCACAAATGTCTGTTATTCTCCTTTCCCATTTCTCTGTGTTAAACAAAGCCACTCCTAAACGTCCACCCCAAAACAGAAATATAAAAGAAGTAAAAGTTGTTCCCAGTAAACCTTGCCAAACAACATTCAAGAAGAATAGCTTATCAGCCTGCCTCACCTAAACAGACACAGCACCTGATACATGCAGTGCCTAAACTGCCTAGCTCATATAGGCTGTGTTCATACAGGTGTTTACCCATAGCCTTAGCGTCCCTTCCCCAATGTATGTTACAAAGAGCTGACGGGCAACCACTGGTGTAACTAAATATATTTTTAAATCCTAAAATAACTCCTGGTAATCATCACAGGGAAAGAATAAATGATACGACCTTTAGTTCTGACAGGAGAATATCTGACCCTTCCCAAGTAAAGTTATAATTAGAACTCCAGGGTTTGCCTTTTGGTGAAAGAAGTTGACCTCAATCACCATTAGTGGATTTGCCCATTACAGAAGCTACAGTTGGGACAGACATCAGGTCTTGCTGTTGGATTCCATCCAGTGATTGTATACAGATGCTTCCTAAATGCATCTTGAGGTTTCATAATAGGCTCTATTGTAAACACGTGGCTCCGTTTTCATACCCTGCATTTACATGTGTCCCATAAATAATTTTCCAAAATTATCTAAGTAACAGCAATGTGCCCAAACAGAGTCACTCCAAAAAATCACTACTTTCTCCGACAGGCTTAGAACTACAAACACAGTCTGTTATCCTTACTAGTATATTCAAATTTAACCATGGTGCAAAATTTGGTCTGTTGTTTTTTCTTCAGGTTATTTATGTAGCCATGCCACGTTGCAGGGTGCTGGCAAAATAATCCCACTGCTTATATAGCATTAAGTTTGCCTAAGCCAGCAAACAGGCAAGATCACATCAAATCTCTTTTGGATATACAGACAGATCTTCCGTTCTCCGCACCAATCAGCAAAAGAGGTGTTTGTAAAACTGCAATTAAAAAAAAAAACTAAAGTATATTGTATATTCTCCTTTCCCTTTCTCTGTCCTTTCTAGGAAGATGCAAACAAAATATAAATGCAGTAATATCTAATTCAGATTCTGCTCACTTTTAACTTTTGGAATTCCGTAAAGAGCCATAAAGTCTGCACTTTTTCTCTTTAGAGAAAAAGAGCCATAAAGTCTGCAATATTTCTCTTTAGAGTGTTTAAAAATAAAAGAAGGAAACGTTTTCAACTAATGTCTAGCATTTTATACCAACTTTTATATACAGAAATATTCACTTATTAAGGATAAGTTTATATTTATACCTTAAAATGAATCCGAGGGCCTTACCTGGCTTCAGCTTGGATTCGTTCTAATTACTGATAGTACTGGAAATTATTTAAATGGCACTTTAAAGAGGTCCTCTATGATCTCAACTTTTCAGTAACTGCGGATGGCTTTCCCGTTAGTCTGAATAAGGATGGCTGAATTATTCTTAATTTTCTTTGGAGACTCTTGTGGGTGATCAAAACACAAAGTCTGGAGCCAGGGTGCCTGGGAGTAAACCCTGGTTTGGCACCTATAGGTTCAGTTACCTCTTAGGCAAGTGACTTAACACATCTGTGCTTCCACTTTCTCATCTGTGAAAACTGGAATAATCATCATAGTACCTCGTTTATAGAATTGCCAGCATTAAAGGGGTTGACGTTTTAAAGTGCCTGACACATAGTAATCATTATATATATATTTTTTCAAATTAACAGCTAAAATTCACTTACTGAGTTTGCTTTCATTTCTCTTAGACTTGCATGAAATTACGGCAACAAAGCTTACCTGTACCCACCGCTTAGGTTTTTGAAGCGGTCCCTAAAATATGGCAATGGTTATGGATTTAGGGAGGACCTAGTCCATTGCTATGTGTCAATTTATGTGTTAAATTTCACGTGTTATAGGGAAACAGAATTAGCACACGAAAGAAGCACATTAGCACATTAAAAGGGGGCTGGGGCAGGTGAAGCCAGCCTGTGTTCTGAGGAAGATCATCCGGAGGCACCACCATCAACGGGAAGCCCAGGAATGTGGACAATCTCAGGTCTCCAGGTCTTGTGAAGAGAACGGCCTCCTGAAACATGCAGCCGGGAGAACCCTGCTGTCACTATCCTACACTCAGGAGGCTGACCCAGCTTTTGAGCACCGTGGGCTCCTAAGGCTATGGTCACGCGGATGCGGCCATCAAGTGGCAGGCCCTGACAGATATGTGGCAGGCCCAGACCTACTGGCCATGTCAGCACCATGAGCCCTTAAACCCTGAGCTCGTGTAGTCTCTCTGGACCTATTGCCACTATGATCATGTAGTAGATCCAGCTTTTCAAGTTGCTAGAGCATGGCAGACTCCTAAACCCTGCCCATCATGTGGATTCATCCTGTCATGTGGCCCTCACTAGCTAGTGGCATGTGGAAGCCTCAGCCCTCCAAGTCACACAGGTGACCTGCTTCTGAGAGTCGTATGGATGCTATGGTCGGTCACACATCCCCCTTGGTCACACATCAGGCTCAGCCATCTCTGTCTCGTGAAGATTGCTGGCTACCAGAATCTTCAGATCCCTGAGTCAGCACGGATGTGGCCGCTACCATCACATGGCAGGCAAAGCGCCTGCCGTCATGTGAACACCGCACCTACCCTTCGGCTGTTGGTTGTGTATATTCTACGGTCATGGGACATGCTGTGGTCTCCTGAGGCTCACTTCTCTCGGTCACAGTTCACGATAGAGGGCTCCTGAACCCTGAGGTCACCTGCGTCCTTCTACTCTGTGGCCTCCGCCAGCCAAGCCCCTGGAAGTCAGGTAGGGCCCCACAGAGGTGCGTTGCGTTACGTTACGTAGGTTGCGCAGTCACGTGACGCCGTAAGGTTGCGACCGAGGGGGGCGCCCTTTCAGCGTGTGGAGAGCCTGCCGAACGGTGGGTAGCTCGGCTTAGCCTTCTGAGGAGTCAGACCGAGAGGTGAAGAAGACCTTTAGAATTAAGGTACTTGTCCTGGCTGAGGGGGAACTTTGATGAGGCTCTGGCTCTGATGCCAACCTTTCCACCGACTTTCATATTCTGCCACGGTAGGCGGTAGACGGTAGGCGGTAGTCGGGGAGGAGGGGCGCCCGCCGGTACTAGAGGTTTACTCAGAATTGGCGGGACAGCGGGCGGCAGGCGTTCATGGGCTGCTCTCGGCAGCTAGGCTCGGGAAACTGGGTGGACCCCTCCCTTCCCCCTTCCTTCCCAACCCCCACATTAAAGCCCTACTCTTATCTCTCTTCCATATTCTTATTCACTGCCTGCCATGTGATGGCGTCCTCTGCGCTCCTCAGACCACGTTTGTTATTAGGGACACCAGAGAACTCCTAGATGCCAGTTCGTATCGATGATTTAAAATCTGATCTGAATTTCTGTCTCTTAATTTGTTCTGTAGAGAGAGGCAAGGAGAGAGACTTTGTTTAATTTGATATTTTTTCAGTAAAAGTGTGAAAGTAGCCAGCACCTTAAGGTTCAGAATTTGTTTTCTGTCTTTACTTTGCCGATCAGTAGCTTTGCAAAGTGTGTGTGGGGTGGGATGCCATAATCTTTTTCTGCTTGGACTCTCTAAATGGCTTAAATTAGTCCAGACAGACACTATTGGCTTCTGATTTTCCTCCTGATTTTCTAACCCTTCCTTGTTACATTCCTTGAAAGCTCTCCCCTTTCCTTCATGTGGGAAAAAACAGTGAATTTATTTAAGAAAACCATATTAAGTAAAATTATAGATGATACATTTCATAAAAATCATGTAGATGGTACTTAATGAGTAAAATGCAGCAAGTAAAAGATGGTGTTTACATTTGTGAGGGGTTTAAATATGGTTTGAGAGATGGTTAAAGGGGTGATATATATATTTTGTCTTATATAATATCCATTTCTTTCCTCTCATTTCAGCACTTTCAGGTTTGCTCTACAAGACACTATGTCTGAGAGACAGCAGCAACAAAAATGTTTTTATCCATTGAAGAAATATGGGACATACAATAA
This sequence comes from Grampus griseus, assembly GCF_964374135.1. Taxonomy (NCBI): domain Eukaryota; kingdom Metazoa; phylum Chordata; class Mammalia; order Artiodactyla; family Delphinidae; genus Grampus; species Grampus griseus. Next base: position 88,980,061 of record NC_138999.1, on the reverse strand, counting down.
TGAAGGTACAAAGGATTTCTGTATTGTCATATTTTTAAGATAATATGCCACTTGAATCTCAAAGAATAGGATAGTGTCTTGGCTTGTTCAGGCTGCTGTAGTAGAACACCGTGGACCAGGTGGCTTACAAATTACAAGAATTTATTTTTCATGGTTCTGGAGCCTGTGAAGTCCAAAATCAAGGCACCAGTAGGTTCAGTGTCTGGTGAGAGCCTGCTTCGTGGTTCATAAAGGGCTGTCTTCACGCTGTATCCTCACATGGCAGAAAGGGCAAGGGAGCTCTCTGGGTCCTCTTTTGTAAAGGCACTAATCCCATTCATGACGGCACCTCCCTCATGACCTAATCACCTACCAAAGACTTTACCTGCAAATACTGTCACCTTGGAGACTAGGTTGGTACATAAACATTCAGTCTGTAGCAGGTAGTTTCCTCAAGCTATGTGGGAATGGAACATTTTTCCACAGACCACTGGAAGTACTAGTGTTCCTCAGGAAACATTTTGGGAAAGCCTGTTCAAAGTAAGTCTCTTCTGCCACATTAATACCTTGTACCTTTGTTTACTAAGAAGAATGTATGCTTACTAATAATTATAATCTGTTCTTCTCATTAAGAAACCACTTATTGCTAACTCATTTTATCTTATGTCATTAGTCATTCTCTCTTTTGCTTAATCTTTCCAGTTTTTCATTCTTTACATATAACCTCAATTTATGTTTCTGATATCATGACGGCAAGCAATAAGTGCATATGTGCTAGTCATTAGGAAGTCTTAAAAATAAAATAAAATGCCCCACTCTTGAAAAGATGATACAACTTACCCGTAAGGATGAGTGGATGAAATAGCTCTCATTTTATACCAATTTTCCACACTTTTCAAAACTAGTTTGTTATTATTATTTAATCATTATAGCTTCCATTTTTTGAGTTCCTGTTTTATGTCAAGCACTGTGGCAACCTTGTCATACCAGTTTTCTCATTTAATCCTCAGAAAAATCCTGAGAGGATGTTATTTTAATTTACAGATAAGATACAAGAATCAAGATAGGCTAGATTATGCTGTGGTAATAGACAGTCCCCGTATCTCAGGGGCTTATTCCTCACTTTGACTACATGTCCATGGCAGGTGCATGCCCCTCACAGGATGGTGGACTTTGGGGGTCTGAGCCATTCTTACTGGAATGACTTGGAGACCCAAACTGACAGAGCAGCCATCATCTAGAAAGTTGTCAGTCTCTGTGCCTGAGGGGAAGAGGACCCTGCAAGGTCTCAATCCAACAAGCATATGTTCTGGCCCAGAAATAGCACATGTCACTCACAACCCATTAGCCAGAACCAGTCACATACACAGCCCTGCCCAAACAAAGGAGGTCAAGAAGTACAGCTCTTCCAGGTCGCCGGAACAGGGACAAATGGAAACACATGGCAAACAGCACTACCGCACGATGGAACTGAGGCTCAGAGAGGTAAAATACTCGCCTAAAATCACATACGCAGTAAGTGACAGAGCTTCACTGGATTATTCTATCAAATACTTGACAAGTCGATGTCTGAGATTGCTTGTGTCTGAATCACCTTCATGAGGGAGGTCTCTAGCCTTGTTTAGGCACCCAACGTAGTTGGTCAGCCGGGGGACTGCGGTAGCTGTTATATAGCTCCCTTTTACGCTTTCCCCTCGGCAACGTTACTTCGGAAGGAAAGTGGGTTCTTGCAAATGACTCTGACTCTTCCTATACACCGTACGTAGACCACATGCCCTTACTGCTCCCTTTAAAATGTGAATTTTTCCCTTTCATTGCTGGATTTTCCTGAAAACGAGTTGGTTGCCCGGCATTCTCCAAAGGTCACCAATAAGGTTCCTCTTTGTTGTTGTTATTGTTGATGAGTGTCATTATGAACTCCTGGCTTTTGAACATGTTGGTGGGCTTCAAACCATCGTTATGTGGTGTTGAGCAGAGGAGTGAAATGATTTGACTTGCTCTCTGCTGCTGGGTTGAAAAGAGACAGGTAAGGGAGCCAGGATGAAAGCAGAGGGGCCAGCTGGACAGCAGTACAGTCCAGGAGGTAGCTGTTGGTATCTTGGCCAGGGTGGTGGTAATGAAGGTGGTGAGAAGTGGCCGGCTTCTGGACATACTTTGAGAGAGGGGCCGAGAGAATCTCCTGACCAGTTGGATGTGGAGTGTGGGAGAAAGAGAGCACGCCAGGCCCCCTCCGAGGTTTGGGGACTGAGCAAGTGGCATTTGTGGGTCAAATGCCCTATCTGTGTTTCCTTTCACTTCCAGTGCCACACAGGGAAAGTCCCAAGGTTGTGAGTAGCAGGATTGCCCTGACAGCGGGCCACACAGGGAAAGCAAGGGCTCCCCAGAGGAGTTCATCTGAGGCCTGGTCATAATCAGTCCATCGTGGAGTGATCAGCAGTGGGCGGATCTTTACTCATAAGCGTGCCCTGAGACAACATGGAATAGTTAATGTACAAAAGGCACAGCACACAAACCTAGTGGACTTTAAGTATTACAACCCAACAGAAGCTGGTTTGTAACAGTGTAATTACCATAATCCTCCCTCCCCACAAGCCACTAGTATGATTATCTGCTGGTTCACTGTTTCAGTGGAATGTGTTAAAAATAAAATACCCTTAGTGAATCCACCCATGGGGAAGGGAATTGACACGATCTTATTTCTGCAGGTGCGGAAAAACTTCCAAATCTTTTCCCATGGTGAATTAGATATGTTGGAGGAGAGAACTTGTGGGTGGAGGGGTGAACAGCAACACAACTCCTAGGAGTGAATACAAGGTGAGGTACACCCAGGACACTTTCTAAGCGTGGCTGTAGCTTCAGTATCCAGTACAGTAGATGTCAGAGTAAAGAAAATGAACAAGAGCCAAAGAGAGGCCTTACAGAATGGTGAAAGGATCAGTACACCAGGGAGACATAAAGATCCTAAATGTGTACGCACCAAACAACAGAGCCTCAAGGTACATGAAGGAAAAACTGGTGGAGATGAAAGGAGAAAGTGCCAGATCTATAATTATAGTGGGGGCTTTCCACACCCACCTCCCCCTTAGCAAGTGACAGAATTACTAGAGAGAAAATCAGCAAGGATATAGGAGTCCTGAATAACGCAGTAAACTAATGAGATCTGCATGACATAAATAAAACAGGCTGCGCAACAACAGCAGAGTACAGTTTTTTTCCCCGAGGGTCTCTGTAACATTCACCAAGTTAGACCGTCTCCTCGACCATCAGACAAACCTCAATAAATTCAAAAAGAATTGAGGGACTTCCCTGGTGGCGCAGTGGTTAGGAATCCGCCTGCCAGGGAAGGGAACACAGGTTCGAGCCCTGGTCAGGAAGATCCCACATGCCGCGGAGCAGCTAAGCTTGTGCGCCTCAACTATTGATCCTGCGCTCTAGAGCCCGTGTGCCACAACTACTGAGCCCACGTGCCACAACTACTGAAGCCCGCGCACCTAGAGCCCAAGCTCTGCAACAAGAGAAGCCGCCACAATGGGAAGCCCGTGCGCCACAACGAAGAGTAACACCACTCGCCGCAAGTAGAGAAAACCCGTGTGCAGCAACGAAGACCCAACGAAGCCATAAATAAAGAAATAAAATTATTAAAAAAAAAAAAACAACACTTGAAATCTCCCAGAGTGTGTTCCCTGGCCATGATGGAATCAAATTAGCCACCAGTAATAGAAAGCCAAAAGAAGAATCCCTAAACACTGGGAAATGGTGGTTGACACATCATTCCAGGTTATCATTCACACCCTTGTTATAAAAGGGCTGAAGTTAGGAAGAGTTGCCTGCTGAGCTGAAAGGCATTTCAGGCTGGCCCAATAGAGAGGTCACTCTGGCTCTTTCCAACAGAGTATTGTTCAGGGCAAGGCTGGAGGGAGGGAGACAGTTCAGGAGGCCGTTACCTCAGTGCCACCTGACATTAAAGCTCCAAGTGCACTGGCAAAGGAAGTCCAGCTAGCTTGCTGGTTGTTAGTGGAATTGGTTTGGTGGCTCATTGGATTTGGGAAGCACGAGAGAGGCATTGGTGTGGTTGCTGGAAAGTCCTGAGAGAAGGCAAGATTCGGGTGCCTTCCTGGTATATATGACTGGTGTCCAGTCTAGCCCATGGACGCATACACCTCGGTTCTTTATCAGTCCTGCTCCACTGTTTTAAAAGTTTCAGCGCAGTTGTCCTCTCCTCCCTCCTCCCTCTTTGTCCTCCTTGTCGTCCTCTTCCTCATCCTGCTCCTCCTCGATTCTTCCCCTGATAGTGCCATCTGTCAGATAAGGCTGTCCTCTCTGGACAGGCAGAAGAGTGTCCTTTCTGAGGCTTGTGGGACTGGTCCCTTAGGCCAGGTTGGCACTTGGCCTGCCCTACCATGCTGTTAGCCTAAGACATGGTACGTGGTAAGTGGACCACAGATGTGTCTGCAAACTTGTATTTTTGTTCCTCTTTTCAGAATACAGTGATGGTGGTAGATCACCTCAAGGAAGAAAGAAAGGTTGGAGTTCTTTCCCAGGTAATTCTGGCGAGAGGAGCCCTCGTTATGAACACGATGGGTGTGAGCCTCAGCCCTCACACCTCCAGAAGGATGATGGAAACGTGGTGAAGAGGGATGTCCAGGAGGACCCCGAAGTAAGACAGTAAGTGGCCAGGCAGCAGGGTTTGTGCACAGCAGCCCCTGGGACTATGCACCTCTCTCACGCTCCGTGGACTTGTTTTTCTTCTCTCACTGCAAAACTGAAGCATGCTAGAAGTGAAATAATGGTTGAGCAATCCTAATTGTAGTGCTGGTGTCAAAGAGACGAGGGTGTACAGAAGACTTTCTTAGCACTTATGGCCACTCACCGTCCTTCTCTCCACGTCCCCCCTGCAGCTCTCCCTGTACCATCCGAGGCAACAAGAGAGGAGTGAGATGGCACAGTGAAGGCCACATGCCTACTACTGTGTGGAGAAACAGAAAACCTCTGGAGTGAGAAATGGGGGAGAACACACAAGATGGAACCCCAGGGAGCTGGTTCAGGGTCACAGTGAGTATCCTGTAAAATGTACGGAATGTGCAGGAGAGAAAAGGCAGGGGGAGCTGTGTTGGTCTCATGTAGAGATGCTGGTTTCTTTCACTGGGGACAGTTTGTAATCTGTCCTTTTTATTACCAGGAGTTAACAGTCTTGTTCATCTAAGGGCAGGTTCAGAGAAGCAATGTACAGGGAGCAGGCTGACCGTGAGGAGAACGGAGGAGCCTGTCTCAAAGCAAAGATGGAAACTACTGCCAAGGATATGGAGCGACTCCACATTGGAGGTCTCAGCTTGGCAAGCTGAGTGTGGGAGACAGAGGGTCGAGCCTCTGGAGACCTTGTCTGAGGGGCAAGCAGTGTGTGCGCTGGGTAGGATCTCCTGCAAATTTATAAAAGGAACATCATCTCTGACACCTTGATTATGTGGAAGAGAGTTTGACTGGAGAGAAAGAGTACTTAGGAAATCCATATTACGCACACCCGTAAGAAATCATGCCAGTGGTCCCTTCTTTACAATCCCTTTCAAGCCCAGTAGAAGGCCGGAAAAGAACAGGAAAAGGTTCCTCCTGCAGCCTAAATTCCCTGTTGTCTGTCCTCTCTCCCATGCCTTCTTTTCATCCTTAGATTCCTTGTGGGATAAAGTATGACAGGACATGGCTAATGAAGTCAATCCAGAGCCATTGCAGTGTCCCCTTCACTCCAGTGGACGTAAGAGAGGATGCCGAAGCCAGACGCGTGGGCACAGGGAAGGGGAGAGAGAGACCTGGTTCAGCAGGGTCTGCTGGCTTCTGATTCTATTGCTGTTGCATTCAATCCCTGTAGTTCCACTTTATGCAAAATGGGGCTCGGTTCTTTGTCCAGGAAGCTAGCACTGCCTCTGCATTGATGGATGTCAGCTACAAGATTCGTGACGAGGAGAGCCGAAAGGTGTGTGTCGAGGGCGTTACGTGTACCTCATCCTGAGGAAGGAGTACAGGCCAGGGGCTGGTTGTCTTCTTTGGAACTAGAGTTCCTGGTGCTTACCCCACCTCTTCTTCCTGCAGATACCTGTCTTTGTCAGCCCCTCCGCTGTTCCCTACTCTGTGCGGGATAAGTTGAAGCCAGAAGAAATGGAGCAGCTAAAGGTAATGGAGACTCACGGCGAGTAGTGTGCCAGCGCTCAGACCCACCTCTCCTTCCAGACCCCGGTCCCCCTCGCCCCCGATTTCCCTGCAACCACCACAGCCTCAGAGCGGCTCTCTCCATCTCTCTCTCCACAGCTGACCTTGAGCAAACGATTTGATGTCTCCCAGCAAGCTCTTGACCTCCAGAGGCTCCGCCTTGACCCAGGTACGGCTGACAGCAGTAATTCTAGGGCGTGCAAGGGCAGAGGGGTCTTCCTGGAGGGAGACTTAGGGATGGTAACGTGGGGAGGGACAGGCGCTGGCCCCACACCCCACTCAGCCATCCTATTCCCTCCCCTCTCCTTCCTGAAGACTTGGTGGGCTATGATATTGATATATTTCTGAATCGAAGAAGCTGCATGGCTGCCACCCTGCAGGTCATCGAAAAGTATTTCCCTGAGGTAAGGCTGTAGGCCCAGTGCTGGTATTAGGGTAGGCGGTGGAAGAGATGGGGTGGAGGGCAGATTTGTCTCCAAGGTCCTAGATAGTAACCTTCACTCTCCCTCTTCTTGCCCCAAAGCTGTTGTCCTTGAACTTGAGCAACAACAAACTGTACCAGCTGGATGGCCTGTCTGACATTATACAGATGGCCCCCACGGTCAAGATCCTGAACCTCTCCAAAAATGAGGTGAGAAGAGGGAGCCAGGTCAAAGTTGGGTTGAGAGTGGGGCGGCATGTTAGTGTCCAACAGAGTGATGACAGGAGGCAGGTGAAGGTACCTGTGTGGGAGGGAGGGGTCTGGGGGTGCAAGGATCCAGATGTCCCTCTTTCCCTGGGATTCCTTTTCCCACTTCCACGCCATATTTCTCAGCTGACGTCTGTGTGGGAGTTGAGCAAGATGCAAGCACTGAAGCTTGAAGAGCTGTGGCTGCAAGGGAGCCCATTGTGTGACACCTTCCCAGACCAGTCCACCTATGTAAGGTCAGTGTGAACACCCTGTCACCCTTCTTGGTGACCTTCACCCATGGGAGCCTAGACTATCTGTGACAGTGCCCCTTTGCCAAAGGTGGCAGCCCTGGTCTTCTGGGAGGATCACAGGCCCCACCTTCTGCTCTCTCTGTGCCTATCACCGGTGAGGCGTTTCCTTCCCCTGACCTGCTCACCTCTGCAGGCGCTCTGGGGTCTGTTTCCAGCTCTCTGCGCCCAGATATATTCCAGCAAGGCCTCCCAAGAGTGTGCCCCAGGAAGCAGGGCTTCTCCTCCTCACCAGGACCAGGAACGACCATCCTTGATCCAGATGCTGGCACCCTGGACTGAGAAGGGTCCTCCAGTCCAGGGCCTCTTGCTGAGAGAAGCCTTCCTTCTTCGTGCTGAGATGGGGTTTGCCTCCCCCGTTCTGAGAGGGGCCCTCTTCCCCTTCCTCCAAAGGGATCCCCCCTCCTCTCCCATGTTGACATGGGGGCTTTCCTGCGTCATGCTGAGGGCTGAGGCCATGGGTGGCTGCTGTCATGACATCCATTCTGCTGGCCCAGTGCCAGGAACTGGACCCTCCTTGGGAAAAAGCAGGGCTCTTTGAGTCAAGGGGCCAGACGTGGGCCCCCGCCAGTGATCAGAGGGCTTCCTGAGGCAGGAGTGGAAGGCAGAGGGCAGAGGTGGTAGAGGAGACCGAAGGACAGGCCTCTGAGGGGCACTTCCCATCCCTCCCTGCACACGTCACATCATCTCTCCTGGTCCTTCACAGGAGCCCTGGGCAGCCTGAGACAGGTATGATTCCTCAGATAAAGAACCAACTCAGAGAGGTGCAGGGGTCATCGGGAGAGAAGACGGTGATCATCAGAGGGGGCCACGGATCCTCAGCCCCATACTGAGCTGGGACCTGACCCTTTCCTCCTTCTGGGGAAGATCTGCCCCCATGGCTGCTCGGTTTCCCATGCCCAAGTCTGGCTGAGCTCACACAGGTGACAAAGTTTCAGCCAGCATCCAGTGGGCCCCCAGCCCAACATGTGCATATTTTCCATTCCTACCTGGTGTGTCTGGGCGATTCTGGGGCAGGTGAAGAGCCCCAACAAGTGTGCCGTTTCCCCTTTCTTCTCTCTTCTTCCCTGACCCCGACCACGGGAGAGCTTCTTTCCCTTCCCTTTGTTGTCTCTCTCCCCCCTGTCTCTGTGCCCCTATGTCTCTCTCATCTCTCCCTTCCTACCTTCACTCCCTTTCTGTCTTCATCCCCTCCATCTCCCTCCCTGAGCCCCACCTCACTCACCTTGCTGGCCCAGCATCCTGGGCCATCCCTGGGGGGTGTCGGGGTCTTGCCAGAATGCTGGACCCCCAGTGAGGTAGCAGAGCCCCGGGCTCCCACTCCATCCGCTCTTCTCCCCACAGCCTTCAGTGGGGCCCTGGAGGAAGGGAGGGAGGAGAAGGAAGCCCTGCAGCACGGGTTTGAAATGCTGGTCCCTGTGGCACTGGAGAAGGGAGTCCGAGTAGTCTGGGTGGGAGCTACCCAGGCGAAGGAGAGGAAGGGAGGCAGGGAAGGAATATTAAAGTGAAGGTACTGAGAGAGATGAGGAGACAGTGCCTTTCAGACAGTAAGATGACAGATGCTCAGTGCTCAACAGGCAAGTGGACTGAAAACCCCTAAAATCAGGAGCAGAGGTGGGCAAAGGGTGCTGCTGGATTGGCCAGAGCACACTGATCTCTGTTTATGGTATTACTGTTTTAACTCAAAGGAAGCATTGCAACCTTGAACTATCAACCACCTCTTCTCTATTTTTGGTTTTGGACAGGGCCATCAGAGAATGTTTCCCGAAGTTGTTACGCCTGGTAAGTGCCTACGTAAATCATTGTCTCTTACGAATGTCGGTGGTCTCTGCACCTGCCCTCAAGCCCTTTGGGTCTTGCCTAGATCACATATTAGCATCAGAACCTTAACCATTTTGGGGGACATGGACTCCTGAAAATGACATGGATATACTTGCTGGAAAAATACCCATAAATACACACACGCACACACACAAGTTGAATATAACACTAGAGACTTCCAGGACCTCATGATGAAGACATCCACTGTAAGCTTTCCCATGGAATTTCCAGGGCCCTTTCACACCTGACCTCTGACCCTCACCCTCCTGGGCCCATCCTTTTCCCGGATCATCCAGGGCCACTCCCCTGGTCTCCACTCCTGACTTCCTCTTCCCTTCTCCAGGATGGCCAGGAGTTACCGTCACCAGTGACCGTTGACATTGACACTCCCTACATAGTAAAGCTCTGCAAGGTGAGGAAAAGGATCAAACAACATTTGGGGTGTTGCAGGGAGGCTTTATCTACTGCATAGTCTCAAGTGCCATTTGATTCCAGGGAAGCTACTTTGGATCTGATGAGCTGAAGAGCCTAGTCCTGCAATTCCTGCAGCAGTAAGTACCTCTGAGAAGCTGAGCAATGGGGGAAGGGCTAGGACAGGTGAGGCCACCTAAGCACAGGTCTGCTCAGGGGAGTTTTCAAGTCCATTTGAGGTCCAGACCACAGAGATAGACTGTCTTCATTGCTCCTCCTTAGGTACTACTTGATCCATGACTATGGAGACAGACAGGTTCTCGCAGGTGCTTATCACGAGGAGGCCTGCTTCTCCCTGACGATTCTCTTCCACCCCGAGGACCCAGCCCCGTGAGTATGACAGTACAGCCTCTGCTCCCGGGCCGTGTGGCCCCCCAGCAGACACAGGCCAGCTCCTGCAAACACCCACCACCCACTGTTGCTCTTTGTCTCCTAGAAGCAGCTTGTGCGAGTATTTCAAGGACAGCAGGAATATGAAGAAACTCAAGGACCCCTGTGAGTGTGTGATGGGAAGACTGGGTGGGAAAGGGCGGTGAAGGGGTCAATCATAGGGCCCAGGGCGTGGCAGCCCCTGACCTTCGCTCGCTTCCCCTCCCCTCACAGACCTGCGGGTCCAGCTGCTGAAGCTCACAAAACGTGTCATTGTGCACACCCTCTGTGTGTTGCCCAAGACTCAGCATGCCTTCAGCTCCTTCGTGGTGGACACGTGGTTCCAGACGGTGAGCGCCTGCTTCCCCCCTCGGGCGGGCCCAGGAAGCCGCAGGTGGGTGGGAGGTGGAGGTGGTGACTAGGCGCCTGGGCTCTTCCCTTTCAGGAAACGATGCTCTGCTTCTCCATTAGTGGGGTGATCAAGGCAGGTGAGTGTGTGTAGACCCCCAGCGCAGATGCCCCACTGCTGCCTCCCCCTGGCCAGGCTCACTCCCAGAACCACCTAGCTTCCCTGACCCCTTCCCTTCCCTTCCCCTCCCTTCCCCTTCTCTTCTCTTCCCTTCCCCTCCCCCTCCCGTCCCTTCCCTTCCCTTCCCTGCATTCCACCCCTCCCCTCCCCTCCTCTCCCCTCCCCTTCCCCACTGTGTTCTCCTGCCTTCAGGCTTCCCACAGACAATCCAGGTCTGAGCTGTGTCCATGCCTGTCTGCCCTGCACACCCTGGGCGTTGGGGACACAGGCTGTGGCGTTTGGTGGCTCTCAACCCAGGTACTTACTCTGAGAACTTGGGCCATTACTTAAGGTGTCAGTTTCCTCATTTGCAAAATGGGATAGTAGTATCCACCTCTTGGGCGGCTGTGAAAAATGCATCCCGTGAACTTGTGTAGTGGTCGTCAGGGGCCCTGTCACTGGGTGCAGACTGCTCCTATACTTGCCCTCCCCATTCCCGACACCCTGGCCCCCGTGAACAACTGCCCTCTCCGCATGAGTGTCCAGTCACACCCTGATTGGGGACCGCCGTGTGAGCGTGTACAGCACGTGCAGCTGTAAGGGGTACTGTTGTTTGTTTGCTGTTGAAGTGGAAGGAAGTTCTCAGGGCTGTGTGCGTTCCTTTGCCCGGACCTTCATCGCTACCCCTGCCCGCTACGCCAGGTGAGAGCCCTGTTGTGGGTGGGAATGCCCATCCCCGCCTGGGCTCAGGGGTGTGGAAATGTGGTGGCAAAGACCTTAGGTTTACTCGGCATTGTGGAAAGCCAGCAGGGAGATCCCAGGAGCAGTGTAGCCTAGTGGTTAGGAAGAGTGTGGGCTCTGGAATCGGCCTATGGGCTCTCTCCTTGAAACAACACTCACTCGCTGTGTGATCTTGGTCAAGTCACATGACCTCTGTGTGACTCAGTGTCTTCTTCCGAGATTGGGCATCAGAGCGTCCAGCCCTTGGGCTGTGGTAAAGGGTAAATGTGAAATTGCTCGTGAGTTGGGGATGAACCTATAAATCAAGTGAAGGTGGTAGACAGTCTCTCCAAAGGTGGGCTCTGTGGGGAGGGGCAGAGGTACCAGTCAAGGAACCTGGGAGACAGACACAGGAGGGATGCGGAAGGAATCTGGTTGCTGAGTGCCAGTGGGAGCAGAGTCAGTATTGGGGGTGTGGGTGTCCATCCATCAGTTGTCTGAGGGCCCATTTTTCCTTCAGTCTGTGCATCGTGAATGACGAGCTGTTTGTGAGGGATGCCGACCCCAGTGAGACCCAGAGTGTGTTCTCCATCCCACTGCCTACACCCACCTCCAGCTCCATGCACCCCTCTCCCAGCAGCAGCAGGACATCATGCAGGCATCCTCCACCCCATCTGAGATGAACCTCTAGTGGTCTCAGAAATGAGTGCTGGGGTTGCATGGGGATAGGAGGGAGCTGGGAGGAGTAGAGGAGTGATTAATGGGAACTTGAAGGTAATTTGTTTTCCTTGTTTATTTCAGTCATTTTTAATCTGAACATTTCATCCGTGGTACATATAAAGCTACCTAAACTGGGGTCCAGTTTAGGCATTACATTTATCAGGCACTGTGTTTAGGCAGCATGATAAACCATTTCTCTTGCATGTGATTTGGCAGGATTTCACGGGAACAAATTTTCCTTCTTTTATCTTTTTTGTTTTGAGGTGGCCACTTTGGGAGTTGGTGCCTGTGGTTTTAGGAGGAGGAGTGGCTTTATCTAACACAGAGAATTGGGAAAGGGGAGCAACAGAACAGTTGTGATGCTGTTTACCTAAAGGTAAATACTCAAATTCTTCTTGTTCTAACACACATATGTACAACTAAACTAGATGTTGTATGTGACTTTACTTTCAGAAAGCAAAGTTGACTTACCTAGCAACAGTACACAGGAGACAGCGTCATATGGGGCTGTATCATTATGGAAATTGCATTCAGAACCTGTTTCTGTTTGTTCCTTTTTGAAATTCGTTAAGATATATGGACGTAAGTTTACTGTCAGTGGTTTTTTTGTTTGTTTTTTTAACATCTTTATTGGAGCACAGTTGCTTTAGAATGGTGTGCCAGCCTCCGCCCTACAACAAGGTGAACCAGCCACACATACAAACACGTTCCCATATCTCCTCCCTCTTTTGTCTCCCTCCCTCCCACCCTCCCTATCCCACCCCTCCAGGCAGTCACAAAGCACGGAGCTGATCTCCCTGTGCTATGTGGCTGCTTCCCACTAGCTAGCTATTTTACGTTTGGTAGTGTATATATGTCCATGCCACTCTCTCACTTTGTCACAGCTTACCCTTCCCCCTCCCCATATCTTCGAGTCCATTCTCTAGTAGGTCTGTGTCTTTATTCTCATCTTACCCGTAGGTCCTTCATGACGTTTTTTTTTTCTTAATTCCATATATATGTGTGAGTATACAGTATTTGTTGTTCTCTTTCTGACTGACTTCACTCTGTATGACAGACTCTAGGTCCATCCACCTCGAAAGAAGAGAAACGGTTGCAGTTACTGTGCTGTGGCGTAGGGTTGAATATCCCTACCCACCAACCATCATGATGTAAAATTCTACAGCCCTAGGTTGAATATAATAGGTCGAATAAGAGGCTTATCCTGTGAGGATTACCATAGCATGGCAATAGGAAATTACATCCACAATTAAAATTTCTTCTGGGCAAAGGATGGAGAGAAGTGAGAAGATAAGGATTCTGTACAGGGTGCTTATTCATAAGCTGTGTCTTTTGTCATGATGTGACTCTCCAGTACAATTCGGAAACCCCATCCACGTGAAAACCATTGAAAATAAAATTGTGGTTCATAGATTTTCATAGTCCTAGTCGAGAATGAACTTTTTCCTGGGCTGCTTCTTTTTATCCACTCAAACATTTTTCCATTCAAATCATAGTTCTAGAGTGTGACGTCAGGAAGTTGGCAGAATAGGAGTCTCCAAGTAAACATTTTGCCTAATCAGCCATGGGCGAGAGTGTTTTTGTGGGAGCCCCAGTATCAAGTGAGGAAGCCCCAACACCCTGATCCTTTAAAAAAAAATTCCAAGAACAGACACGTTGAAGAGAGTAGGAAGAACAGCTTCACCCTACCAATATCAAACTTCCCGCAAGGCTACACATATCAATGCTTAGATAGATGCACTAGGCCTGCAATTCCTCCCATGGGAGATAGTGAGAATGTGGTGAGCACCTGAATACCCAGTGGTGCTAGACGCTGCCCAGGAATCCCACTTCTTTCTTGCCCAAACCCAGAACCCAGAGGTGATGAGCATGGCTGAATAGTCTTGGGATAGCAAGGAGAAGGGGAAAGGGCAAAGGCTCACAGCAAACAGGGCACCAAGCTCAACAAAGGGCTGCAGTTTCTACTAACTGCCTCACAGACTGTACCTTACAAACCTCATAGGCCCCATCACCTACAGAAGCCTCAGTTTGCCCACGAGCACATCCAGCACTCTATATGCCGGTCCCCCTCAGAACCGGCATTCCGTGGACACCCCTGCAGAAGGTGCACTCATGCCTCAACAGATCATGCACATGTGCATAAAGAGAACTGGCACCACTCTGCTGGATGGTGAGAACAGACATACCTTAAACACTTCAGGGTACTGAAATGGGGAAAATAAACAGGAGGCTGTCAGCATGTGTCCTGGCTTTGTGCAATTGAGAAAAGGCGTGTATCATCCAAACACTTCCTTCACAAGATGGAGCAAGAGGGGCAGAGCTGGTGAATCCACAGAAAAGGCCTCAGGGAACCCCCAGTATCCCTAGCTTGGCTGAGTGTTGCAGGTGTTTCTCTCCTGATAAAGGTCAGTAAAGGCTGATGGAGGAGATTGCTTCCTTAAATGTGAAGACACCAACACGAGATTTTCAGGGGCAGGAAAAATATAGGAAGCCCAACACCCCACAAATGATACAAGATAATTTCCCAGTAACTGACCCCATAGAAATGGAGGTCCATGAATTGCCTGACAAGGAATTCAACATGATTGTTTTAAAGATGCCCAGCCAGCTACAATACAACTCAATGAAATCAGAAAAGCAATACCTGAACAAAATAAGAAAGTCAACAAGGATAGAGAACTCATGAAAAGGAGCCAAAAGGAAATTATGGAGCTGAAGAATACAATGGATGAATTTAGAAATATAACAGAGACCTATAACAACAGACTTCATCAAGCAGAAGAAAAAAATGTATGAACTCAAAAAGAAGTAATTTGAAGTTATCTAATCAGAGGAGAAAAAAAAAGAATGAAAAATATTGGGGAAAATCTATGGGATTTTTAAAACACCATTAAGTGGACTCATATATGGATGATGGGGACCCTGGAGGAGGAGGAAGGGAGAGAGAGAGAGAGGCGGGGGGGATTTTATTTATAGAAATAATGGCTGAAAACCACCCAACTTGTGGGAGCAACATGGACCCCCAAGTTCACGAAACTCAAAAGTCCTCGAACAGTTTCATCTCATAGGAGGTTATATGAAGACACATTATAATAAAAATATCAAAGACAAGGAAAGAATTGTTTTTCTTTTCTTAACTGTCTTTATATTTTACTTATTTATTTTGAATACTTACAACAATCTAGAATTTTTGTCATTTCTATTAAAAGTTAATTTTTATTGGAGTATAGTTGCTTTACAATATTGTGTTAATTTCTGCTCAACAGCAAAGTGAATCAGCCATATATATATATATATATATATATATATATATATATATATATATATATATATATATATATACACACACACACACACACATACATATATCCCCTCTCTTGTGGATGTCTTTCCTATTTGGGTCACCACAGAGCATTGAGTAGAGTTCCCTGAGCTATACAGTAGGTTCTCATTCGTTATCTATTTTATATATAGTAGTGTATATATGTCAATCCCAATCTCCCATTTCAACCCACCCCCCTTCCCACCCTGGTATCCATATGACTGTCCTCTACATCCGTGTCTCTATTTCTGCTTTGCAAATAAGTTCATCTGTATCATTTTTCTAGATTCCACATATAAGGTATATATTATGATATTTGTTTTTCTCTTTCTGAATTACTTCACTCTGTATGACAGTCTCTAGGTCCATCCACATCTGTGCAAATGGCACAATTTCATTCCTTTTTATGTCTGAGTAATGTTCTATTGTATATGTGTACCACACCTTCTTTATCCATTCTTCTGTTGATGGACATTTAGGTTGCTTCCATGTCCTGGCTCTTGTAAATAGTGCTACAATGAACATTGGGGTGCATGTACTTTTTGAATTATGGTTTTCTCAGGGTATATGCCCAGGTGTGGTGTTGCTGGGTCATATGGTAGTTCTGTTTTTAATTTTTTAAGGAACCTCCATACTTTTCTCCATAGTGGCTGTATCAATTTTCATTCCCACCAACAGTGTAAGAGGGTTCCCTTTTCAAGGAGAGAATTGTAAAGTCTGTAAGAGAAATGCCACTTGTCATATACCAGGGAACAGCATAAGGCTATCAGATTTCTGAAAAGAAACCTTGCAGTCCAGGAAAGAGTGGGATTACACATTCAAAGTGCTGAAAGAAAACAACCGACAACCAAGAATACTCTATTCAGAAAAGCCGTCCTTCAGAAATGAAAGATAGATGATGACATTCCCAGACAAGCAAACGCTGAGGGAGTTATTCACCACTTGACCTGCCTTACAAAAATGCTAAAGAGAGTTCTTTGAGTGAAAACAAAAAATTAACAACATGAAAACCTACGAAAGCATGTAACTCATAAGTAAAAGTAAGCATATAGTCAAATTCAGAACACTCCAACATTGTAATGGTGGTGGATAAAACACTTTTAACTTTAGTATAAAAACGGAAAGACAAAAGTATTAAAAATAAATACAGTTGCACTAATTCATTAGTGCTCACAATATAAAAGATACAAACTGGGACAACAATAACATAAAATGAGGTGGGAAGAGGTAAAAGTGTAGCGATTTTGCATATGATCAAAGTTAAGCTGTTATCATCTTAAAGCAGACTGGCATAACTAAAGATGTTTTATGTAAGCATGGTGCTAACCACCATGGTTAATTAGTTTTCTTTTTTTTTTTTGGTAAGTCTTTGAAATGCAGTGCATTATCTCAATATGTTAGCAATATGAACATATTATTAAATAATTTTGTATCCTTTCTCTTCTTTTAATTGGAATATGGTTGATTTACAATACTATATTAGTTTTAGGTGTACAGCAGAGTGATCCAGCATTTTTTCAGATTATACTCCAAGTTATTATCAGATAATGCCTATAATTCCCTGTGCTATACAGTATATCATTGTTGCTTTCCCATTTTATACATAGTAGTTGTATCTCTTAATCCCATGCCCCTAACTTGATTTGTCCCTCCTACCTTCCCTCTCCCTTTTGGTAACCAAAAATTTGTTTTCTATATCTGCGAGTCTGTTTCCATTGTGCATATGCATTCACTTGTATTAGTTTTTAGATTCCACATACAAGTGGTATCGTACAGTATTTGTCTTTCTATATCTGACATTTCACTAAGCATAATATTGTCTAGGTCCATCCATATTGCAGCAAATAGCAGAATTTCATTCTTTTTATGGCTGAGTAATATTCCATTGTGTGTGTATATATGCCATATTTTTCTATCAATTTGTCTGTTGATGGGCACTTGGGTTGCTTCCATATCTTTGTTATTGTAAATAGTGTTGCTATGAACCTTTCAAATCAATGCTTTTGTTATTTTTCTGTAAATGTATCCAGGAGTGGAATTACTGGATCATATGGTAGTTTTATTTTTAGTTTTTAAGGGAGCTCCATATTGTTTTCCATAGTGGCTGCACCAATTTACATTCCCACCAACAGCATACAAAGATTCCCTTTTCTCCACATCCTCTCCAGTATTTGTTATTTGTAGACTTTTTGATGATTGCCATTCTGACAGGTGCGAGATGATATGTCATTGTTGTTGTGATTTGCATTTCTCTAAATATTAGCGATGCTGAGCATCTTTTCATGTGCCTGTTAACCACGTGTACATCTTCTTTGGAAAAATGTCTATTCAGGTCTTCTGCCCATTTATCATTGGGTTGTTTGTTGTTTTGACATTGAGTTCTATGAGCTGTTTATATATTTTGGATATTAACCCCTTGTTGGTCACATCATTTGCAAATATTTTTTCCCAATCCTTGGGTTTTCTTTTCATTTTTGTTGATGGTTTCCTTTCCTGTGCAAATGCTTTTAAGTTTAATTAGTTCTCGTTAGATTATTTTTGTTTTTATTCCTTTTGCTTTAGGAGATTTATCCAAAGGAATATTGGTATGATTTTTATCAAAGAGTGTTCTGCTTATGTTCTCTTCTAGGAGTTTTATGTTTTGAGGTCTTTCATTTAGGTGTTTAAACCATTTTATTTTTGTGTATGGTGTGAGGGAATGTTCTAATCTTTGTTTTACATGTAGATGACCAGTTTTCCCAACACCACTGATTGAAGAAACTGCCTTTTCTCCATTGTATATTCTTGCCTCCTTTTCTGTAGATTAATTGACCATACGTGCATGGGTTTATTTCTGGACTGTCTATTCTATTCCATTGATCGATGTGTCTGTTTTTGCGCCAGGCCCATGCTGTTTTGATTAGCTTTGTTTCATAGTCTGAAGTCTGGGAGGGTTATACCTCCAGCTTCATTCCTTTTTTTTCCTCAAGATTGCTTTGGCAATTTGGGGTCTTTTGTGGTTCCATATGAATTTTTGGATTCTTGGTTCTAGTTCTGTGAAAAATGGCATGGGTATATGATAGTGATTGCATTAAATCTGTAGATTACTTTGGGAAGTATGGACATTTTAACAATATTAATGCTTCCAATCCAACAGCATGGGATATCTTTCCATTTCTTTGTTCATCTTCAGTTTCCTGCATCAGTGTTTCATAGTTTTCAGATAGGGCTTTCACGTCCCTGGTTAGGTTTACTCCTAGGTGTTTTATTCTTTTCAATGTGATTTTAAACTGAGTTTAGACTTGAGGATATGGGGAGGGGGAAGGGTAAACTGTGACACCACATAGCACAGGGAGATCAGCTCGGTGCCTGGTGACCACCTAGAAGGGTGGGATAGGGAGGGTGGGATAGGGAGGATAGGGAGACGCAAGAGGGAAGAGATATGGGAACATATGTATATGTATAACGGATTCACTTTGTTAGAAAGCAGAAAGTAACACACCATTGTAAAGTAATTATACTCCAATAAAAATGAAAAAGAAAAACTTTCATTTTGTGATATTTCATTATTAGTGTATAGAAATGCAACAGATTTCTGTATGTTAATCTTGGATCCTGAAAGTTTGCTTAATTCATTCATTAGTTCTAATAGTTTTTGAGTGGAGGCTTTAGAACTTTCTATGCAAAGTATCATGTCATCCGCAGAGTAACGGTTTTACCTTGTCCCTTCCAGTGTGGGTACCTTTTATTTCTTTTTTCATCTGATTGCTGTGGTTAGGACTTCCAGTACTATGTTAAATATAAGTGGTGAGAGTGGGCATCCTTACCTTGTTCCTGAATTTAGTGGAAAGTCTTTCAGCTTTTCGACATTCACTATGATGTTGGCTGTGGGTTTGTCGTAAATGCCCTTATCATGTTGGGACATGTTCCCTCTATACACACTTTGTTGAGAGTTGTTGTCATGAATGGATGTTCAATTGTGTCAAAAGAGTTTCCTGCCTCTATTGAGATAATCATGTGATTTTTATCTTTCATTTTGTTGATGTGGTGTCTCACACTGATTGATTGGCAAATGTTGAATCATCCTTGTGACCCTGGAATAAATCCTACGTGATTTATGGTGTATGGTCCTTTTGATATACTGTTGGATTTGTTTTGCTAATATTTTGTCCAGGACCTTTTCATTTGTATTAATCGAAGATATTGCCCTCTCATTTCCTTTTTCTGTAGTGTCTTTGTCTGGCTTTGGTGTCAGGGTATTGGTGGCCTTGTTGCATTCTTATTTTATGATGTCTTTGAAATGCCATGTGTTATCATTTCAACAAAGCAACAACATATACAATTCATTTAACACGTTTATCTTTCTATGTCAGAAATGCAGTAGCAAAATGGAGGTAACAACAAGTTATTAACTATTTTTATTAATTATTAATTAAGTTTTACATTATTTTCTGTTTTTGAAATGCAGTTTATCACTTTCAACATGTAAGCAATAAGAAAAAATAATTGTAAAAAATTTTTTACTGAGTCTTTAAAATGTGTGTGTTATCATTTCAACAAGGAAACAATGTAAGCAACATTCATTACTTTTACATTCTTCTTTCTTACTAAGTCTTTAAACTACAATCTGTTTGCACATCAACAGTGAAAATGCAATCTGTTTTCATTTCAACAAGGAAACACTATACAGAAAATACTAATTATTTTTTCCATTCTTTTCTGTTATTGTTGACATTTTCTATGTTACCATTTCAACATATAAACAGTAGGAACAACCTATTAATTAACTTTATTTTCTCTCAATTAGTCTTTGGAATGCAATGTTTTATCACGTTGATATGTAAACATATAAACACGTAATTATTATAACATTTTTCTTACTAAGTCTTTGAAATACAATGCTATCATTCTAACATGTAAGTATATAAAGAATTTAATTTACATTCTTTTATCTTTACTGTCTTTGATATGGAGTATGTTATCATTTCATCATGTAAACAATACACGTAAATTATCAATTAGTTATTCTACATCCTTTGTTTCTTACTAACTCTTGGATACACAGAGTGCATACAACACCTAGGGTACATCACATTTGAGATTAGCCAAATTTCTAGAGTTCAGAAGCCACATATGGTTAGTGGGCACCATACTGAGCAGTGCAACTCTAGTGGAGGGGCAGAGGGAGCAAATACATAGGCAACAATGTGTACCATGAAGGAAATACACATGGTACCTTAAGAAAAAGCAGCCGCAGAATAAATCTACTTAAATGGGGAAGTAAGAGAAAACCTATCTGAGGACGTAACATTTGAGTCATAACCTGAGCCCTGAGCAGCTATCCAACAGCATAAAGAGGCCATTATCATTTGAGCAGACTACGTAAGGGGAAAGAGTGAAAAAAATACTGTGTTATGGGGGAATAAATAATTTCCCAAGTCCTCTAAGAAAGAGTAGAGAAACTGATAAATCATAGGAATGTCTACACTCTGAGTGAGATCAGGGACTTTATCTTTCTTAGCATCTGGAAAAGTACCTAAATCATAACAGATACTTGCTGAATGTGTGTGGAATAAGGAATAACTGAGCCAGGGGTCTGAGACCTGGGAAATCAGGTAGCAATATGCTGATGAAGATACCAGTAGGTAGTTGACATTGTTTGTTTGTTTCCTTTTAGTTGCATATCGTTTCTCATAAGCCACCTGAGGTAATCAGAAACACAAGAAGTTTGCAGGTCCCTAGAGGGTAAAATTATTCAACAACTACCACCTCTAGGAAGAGTTTCAATTGATCTGACTTGTGTCAAGTGCCCATAAATGGATAAGTGAACCAATCAGTGTGGATAAGGAAATGATGTACCATGACTGGGTCAGCTTACGTCACATACCCAACACTGTGGTTAGCAACCAGAGGATGTAGAGGGCAGTGGGCAAGAGATCCAGCGGACCTTTCAAATTCCTCTATTTCCGTTTTAAAGTTCCTCTTTTATAGAGATCAGTTTACATATCCAGCGTTACTAACCCCAGTTTCCTAGAACAGTAGAACTTTACATATGTGTCTCTACAAACTTGGGTTTCAGGCAAAAAAAAAAAAAAAAAAGTGAACGCTTTCATGACCACACATCAGTGTTGAAACACCTCCCTGTGCTGTGGAAATCACTCTGAACAACTGACCCATTTCATGTCGTTCCTCTGTGCCCCGTGCAGCATCGCTTCCAACTGAGCCTGAACTTCAGCAAGTTTCTGTCGGTCCAAACGGTCATGAAAAATCCATTCCTCGTAGCAATGGACAGGGACAGGATAAATCACATGCTTCAGCTTCATCAAGGAAGTCAAGTGCTGCAGAAGGCTCTTGAGCACAGGCATTGTAATGGGATTGAAGGCAAAGCTAAGGACATGGAGCTGAGTACAGTGGCTCAGGGCTGGGAGGATGGCAGAGAGAGTAGAATCAGTTATCATACAATTGTTTATCACCAGATGTTGCAGGGTGCTTGAGACCTTCTCCAGCAGAGCCTGGAAGGGCTCATAAACTTCTGAGAAGATGTGGTTGTTACTGAGACTCAATACCCTTAGGTGGGTGGCCTGAGAGCTCTGGGACAGGACAGTGACATCTCTGTGAGAAAGGTGACAGTGAGGTAGATACAGTGAATCCAACTGAGGTGGCACAACTCTATAGAGAGAAAAATGTAAGGTTATTTCAGAAGAATGAGGGCAATGAGCCCCAAATTTTAGGTACCTAAGGCTCTAGAATAAACTACTGTGTTCATGGTTTGCAATAAGTGGTTAATAATGTGGACTTTGAGATCAGACTTTATAGATTTGTGACCCTGAGAAAGTTACTTTACCACTCTGAGGTACAGGGTTTTAATCTTGAAAACGTGCAGTCATTATTATACAGAACTGCAGGAAAGATTAAGTGAAGAAATTGCATGCACTTAGTATATACGACATAATCAGTGTTGGATCTGATTCACTTATTTGGCGAGGATGGGTCTGGGAAAACAGCCAACTGAGGGTTTCCTTTGACTAGTACCAGATGACAAGCTCTCCATTCAGGGTGTAAGCCTGGGGGGAAATACAGGAGCAATATTATCTGGCAGTGTTAACTATTGGGGCCCATCCATGGACATGTGCATTAGTCCTATAGCTTAATGCTTCTCCATCTGAATGCCTCCCCTTCCTCTCTAGAGAGCTGTAAAGTCCAATAGGAGAAGGACTGAGTCTTTTTCACCAATATATTTACAGACTTCTTTTAGGATCTGCCCACGGTCACTGAATGAATGAATGAATGAATGAGCACAGCTTCCTTTTCTAACCTCATCTGCTGCTCAACATAAGGTACCCCTCTCTCCCCCAGCTATGTTCAAACTCCCAGCAGTGCCTATCCTGAGGCAAAGAGAGAAATGGGTTACAAGGAGCTTAGGAAGATCCAAGCATGGTCTCTTCTGTGTTAACAATGAGGTGATCAGGGAACCCAGGTTCCTCCCCACCCCCTCACCTGAGCAGTTTGTGCAGTTGATCTGTGAGGCAGAAGAAAGACAAGCTGAGCTCCTGGAGATGGTCCAGCCGCCCAAGGCAGAGGAGAAAAGATCTGAATTTCCTTCTATTATAAGTTTTAAAGGGGATGTTACACAGAGTAAGGCTGTTCAGGTGGATCACCTGAGCCAAAAGGGTGATGACTTCACTCAGATTAGCCTGATCCACTTCCAGGTTCTCAATGCACCCCAGATCCAGAAACTGCAGGATACTTTTGTGCCCAGACATTCTATCGATTTGCAAATCTCTGCAGCAGACGTGCAAGGACCCAACATTCTGCTGAATCTTACTACAAAGGAAAGAGAGGAATTGTTCTGTTCTCAAGGTACTATTGAGGGAAATATCCACTAGTAATTCCATGGGTTCCTGAGCTGACTGAGGCTCAGACCCGGAATTACCAATCCTGAGGCACCTGACTCTATGCTGAGCTTCTATCTTAAGGATAGAGTGCTGAGAGTAAATGCATGACTGAAAACAGAAAGGGAATGCGGTCCCAATCTCAGAGCATATTGTCTTACAGACCAGATCACTCCTTAAATCTAGGATCCTCAGTTTGGGCCCCCTGTAAGGAAAGGAAGAGACAGAACACATGAGAGATAGCTGATTTTAATATAACCCAGCAAGATCAATGATGAGAAGCAGGGACAGAACACTTTAACCCTGGTTTTCACTTCATTGCCATTCACCAAGAAGTTCTTTCCACACAAATGCAGCGTCTTTCATCCTTTCCCCACCCCCTCCTTCACCTCCGATCTTTCCCTGTCTCAATGCCCATACTCCACTTCTGTGTAATCGCACTCAAATCCATTCATAGTATCCTCAAACACCTCTACTCTATAATCAACTCTATAAGGCAATAGAGTCCCGAAGGACCGACAGCTCTGCAAAGACTGCAGTATTCACCACTGGCTACTGTTGGGAGACCGTTAGGTATTCCCCTGCCCCAGGCTACAGCATACACTCCTGCTGACTCCCTGTGTCTCTACTGGTCATAGTCTTACCAAGAGGAAGAGTTCTGGGCAGGGAGGATCTGCAGACCATCAATCATGGCTTCCAAGATGTCATAGTATGATTCCCGTGTGGTCAATGACCCAATATGGAGACAGCGAAAAGGCCAAACCCTCACCATTGCCTTTAGGATCATCTTATGCCCACCGGAGAAGGCAGCGTTGAACAATGGAACAAAGAGGTCTCTTGGGATTTCGTCCAGGGCATGGATAGCTGCAGGCTCATTATTCAGCAGACTCTTTGCAGCAAGCTCAAGGAGGGTGACTGTGGTCTTTTGGTCCATCTTCAAAAACCTGCTTCAGAGTGGAGAATTTTTAGAAATCCTGAGAAGGTATCTATAGTCACTTGTTTGCTTCCAGGGTTCGCTGTGGACAAAATACTTATTGAATAAGTATGTGGTGAACCATAGGGCCAACTCAAGTGACCACTACTATAGGAATAGAATGAAAATGGACTTGTGTGCACGCATGCATGCACACACACACACACACACACACACAGACACACACTTCCATGAGATAAAATACCATTAGACATCAGAGGTAAGTTAGCAGAAGACAATGCTGACCACCTAGCTGCCTTCCTCAAATTATTTCCTCCTGAGGAGCTTCCAGATGGCAGAAGAGTAAGAAGTGGAGATCACCTTCCTGCCCACAAATACATCAGAAATACATCTACATGTGGAACAACTCCTACAGAACACCTACTGAATGCTGCCAGAAGTCCTCAGACCTCCCAAAAGGCAAGAAACTCCCCAAGGACCTGGGTAGGGTAAAAGAAAAAATAAAAAACAGAGACAAAAGGATAGGGATGGGACCTGCAGCAGTGGGAGGAACCTGTGAAGAAGGAAAGGTTTCCACACACTAGGAAGCCCCTTCGTGGGCAGAGACTGCAGGTGGTGGAGGGGGGAAGCTTTGGAGCCGCAGAGGAGAGCACAGCAACAGGGGTGTGGAGGGCAAAGCGGAGAGATTCCCACACAGGGGATCGGTGCTGACCAGCACTCACCAGCCTGAGAGGTTTGTCTGCTCACCCGCCGAGGTGGGCAGAGCCTGGGACCTGAGGCTCGGGCTTGAGAGGTCAGATACCAGGGAAAACACTGGGGTTGGCTACATGAACACAGCCTGAAGGGGGCTAGTGTGCCACGGCTAGCAGAGAGGGACTCCAGGAAAAAGGCTGGAGCTGCCAAAGAGACAAGAGACTTTTTCTTCCCTCTTTGTTTCCTGGTGCACCAGGAGAGGGGATTAAGAGTGCTGCTTAAAGGAGCTCCAGAGAAGGATGCGAGGAAATAGTTAATCAAGTGCAGGAAGCACAGAGAGTCCCATAGAGGATAAATCCAAGGAGAAACACACCAAGACACATATTAAACAAACTATCAAAAATTAAACACAAAGAAAAAATATTAAAAGCAGCAAGGGAAAAACGACAAGTAACACATAAGGGAATCCCCATAAGATAACCAGCTGATCTTTCAACAGAAACTCTGAAAGACAGAAGGGACTGGCAGGACATATTTAAAGGGATGAAAGAAAAAACCTACAACCAAGATTACTCTAACCAACAAGGATCTCATTCAGATGTGAAGGAGAAATTAAAAGCTTTACAGACAAGCAAAAGCTAAGAGAATTCAGCACCACCAAACCAGCTTTACAACAAATGCTAAAGGAGCTTCTCTGGGTAAGAAACACAAGAGAGGGAAAAGACCTACAATAAAAAAAAAAAACCAAAACAATTAACAAAATGGTAACAGGAACATACATATCGATAATTACCTTAAATGTAAATGGATTAAATGCTCCAACCAAAAGACATAGATTGGCTGAATGGATGTAAAAACAAGACCCATATATATGCTGTCTATAAGAGACCCTCTTCAGACCTAGGGACATATACAGACTGAAAGTGAGAGGATGGAAAAAGATACTCCATGCAAATGTAAATCAAAAGAAAGCTGGAGTAGCAATTCTCATATCAGACAAAATAGACTTTAAAACAGACTATTACAAGAGACAAAGAAGGACACTACATAATGATCAAGGGATCTATCCAAGAAGAAGATATAACAATTGTAAATATTTACGCACCCAACATAGGAGCACCTCACTACATAAGTCAAATACTAACAGCCATAAAAGGGGAAATCAACAGTAACACAATCATAATAGGGGACTTTAACACCCCACTTTCACCAATAGACAGATCATCCAAAATGAAAATAAATAAAGAAAAACAAGCTTTAAATGATATATTAAACAAGATGGACTTAATTGATATTTATAGGACATCCCATCCAAAAACAACAGAATACACATTCTTCTCAAGTGCTCAAGGAAAATTCTCCAGGATAGATCATATCTTGGGTCACAAATCAAGCCTTGGTAAATTTAAGAAATTTAAAATCGTATCAAGTATCTTTTCTAACCACAATGCTATGAGACTAGATAGCAATTACAGAAAAAAATGTGTAAGAAATACAAACACATGGAGGCTAAACAATACACTACTAAATAACCAAGAGATCACTGAAGAAATCAAAGAGGAAATCAAAAATTACCTAGAAACAAATGACAATGGAGACACAACGACCCAAACCTATGGGATGCAGCATAAGCAGTTCTAGGAGGGAAGCTTATAGCAATACAATCCTACCTCAAGAAACAAGAAACATCTCAAATAAACAACCTAACCTTACACATAAAGCAATAGAAAAAGAAGAACAAAAAAATCCCCACAATTAGCAGAAGGAAATAAATCATAAAAATCAGATCAGAAATAAATGAAAAAGAAATGAAGGAAACGATAGCAAAGATCAATAAAACTAAAAGCTGGTTCTTTGAGAAGATAAACAAAATTGATAAACCATTAGCCAGACCCATCAAGAAAAAAATGGGAGAAGACTCAAATCAATAGAATTAGAAATGAAAAAGGAGAAGTAACAACTGACACTGCAGAAATACAAAGGATCATCAGAGATTACTACAAGCAACTCTATGCCAATAAAATGGACAACCTGGAAGAAATGGACAAATTCTTAGAAATGCACAACGTTCTGAGACTGAACCAGGAAGAAATAGAAAATATGAACAAACCAATCACAAGCACTGAAATTGAAACTGTGATTAAAAATCTTCCAACAAACAAAAACCCAGGACCGGATGGAGTCCCAGGCAAATTATACCAAACATTTAGAGAAGAGCTAACACCTATCCTTCTCAAACTCTTCCAAAATATAGCAGAGGGAGGAACACTCCCAAACTCCTTCTACGAGGCCACCATCACCTTGATACCAAAACCAGACAAGGATGTCACAAAGAAAGAAAACTACAGGCCAATATGAACATAGATGCAAAAATCCTCAACAAAATACTAGCAAACAGAATCCAACAGCACATTAAAAGGATCATACACCATGATCAAGTGGGGTTTATTCCAGGAATGCAAGGATTCTTCAATATACGCAAATCTATCAATGTGATAAACCATATTAACAAACTGAAGGAGAAAAACCATATGATCATCTCAATAGATGCAGAGAAAGGTTTCGAGAAAATTCAACACCTATTTATGAAAAAAACCCTCCAGAAAGTAGGCATAGAAGGAACTTTCCTCAACATAACAAAAGCCATATATGACAGATCCACAGCCAACATCGTCCTCAATGGTGAAAAACGTAAAGCATTTCCACTAAGATCAGGAACAAGACAAGTTTGCCCACTCACACCACTATTATTCAACATAGCTTTGGAAGTTTTAGCCACAGCAATCAGAGAAGAAAAAGAAATAAAAGGAATCCAAATTGGAAAAGAAGAAGTAAAGCTGTCACTGTTGGTAGATGACATGATACTATACATAGAGAATCCTAAAGATGCTACCAGAAAACTACTAGAGCTAATCAATGAATTTGGCAAAGTATCAGGATACAAAATGAATGCACAGAAATCTCTGGCATTCCTATACACTAATGATGAAAAATCTGAAAGAGAAATTAATGAAACACTCCTATTTACCATTGCCACAAAAAGAATAAAATATCTAGGAACAAACCTACCTAAGGAGACAAAAGACTTGTATGCAGAAAATTATAAGACACTGATGAAAGAAATTAAAGATGATAGAAATAGATGGAGAGATATACCATGTTCTTGGATTGGAAGAATCAACATTGTGAAAATGACTCTACTACCCAAAGCAATCTACAGATTCAATGCAATCCCTATCAAACTACCACTGGTATTTTTCACAGAACTAGAACAAAAAACTTCACAATTTGTATGGGAACACAAATGACATCGAATAGCCAAAGCAATCTTGAGAACGAAAATTGGAGCTGGAGGAATCAGGCTCCCTGACTTCAGACTATACTACAGAGCTACAGTAATCAAGACAGTATGGTACTGGCACGAAAACAGAAATATAGATCAATGGAACAGGACCGAAAGCCGAGAGATAAACCCACGCACATATGGTCACAGTATCTTTGATAAAGGAGGCAGGAATGTACAATGTAGAAAGGATAGACTCTTCAATATGTGGTGCTGGGAAAACTGGACAGGTACATGTAAAAGTATGAAATTAGAACACTCCCTAACACCATACACAAAAATAAACTCAAAAGGGATTAAAGACTTAAATGTAAGGCCAGAAACTATAAAACAGTTGGGAGAAAACCGGCAGAACGTTCTATGACATACATCACAGCAAGAACCTTTTTGACCCACCTCCTAGAGAAATGGAAATAAAAACAAAAATAAACAAATGGGACCTAATGAAACTTAAAAGCTTTTGCACAGCAAAGGAAACCAAAAACAAGATGAAAAGAGAACCCTCAGAATGGGAGAAAATATTTGCAAATGAAGCAACTGACAAAGGATTAATTTCCAAAATTTACAAGCAGCTCATGCAGCTCAATAACAAAAAAAACCCAATCCAATGCATAAATGGGCAGAAGACCTAAATAGACATTTCTCCAGAGAAGATATACAGATTGCCAACAAACACATGAAAGAATGCTCAACGTCATTAATCATTAGAGAAATGCAAATCAAAACTACAATGTGATATCATCTCACACCGGTCAGAATGGCCATCATCAAAAAATCTACAAACAATAAATGCTGGAGAGGGTGAGGAGGAAAGGGAAAACTCTTGCACTATTGGTGGGAATGAGAAATGATGCAGCCACTATGGAGAACAGTATGGAGGTTCCTTAAAAAACTAAAAATAGAACTACCATACGACCCAGCAATCCCACTACTGGGCATACCCTGAGAAAAGGTCATGAAGTACCTAGGGGTAAGACGGGAATAAAGACACAGACCTACGAGAGCATGGAGTTTAGGATATAGGGAGGGGGAATGGTAAACTGTTACAAAGTGAGAGAATGGCATGGACATATATACTCTACCAAACGTAAAATAGGTAGCTAGTGGGAAGCAGCTGCGTAGCACAGGGAGATCAGCTAGGTGGTCTGTGACCACCTAGAGGGGAGGGATAGGGAGGCTGGGAGGGAGGGAGATGCAAGAGGGTAAAGGTATGGGAACATATGTATATGTATAACTGATTCACTTTGTTATAAAGCAGAAACAAACACACCATTGTAAAGCAATTATACTCCAATAAAGATGTTAAAATAAATTAAAAAAATAAAATAAATTAAAATATAGGGGCAAAACCAGATTTGACACACACAGAAAAGGAAATGTCAATGTGACCACACAGGCAGAGGTTGTTTTGATGTGACCACACGCCAAAGGATGCTGGCAGCCACAAGAAGCTGGAAGAAGCAAAAATGGATTCTCTCCTGGAGCCTCCAGAAGGAGAACAGCCCTGCCAACACATTGATTTCAGCTCAGTGATATTGATTTCAGACTTGGCTTCCAGAGTTATGAAAGAATAAATTTCTGCCATTTTAAGCCACCAAAAAAAAAATAAAATAAAATAGAAAAAGGAAAAAAAAAAGAAAATGGTCAGAGAACCTCGGTGTAAGACGGGAATAAAGATGCAGACCTACTAGAGGCTGGACTTGAGGATACGGGGAGGGGGAAGGGCGAGCTGGGATAAAGTGAACGTCAGGGACATATATACACTACCAAACGTAAAATAGATCGCTAGTTAGAAGCAGCCCCATAGCACAAAGAGATCAGCTCGGCACTTTGTGACCACCTAGAGGGGTGGGATAGGGAGGGTGGGAGGGAGGGAGATGAAAGAGGCAAGAGATATGGGGACATATGTGTATGTATAGCTGATTCACTTCGTTATAAGGCAGAAACTGACAAACCATTGTAAAGCAATTATACTCTAATAAAGATGTTAAAAATATTATTTTCTCCCAAAAGGATACAAACCAATAAGAAGGAAAATGTACATCTACACAAAAGCCACACCCTCATCAGTATTTTAAAATGGAGAAGGTCAAAAATTCAAAAGTATTGTGAGTAAAAAAAGAAAAATCATGAATCCTGGCATAAGATTTGTCACACTCCCATTACTAGGCTTTGTGGAAAACAAAAAGACAGACCAAGAAAAGCTGCCAAGAGAGAGGAAAGATGGAAAAGGGCTGAAAGCTGATCTAAAACTACAGCAGAAGGACTAAGCCCAGAATAAATCTAAAAATACCAAAAATGTGTCCTAGAATATGAGAGCCTGGACTACAGGGAAGGCACTCCAAAATCGGAGCTTATGAAGGGACAGAGATGATTTAAAGTGCAGTCTTTGAAAGATATAACTCTTAGGGAAGAAGAAAGGCAAAGAGTTAGGGAGAAGCATCCGTTGGCACTTGGGTAATGATGGAGAAAATAAACAAAAGGGGAAAATTAAGGATCTTGCAAGACATAAGAGAACCGCAAAATCAGAGCACTCAGGACTTCTCCCTTCATCACCAAAACAAACAAACAAAATAAAAAAGGATCTGGTCTTTGCTATACTAACAAAATTTCACATTATTAAACTAGGAATCTTGTCAAAAAAACCAGTATCATACAGATGAACAGAATGAAGGGAATTCCATACAAAGCTTTGTAAAAAAAAAAAAAATAGATGAGGGAACAAAAGTGCATACATGTTAAACAACCATGAAGGAGAAAAAGAGTGGAAGTCAACACTCCAAACAAAATTAATTATACTCAAGCAAGCATTGGAGGATATGAAACCCACCTTAAATAGAATATTTAAAAAAATCAAAAGACAGAGATTGACTAAAAAGAAAGGCTGAAGCATAGATTTCATAACCAACTTGGGTGCCCTTTAAATATCACAGCCTACAGAAAAAGCTTTTGAACTTGCAGAAACTTAGGAAATTCTGCACCCCTCAGCCCTTCCTAAGGAAGCTACTAGAGCAGGGGTCTGCAAACTGGCCCACTGAACCAAATTCAGCCCACTGCTTGATTTTGTAAATGAAGTTTTATTGGATCAAAGCCATGATCAATCATTTATGTATTGACTATGAATGCTTTTGCACTACAGTAGCAAAGTTGAGTAGAGAGACAGTGACACTGTGACCCAGGAACTTACAATATTTCCTATACTTCTCTTTACAGAATGTTTGCCAAGTAATCTAAAAGAGGAACTGGGATTGTGATCCCACTGCGATGAGAAGGAAAACTTCACCAAAATACCCAATGGTGAGTATTTTACATACAATAGTAAAATGAAGGTGGGGGAAAGGGGAGAAGGCTAATGTACAAAAGTTTTATGCTGTGAAAAAAACCCACAGAAACTCCGCAACTAAAAATGAGAGAAGGTAGAGAAGTAGAAGAAAATACAACAAACTTTTTATCATATTGCAGTAGGTGAGTGTTAAATGATACTGGAGGAAAAAATGCATAGACCAGAGAGTAAAGTTAAGAAAACAGGTGGTTCAGGATGATTTTAAGAAAGCATTAAACGTGACCAATAACATGTCTTAATGATAAAAGCCAAAACTCACAATGAAGATATAACCCTTAGGAATATTTATGAACCAATAACAAACAAACACCTTTATAAAGCGAAAATGCAAGGAGACGTAGATAAAATAATAATAATAACAGGAAACAGTAACACTAGGAGATTTAATACACCAAACTCAGTCTAAGGCTGATCAAGTCATATAAAAAAAGAGAAAGCTAATCAATAATGTTATATAGGGAATATATTCTTGTCAAAAATGGATCATAATTATCTCACAGAGATTAGATAATTAATTTCTATAAAGTAGAAATAGTACAAACAATCCTCTTTAACCCCAATGCTATAAAAGTTAGTAACAAAAATTGAAAACAGAAAGGCCTTTCCACCTGAAAAAAATTTTTAAAGCTTCTCTTAAAAACTGTTGAATATAAGAAGAGATGCAAACTGAAGTTGTAAAGAAATTTTTTAAAAGATTGACTGAAAAACTACATATTGGCATCTATGGGATACATTTAGAGCAGTGATCTGAGGCAAATTCACACAGTAGACACTTTTATGAGTAAAAATGGAAGAATGAAGATTAATTAAAGTATGGCCTCAAAAAATGAAAAAACAAAAGCAACTAGGTAAAAAAGAACAACTAAAGAAAGCAAAACATAAATGCAGAAATGAATGGGTGGTAATGAAGGTGGTGAGAAGTGGCCGGCTTCTGGACATACTTTGAGAGAGGGGCCGAGAGAATCTCCTGACCAGTTGGATGTGGAGTGTGGGAGAAAGAGAGCACGCCAGGCCCCCTCCGAGGTTTGGGGACTGAGCAAGTGGCATTTGTGGGTCAAATGCCCTATCTGTGTTTCCTTTCACTTCCAGTGCCACACAGGGAAAGTCCCAAGGTTGTGAGTAGCAGGATTGCCCTGACAGCGGGCCACACAGGGAAAGCAAGGGCTCCCCAGAGGAGTTCATCTGAGGCCTGGTCATAATCAGTCCATCGTGGAGTGATCAGCAGTGGGCGGATCTTTACTCATAAGCGTGCCCTGAGACAACATGGAATAGTTAATGTACAAAAGGCACAGCACACAAACCTAGTGGACTTTAAGTATTACAACCCAACAGAAGCTGGTTTGTAACAGTGTAATTACCATAATCCTCCCTCCCCACAAGCCACTAGTATGATTATCTGCTGGTTCACTGTTTCAGTGGAATGCGTTAAAAATAAAATACCCTTAGTGAATCCACCCATGGGAGAGAGAATTGACACGATCTTATTTCTGCAGGTGCGGAAAAACTTGCAAATCTTTTCCCATGGTGAATTAGATATGCTGGAGGGGAGAACTTGTGGGTGGAGGGGTGAACAGCAACACAACTCCTAGGAGTGAAGACAAGGTGAGATATAACCAGGACACTTTCTAAGCGTGGCTGTAGCTTCAGTATCCAGTACAGTAGATGTCAGAGTAAAGAAAATGAGTAAGAGCCAAAGAGAGGCCTTACAGAATGATGAAAGGATCAGGACACCAGGGAGACATAAAGATCCTAAATGTGTACGCACCAAACAACAGAGCCTCAAAGTACACGAAGGAAAAACTGGTGGAGCTGAAAGGAGAAAGAGCCAGATCTGTATTTATAGTGGGGGCCTTCCACACCCACCTCCCCCTTAGCAAGTGACAGAATTACTAGAGAGAAAATCAGCAAGGATATAGGAGTCCTGAATAACACAGTAAACTAATGAGATCTGCATGACATAAATAGAACAGTCTGCCCAACAACAGCAGAGTACAGTTTTTTCCCCCGAGGGTCTCTGTAACATTCACCAAGTTAGACCATCTCCTCGACCATCAGACAAACCTCAATAAATTCAGAAGGAATTGAGGGACTTCCCTGGTGGCGCAGTGGTTAAGAATCCGCCTGCCAGTGAAGGGAACACAGGTTCGAGCCCTGGTCAGGAAGATCCCACATGCCGCGGAGCAGCTAAGCTTGTGCGCCTCAACTATTGATTCTGCGCTCTAGAGCCCGTGTGCCACAACTACTGAGCCCACGTGCCACAACTACTGAAGTCCGCGCACCTAGAGCCCAAGCTCTGCAACAAGAGAAGCCGCCACAACGGGAAGCCCGTGCACCAAACGAAGAGTAACACCGCTCGCTGCAAGTAGAGAAAGCCCGTGTGCAGCAACGAAGACCCAACGCAGCCATAAATAAAGAAATAAAATTATTAAAAAAAAAAAGAAGAATTGAAATCCCGCAGAGTGTGTTTCCTGACCACGATGGAATCAAATTAAAAACCAGTAATAGAAAGCAAAAAGAAGAATCCCTAAACACTGGGAAATGGTGGCTGACACATCATTCCAGGTTATCGTTCACACCCTTGTTATAGAAGGGCTGAAGTTAGGAAGAGTTGCCTGCTGAGCTGAAAGGCATTTCAGACTGGCCCAATAGAGAGGTCATTCTGGATCTTTCCAACAGAGTATTATTCAGGGCAAGGCTGGAGGGAGGGAGACAGTTCAGGAGGCTGTTACCTCAGTGCCACCTGACATTAAAGCTCCAAGTGCACTGGCAAAGGAAGTCCAGCTAGCTTGCTGGTTGTTAGTGGAATCGGTTTGGTGGCTCATTGGATTTGGGAAGCACGAGAGAGGTATTGGTGTGGTTGCTGGAAAGTCCTGAGAGAAAGCAAGATTCGGGTGCCTTCCTGGTATATATGACTGGTGTCCAGTCTAGCCCATGGACACATACACCTCGGTTCTTTATCAGTCCTGCTCCACTGTTTTAAAAGTTTCAGCGCAGTTGTCCTCTCCTCCCTCCTCCCTCTTTGTCCTCCTTGTCCTCCTCTTCCTCATCCTGCTCCTCCTCGATTCTTCCCCTGATAGTGCCATCTGTCGGATAAGGCTGTCCTCTCTGGACAGGCAGAAGAGTGTCCTTTCTGAGGCTTGTGGGACTGGTCCCTTAGGCCAGGTTGGCACTTGGCCTGCCCTACCATGCTGTTAGCCTAAGACATGGTACGTGGTAAGTGGACCACAGATGTGTCTGCAAACTTGTATTTTTGTTCCTCTTTTCAGAGTACAGTGATGGTGGTAGACCACCTCAAGGAAGAAAGAAAGGTTGGAGTTCTTTCCCAGGTAATTCTGGCGAGAGGAGCCCTCGTTTTGAACGTGATGGGTGTGACCTCAGCCTTCAAACCTCCAGGAGGATGATGGAAACGTGGTGAAGAGGGATGTCCAGGAGGACCCCGAAGTAAGCCAGTAAGTGGCCAGGCAGCAGGGTTTGTGCACAGCAGCCCCTGGGACTATGCACCTCTCTCACTCTCCGTGGACTTGTTTTTCTTCTCTCACTGCAAAACTGAAGCATGCTAGAAGTGAAATAATGGTTGAGCAATCCTAATTGTAGTGCTGGTGTCAAAGAGACGAGGGTGTACAGAAGACTTTCTTAGCACTTATGGCCACTCACCGTCCTTCTCTCCACGTCCCCCCTGCAGCTCTCCCTGTACCATCCGAGGCAACAAGAGAGGAGTGAGATGGCAAAGTGAAGGCCACATGCATACTACTGTGTGGAGAAACAGAAAACCTCTGGAGAGGGAAATGGGGGAGAACACACAAGATGGAACCCCAGGGAGCTGGTTCAGGGTCACAGTGAGTATCCTGTAAAATGTACGGAATGTGCAGGAGAGAAAAGGCAGGGGGAGCTATGTTGGTCTCATGTAGAGATGCTGGTTTCTTTCACTGGGGACAGTTTGTAATCTGTCCTTTTTATTACCAGGAGTTAAGAGTCTTGTTCATCTAAGGGCGGGTTCAGAGAAGCAATGTACAGGGAGCAGGCTGACCGTGAGGAGAACGGAGGAGCCTGTCTCAAAGCAAAGATGGAAACTACTGCCAAGGATATGGAGCGACTCCACATTGGAGGTCTCAGCTTGGCAAGCTGAGTGTGGGAGACAGAGGGTCGAGCCTCTGGAGACCTTGTCTGAGGGGCAAGCAGTGTGTGCGCTGGGTAGGATCTCCTGGAAATTGATAAAAGGAAGATCATCTCTGACACCTTGATTATGTGGAAGAGAGTTTGACTGGAGAGAAAGAGTACTTAGGAAATCCATATTACGCACACCCGTAAGAAATCATGCCAGTGGTCCCTTCTTTACAATCCCTTTCAAGCCCAGTAGAAGGCCGGAAAAGAACAGGAAAAGGTTCCTCCTGCAGCCTAAATTCCCTGTTGTCTGTCCTCTCTCCCATGCCTTCTTTTCATCCTTAGATTCCTTGTGGGATAAAGTATGACAGGACATGGCTAATGAAGTCAATCCAGAGCCATTGCAGTGTCCCCTTCACTCCAGTGGACGTAAGAGAGGATGCCGAAGCCAGACGCGTGGGCACAGGGAAGGGGGAGAGAGAGACCTGGTTCAGCAGGGTCTGCTGGCTTCTGATTCTATTGCTGTTGCATTCAATCCCTGTAGTTCCACTTTATGCAAAATGGGACTCGGTTCTTTGTCCAGGAAGCTAGCACTGCCTCTGCATTGATGGATGTCAGCTACAAGATTCGTGACGAGGAGAGCCGAAAGGTGTGTGTCGAGGGCGTTACGTGTACCTCATCCTGAGGAAGGAGTACAGGCCAGGGGCTGGTTGTCTTCTTTGGAACTAGAGTTCCTGGTGCTTACCCCACCTCTTCTTCCTGCAGATACCTGTCTTTGTCAGCCCCTCCGCTGTTCCCTACTCTGTGCGGGATAAGTTGAAGCCAGAAGAAATGGAGCAGCTAAAGGTAATGGAGACTCACGGCGAGTAGTGTGCCAGCGCTCAGACCCACCTCTCCTTCCTCCAGACCCCAGTCCCCCTCGCCCCCGATTTCCCTGCAACCACCACAGCCTCAGAGCGGCTCTCTCCATCTCTCTCTCCACAGCTGACCTTGAGCAAACGATTTGATGTCTCCCAGCAAGCTCTTGACCTCCAGAGGCTCCGCCTTGACCCAGGTACGGCTGACAGCAGTAATTCTAGGGCGGGTGAGGGCAGAGGGGTCTTCCTGGAGGGAGAACTTAGGGATGGTAACGTGGGGAGGGGCTGGTGCTGGCCCCACACCCCACTCAGCCATCCTATTCCCTCCCCTCTCCTTCCTGAAGACTTGGTGGGCTATGATATTGATATATTTCTGAATCGAAGAAGCTGCATGGCTGCCACCCTGCAGGTCATCGAAAAGTATTTCCCTGAGGTGAGGCTGTAGGCCCAGTGCTGGTATTAGGGTAGGGGGTGGAAGAGATGGGGTGGAGGGCAGATTTGTCTCCAAGGTCCTAGATAGTAACCTTCACTCTACCTCTTCTTGCCCCAAAGCTGTTGTCCTTGAACTTGAGCAGCAACAAACTGTACCAGCTGGATGGCCTGTCTGACATTATACAGATGGCCCCCACGGTCAAGATCCTGAACCTCTCCAAAAATGAGGTGAGAAGAGGGAGCCAGGTCAAAGTTGGGTTGAGAGTGGGGCGGCATGTTAGTGTCCAACAGAGTGATGACAGGAGGCAGGTGAAGGTACCTGTGTGGGAGGGAGGGGTCTGGGGGTGCAGGGATCCAGATGTCCCTGTTTCCCTGGGATTCCTTTTCCCACTTCTGCCCCATATTTCTCAGCTGACGTCTGTGTGGGAGTTGAGCAAGATGCAAGCACTGAAGCTTGAAGAGCTGTGGCTGCAAGGGAGCCCATTGTGTGACACCTTCCCAGACCAGTCCACCTATGTAAGGTCAGTGTGAACACCCTGTCACCCTTTTTGGTGACCTTCACCCATGGGTGCCTAGACTATCTGTGACAGTGCCCCTTTGCCAAAGGTGGCAGCCCTGGTCTTCTGGGAGGATCACAGGCCCCACCTTCTGCTCTCTCTGTGCCTATCACCGGTGAGGAGTTTCCTTCCCCTGACCTGCTCACCTCTGCAGGCGCTCTGGGGTCTGTTTCCAGCTCTCTGCGCCCAGATATATTCCAGCAAGACCTCCCAAGAGTGTGCCCCAGGAAGCAGGGCTTCTCCTCCTCACCAGGACCAGGAGCGACCAGCCTTGATTCAGATGCTGGCGCCCTGGACTGAGAAGGGTCCTCCAGTCCAGGGCCTCTTGCTGAGAGAAGCCTTCTTTCTTCGTGCTGAGATGGGGTTTGCCTCCCCCGTTCTGAGAGGGGCCCTCTTCCCCTTCCTCCAAAGGGATACCCCCTCCCACTGCAGGTTGACATGGGTGCTTTCCTGCATCATGCTGAGGGCTGAGGCCATGGGTGGCTGCTGTCATGACATCCATTCTGCTGGCCCAGTGCCAGGAACTGGACCCTCCTTGGGAAAAAGCAGGGCTCTTTGAGTCAAGGGGCCAGACGTGGGCCCCCGCCAGTGATCAGAGGGCTTCCTGAGGCAGGAGTGGAAGGCAGAGGGCAGAGGTGGTAGAGGAGACCGAAGGACAGGCCTCTGAGGGGCACTTCCCATCCCTCCCTGCACACATCACATCATCCCGCCTGGTCCTTCACAGGAGCCCTGGGCAGCCTGAGACAGGTATGATTCCTCAGATAAAGAACCAACTCAGAGAGGTGCAGGGGTCATCGGGAGAGAAGACGGTGATCATCAGAGGGGGCCACGGATCCTCAACCCCATACTGAGCTGGGTCCTGACCCTTTACTCCTTCTGAGGAAGGTCTGCCCCCGTGGCTGCTCGGTTTCCCATGCCCAAGTCTGGCTGAGCTCACACAGGTGACAAAGTTTCATCCAGCATCCAGTGGGCCCCCAGCCCAACATGTGCATATTTTCCATTCCTACCTGGTGTGTCTGGGCGATTCTGGGGCAGGTGAAGAGCCGCAACAAGTGTGCCGTTTCCCCTTTCTTCTCTCTTCTTCCCTGACCCCGACCACGGGAGAGCTTCTTTCTCTTCCCTTTGTTGTCTCTCTCCCCCCTGTCTCTGTGCCCCTATGTCTCTCTCATCTCTCCCTTCCTACCTTCACTCCCTTTCTGTCTTCATCCCCTCCATCTCCCTCCCTGAGCCCCACCTCACTCACCTCGCTGGCCCAGCATCCTGGGCCATCCCTGGGGGGTGTCGGGGTCTTGCCAGAGTGCTGGACCCCCAGTGAGGTAGCAGAGCCCTGGGCTCCCACTCCATCCCCTCTTCTCCCCACAGCCTTCAGTGGGGCCCTGGAGGAAGGGAGGGAGGAGAAGGAAGCCCTGCAGCATGGGTTTGAAATGCTGGTCCCTGTGGCACTGGAGAAGGGAGTCCGAGTAGTCTGGGTGGGAGCTACCCAGGCGAAGGAGAGGAAGGGAGGCAGGGAAGGAATATTAAAGTGAAGGTACTGAGAGAGATGAGGAGACAGTGCCTTTCAGACAGTAAGATGACAGATGCTCAGTGCTCAACAGGTAAGTGGACTGAAAACCCCTAAAATCAGGAGCAGAGGTGGGCAAAGGGTGCTGCTGGATTGGCCAGAACACATTGATCTCTGTTTATGGTATTACTGTTTTAACTCAAAGGAAGCATTGCAATCTTGAACTATCAACCACCTCTTCTCTATTTTTGGTTTTGGACAGGGCCATCAGAGAATGTTTCCCGAAGTTGTTACGCCTGGTAAGTGCCTACGTAAATCATTGTCTCTTACGAATGTCGGTGGCCTCTGCACCTGCCCTCAAGCCCTTTGGGTCTTGCCTAGATCACATATTAGCATCAGAACCTTAACCATTTTGGGGGACATGGACTCCTGAAAATGACATGGATATACTTGCTGGAAAAATACCCATAAATACACACACGCACACACACAAGTTGAATATAACACTAGAGACTTCCAGGACCTCATGATGAAGACATCCACTGTAAGCTTTCCCATGGAATTTCCAGGGCCCTTTCACACCTGACCTCTGACCCTCACCCTCCTGGGCCCATCCTTTTCCCGGATCATCCAGGGCCACTCCCCTGGTCTCCACTCCTGACTTCCTCTTCCCTTCTCCAGGATGGCCAGGAGTTACCATCACCAGTGACCGTTGACATTGACACTCCCTACGTAGTAAAGCCCTGCAAGGTGAGGAAGAGGATCAAACAACATTTGGGGTGTTGCAGGGAGGCTTTATCTACTGCATAGTCTCAAGTGCCATTTGATTCCAGGGAAGCTACTTTGGATCTGATGAGCTGAAGAGCCTAGTCCTGCAATTCCTGAAGCAGTAAGTATCTCTGGGAAGCTGAGCAAGGGAGGGAGGACTAGGACAGATGAGGCCACCTGAGCACAGGTCTGCTCAGGGGAGTTTTCAAGTCTCATTTGAGGTCCAGACCACAGAGATAGACTGTCTTCATTGCTCCTCCTTAGGTACTACTTGATCCATGACTATGGAGACAGACAGGTTCTCGCGGGTGCTTATCACGAGGAGGCCTGCTTCTCCCTGACGATTCCCTTCCACCCCGAGGACCCAGCCCCGTGAGTATCACAGCACAGCCTGTGCTCCTGGGCCGTGTGGCTCCCCAGCAGACACAGGCAGCTCCTGCAAACACCCACCACCCACTGTTGCTCTTTGTCTCCTAGAAGCAGCTTGTGCAAGTATTTCAAGGACAGCAGGAATATGAAGAAGCTCAAGGACCCCTGTGAGTGTGTGATGGGAAGACTGGGTGGGAAAGGGCGGTGAAGGGGTCAATCATAGGGCCCAGGGCGTGGCAGCCCCTGACCTTCGCTCGCTTCCCCTCCCCTCACAGACCTGCGGGTCCAGCTGCTGAAGCACACAAAACGTGTCATTGTGCACACTCTCTGTGTGTTGCCCAAGACTCAGCATGCCTTCAGCTCCTTAGTGGTGGACACGTGGTTCCAGACGGTGAGCGCCTGCTTTCTCCCTCGGGCGGGCCCAGGAAGCCGCAGGTGGGTGGGAGGTGGAGGTGGTGACTGGGCGCCTGGGCTCTTCCCTTTCAGGAAACGATGCTCTGCTTCTCCGTCAGCGGGGTGTTCAAGGAAGGTGAGTGTGTGTAGACCCCCAGCGCAGATGCCCCACTGCTGCCTCCCCCTGGCCAGGCTCACACCCAGAACCACCCAGCGTCCCTGACCCCTTCCCTTCCCTTCGCTTTCTTTCCCCTTCCCTTCCCTTCCCTCCCCTTGTATTCCCTTCTGTTCCCTCCCCTCCCCTCCCCTCCTCTCCCCTCCCCTTCCCCACTGTGTTCTCCTGCCCTCAGGCTTCCCACAGACAACCCAGGTCTGAGCTGTGTCCATGCCTGTCTGCCCTGCACACCCTGGGCGTTGGGGACACAGGCTGTGGATTTTGGTGGCTCTCATCCCAGATCCTTACTCTGAGAACTTGGGCCATTACTGAACCTCTCGGTTTCCTCATTTGCAAAACAGGGTAGTAGTATCCACCTCTTGGGCGGCTGTGAAAAACGCATCCGTGGACTTCTGTAGTGGTTGTCAGGGACCCTGTCACTGGGTGCAGACTGCTCCTATAGTTGCCCTCCCATTCCCGACACCCTGGCCCCCGTGAACAATTGCCCTCTCAGCATGAGTGTCCAGTCACACCCTGACTGGGGACCGCCATGTGAGCATGTACAGCACGTGTGGCTCTAAGGGGTACTGTTGTTTGTTTGCTGTTGAAGTGGAAGGAAGTTCTCAGGGCTGTGTGCGTGCCTTCACCCGGACCTTCATCGCTACCCCTGCCCGCTACGCCAGTTGAGAGCCCTGTTGTGGGTGGGAATGCCCATCCCCACCTGGGCTCAGGGGCGTGGAAATGTGGTGGCAAAGACCTTAGGTTTACTCGGCATTGTGGAAAGCCAGCAGGGAGATCCCAGTAGCAGTGTAGCCTAGTGGTTAGGAAGAGTGTGGGCTCTGGAATCGGCCTATGGGTTCTCTCCTTGAAACAACACTCACTCGCTGTGTTATCTTGGTCAAGTCACATGACCTCTGTGTGACTCAGTGTCTTCTTCCGAGAATGGGCATCAGAGCGTCCAGCCCTTGGGCTGTGGTAAAGGGTAAATGCGAAATTGCCCGTGGGTTGGGGATAAACCTATAAATCGAGTGAAGGTGGTAGACAGTCTCTCCAAAGGTGGGCTCTGTGGGGAGGGGCAGAGGTACCAGTCAAGGAAGCTGGGAGACAGACACAGGAGGGACGTGGAAGGAATCTGGTTGCTGAGTGCCAGTGGGAGCAGAGTCAGTATTGGGGGTGTGGGTGTCCATCCACCAGTTGTCTGAGGGCCCATTTTTCC
This sequence comes from Grampus griseus, assembly GCF_964374135.1. Taxonomy (NCBI): domain Eukaryota; kingdom Metazoa; phylum Chordata; class Mammalia; order Artiodactyla; family Delphinidae; genus Grampus; species Grampus griseus. The sequence continues at coordinate 88,938,443 of NC_138999.1, read as the reverse complement.
TTCAGTCTGTGCATCGTGAATGACGAGCTGTTTGTGAGGGATGCCGACCCCAGTGAGACCCAGAGTGTGTTCTCCATCCCACTGCCTACACCCACCTCCAGCTCCATGCACCCCTCTCCCAGCAGCAGCAGGACATCATGCAGGCATCCTCCACCCCATCTGAGATGAACCTCTAGTGGTCTCAGAAATGAGTGCTGGGGTTGCATGGGGATAGGAGGGAGCTGGGAGGAGTAGAGGAGTGATTAATGGGAACTTGAAGGTAATTTGTTTTCCTTGTTTATTTCAGTCATTTTTAATCTGAACATTTCATTCGTGGTACATATAAAGCTACCTAGTTATTTTGAGCAGCCTTGTATTATTTTTATTAATTTCATGGATGCTGCTTCTGTATTAACAGACAGTTGGGTGTTCAGGAGTGTGCATGAGGTTCATTCCACTGTATATGTCACAGTACATGTGGAGGGGAAAAAATCATTACCCCAAAACATACCTCCCAGAGGTAACCGTTGAATGTTTTCACCTTCATCATATCTTCCTGTAAGTTTGCTTATGTAGGTGTTTACATATTTATTAAGCATGTTTATATATTTCTATATTTATCTACAGAAAATGAGATCTCATCATGAGAGAGAGAGAGAAAGAAGGAAATAGAGAGACTGAGACAATGAGAAAGAGAGGCTTGTGGCTGAATGGGGAAGAGGGGTCCAAGGAGGGATTATTTAATCTTTAGTGCCTTGAAACTTGAGCAAGTTAACAGCTAATGTGAAGGAGCCATCTCAGCTCATTTGTAACTCTTAAATTTGCCCATATATTAATTTTCCTTCTTATCTTATTTCTACTACAGAGCTGATGAGACACCTCAAATGGAATAGTATAAATTTTAAGCCCAATATATATTTATTTATTAGTGAATGGAAGAAGGGACAATTGTATTTCAATGAAATGGTAGTACTTTTTAGGTTTTTGTCTCACAGGGAGGCAGCACATGGTTGAAACTGTGGTGTGACGTGGCTGGATGACGCATGATCTGAGGACCCCTGCACTGTTGAATGGGAGACAGGTCTAGAATTTTCCTATAAACGTATTAACATGCGCAGCAGTCCAGGAGCAGCAGTTAGGCAAACACTACGGCTTGCTGCCCTGGTGCCATCTCTCACTGAGCTCACCAGGTGAGTCAAAGGCAAGCCTGTCTTCCCAGCGTGGGGAACTGGGTTAGGGTCTGCTCAGAGGCACGATGTTGGGCAGCTCTTAGGAGCTTCTGAGTCTCCCAAGAAGCTAGAGATCCTTCTGTCTTTAAAACTTTGAACTCAAGGCATACCAGAGAGAGATTTGCTTCCTTCATAAAGATATCTACATTCTCATTAGGAGAAACAATGAGAAACACCTTTCCATAATGCCTGCCTTAGCCCCAGGTTTTCTCATTCACCCGTCAGGACAGCTCTGTGTTAAAGATGAGTCCCATTTCACAGATGACAAACTCCTCCTCATATAGCTTCTATCACCTATCCAGGTAAGTGGGAGTTTGGGAATGAGGTTCCATCCCTCGCCCTCTCTATAGAGGACAGTGGAGCAGCCTCCCTTTTAGACAGTGGGCTTCTAGGCCTGGAGAAATGGTCCTTTTGTTCTCCCCTGATATAACAGGCCCAAGGGGTACTCCCTCAAAACCCCTATTGAAGAATATGATAGTGCACATACATGTGCACATGCATTCATTAACTTGGAAAAGCATTCATTGTGCTCAATTTCATGGGGGAGGTAAAGTAGAACCAAATGGAATTGACAGCATATCTCCGTGTGTGTGTGTGTTTGTGTGTGTGTATCGACGGGCTGTGTATAGGAAATGTTTAAAGTCATTAGTGATAAAAGTACAATATGTCAGGTAAAAACGTGGAGATGACATACCTCTGAGAGGCAGGCACTTCCTTCTTTACCTCAGAGTCCCCCTTCCTTAGTGTGCAGGACAACTTCTTTTTTAACATCTTTATTGGAGTATAATTGCTTTACAACATTGTGTTAGTTTCTTCTGTATAACAAAGTGAATCCAGTATGTGTGTGTGTGTGTGTGTGTGTGTATATATATATATATATATATATATATATATGTATATGTATATATATATCCCTATATCGCCTCCCTCTTGCGTCTCCCTCCCACCCTCCCTAACCCACCCCTCTAGGTGGTCACCAAGCACCGAGCTGATCTCCCTGTGCTATGCAGCTGCTTCCCACTAGCTGTCTGTTTTACATTTGGTAGTGTATATAAGTCCTTGCCACTCTCGCACTTCGTCCCAGCTTACCCTTCCCTTCCCCGTGTCCTCAAGTCCATTCTCTACATCTGCGTCTTTATTCCTGTCCTGCCCCTAGGTTCTTCAGAACCGCTTTTGGTTTTTAGATTCCATATACATGTGTTAGCATACGGTATTTGTTTTTCTCTTTCTGACTTACTTCACTCTGTATGAGAGACTCTAGGTCCATCCACCTCACTACAAATAACTCAATTTCATTTCTTTTTATGGCTGAGTAAATATTCCATTGTATATATGTGTCACATCTTCTTTATCCATTCATTTGTCAGTGGCCACGTAGGTTGCTTCCATGTCCTGGCTATTGTAAATAGTGTTGCAGTGAACATTGTGCTACCTGACTCTTTTTGAATTATGGTTTTCTCAGGGTATATGCCCAGTAGTGGGATTGCTGTGTCATAACCCTCTTGCACTGTTGGTGGGAATGTAAGTTGTGCAGGACAACCTTTGAGGACTGAGGAAGGTAGAGTATCTTTTGTATGAGGAGAAAGCCCTTCAAGGGTCAGGTGTGGAAGTTTCCACGGGGTACCTATTCCGATACCCAGAAGACAAGAGCAGGGAGATGGCAAAGGAGAGGCAGCTCTGGTGGTCTTCAGTGGGGAGGGAGCTAATAAGGGTATAGTCCTTCATCTGGGCACCTCCCTGGCAGCCCCCAGGTCACCACTGTCTGCAGCTGAGAGCCAGGAGTGCTGTCGGGTTAAAACCTTCCCTGGGTCATGAAAGGGTGGGCACAGGGCCTGGCATCCAGAGAGAGCCCAGGGCTTGTCTGCTTACTTCACCTCCATTCTCTGTCTTCACTTCCTATATTCTCCAGCCTCAGTTGGGTTCGTCCCTAACTTTGTGCTAATCACCACTCCTACCATTCACACTTGGCTGGGTGGTAAGAAAAATAATAATACTCATAAAACTGAAAGAATAAACCCACAATAGTAATAAAAGATAGCAACAATTATAGCACACATATTAGATGAATTACTTGCTCAAGATAAGTCAACCAGCCAGTAATGGTTCCCAGTATCAAATCCTGGTCTTCTGACCAAAAAGGCCCCACCCCTAACCCCTGTTTCTATATTGAGTGTACTTCTATGTTAGGACTCAGGCCGACACAGGGGAAGAGACTCAACCCAGGTCCTGTGGTCAGTTGATGGCTCTGGAACTGGACATACGTTTGATGACTTCTGTCTAGCTGACCTGTTCCTGTTCTTTGCTCTTCTGTGCTAATCCTTCTTCCTGGGGCTCAATAAGAAATTGCCTCTGGTCAAACTAGAATGAAGAAAAGGAGACAAGAAAGCATGAGGAAAAAGGAAATGATGAGATGGCACCAAAGTTCACTTCTTGCTGCTACATTTCCAGATGCTGTTTCAAATCTATTTTATAGGACAGAGGAGGCAAGGTGGGCCAGGAGTAATATATCTCAAAGTCCTATTGCCTGCCAGACATTCTTTGAGGTTTTCTTCTTTTCTTCTTACAAGTCTAGAAGTAGGCACCCTTAGTCCCATTTTACAGAGGGCCAACCTCAGACTCACGGAATGTGTAAATTTTCCAGGGTCACATGTCTACACTTTGCCCTCTACACAGATCAAGCAAGCAGCCTCCTGTTTTAGATGATAGAATTCCAGGGCTTAAAAGACTGATAGTGGAAACCTCGCCTGATGTGGAATCTGGGCTGTGTCATGCTCCCCATTGGACTTGAAGATGATGGTAGGGATGAAATCCTACTCCGTGGGCCAAGAGGACTGGGTGTGGGGGCCACAATGACTAGCTGATTCATGAGGTGCTGAACTGGACCCAGAAAGCAGCACAAGCTGTTGCCCTTTGGAAAGAGAACCTGAATGGTAGGATATTAACATGTACACAACTACTATATGAAAGGGGTTTTACATTTTATCTCATTTAATCCTAAACTCTTTTCAAGACCAATAGGTACTTATAAATGATCAGAATCAGAATTTTTTGTGTGTATTTTTTAAGATTGAAGTACAGTTGATTTACAATATTGTGTTAGTTTCAGGTGCACAGCAAAGTGATTCGGATATCAGATTATTTCCCATTATATGTTATTAAAAGATATTGAATACAATTCCCCGTACTTTATTACCATAACTCCTTGTTACTTATCTATTTTATGTATAGTAGCTTGTATCTGTCAGTCTCATACTCCTAATTTGTCCCGCCTCCCTCCTTCTCCCCTTTGCTAACCATAAGTTTGTTTTCTATGTCTGTGAGACTGTTTCTGTTTTGTATATAGGTTCATTTGTATTATTTGTTAGATTCCACATATAAGTGATATCATATAATATTTGTCTTTCTCTGTCTGACTTACTTCAGTAAGTATAATATTCTCTAAGTCCAACTATGTTGTTGCAAATGGCTGCGTAATAGTCCAGTGTGTGTGTGTGTGTGTGTGTGTGTGTGTGTGTGTGTGTGTGTGTATGAGTTTTCATTTCTTTCTGGATATATACCCAGGAGTGGGATTGCTGGATCCTATGGCAGCTCTGTGTTTAGCTATTTAAGAAACCTCCATACTGCTCTCCACGTGGCTGCACCAATTTACATTCGAACCAACAGTGTAGGAGGTTCCCTTTTCTCCGCACCCTCTCCAGCATTTATTATTTGCAGACTTTTCGATGATAACCATTCTGACTCATGTGAGGTTTTGATTTGCATTTCTCTAGTAATTAGTGATGTTGAGCATCTTTTCATGTGCCTGTTGGCCGTCTTTATGTCTCCTTTGGAAAAATATCTATTTAGATCTTCTGCCCATTTTTTGCTTGAGTTGTTTATATTTTGATATGGAGTTGTATATTTTTGGATATTAACCCCTTGTCAGTCACATCACCTGCAAACATTTTTCTCCCATTCCATAAGTTGTCTTTTCATTTTGTTGATGGCTTCCTTGGCTGTGCAAAAGATTTTAAGTTTAATTAGGTCCCATTTGTTTATTTTTGCTTTAATTTATTTTGCCTTGGGACCCTGATCTGAGAAAATATTGCTACGATTTATGTCAGAGATTGGTTCACCTGTGTTCTCTTCTAGGAGTTTTATGGTGTCACATCTTATATTTAGGTCTTTAAATCATTTCAAGTTTATTTTTGTATATGGTGTGAGGGAGTGTTCTGATTTCATTGATTTACATGGAGCTGTCCGGCTTTCCCAGCATCGCTTGTTGGAGAGACAGTCTTTTCTCCATTGTATATTCTTGCCTCCTTTATTGAAGATTACTTGACCGTAGGTGGGTGGGTTTATTCCTAGGCTATCTGTTCTATCCATTGATCTATATGTCTGTTTTTGTACCAGTACCATGCTGTTTTGATTACTGTAGTTTTGTAGTATAACCTGAAGTCTGGGAAGGTTATGCCTCCAGCTCTGTTCTTTTCCTCAGGATTGCTTTGGCAATTCTGGGTCTTTTGTGGTGCCATATAAATTTTTGGATTATTATTTCTAGTTCTGTGAAAAATGTAACAGGTATTTTGATAGGGATTACATTAAGTCTGTCGGTTGCTTTGGGTAGTATGGCCATTTTAACAATATTAAGTCTTCCAGTCTAAGAGCATGGGACACCTTTCCATATCTTTGAATCACCTTCCATTTCTTTTATCAATGTTCTATAGTTTTCATCATATAGGTCTTTCACCTCTTGGTTAAGTTTATTCTTAGGTATTTCATTTTTTGATGGGATTTTAAATGGGATTATTTGTTTACTTTCCTTTCTGATATTTCATTATTAGTGTAATGAAATGCAACAGATTTCTGTATATTAATCTTGTACCCTGCTACCTTGCTGAATTCATTTCAGTGAACAGAACTTAAAAGTTAAGTAAGGTGACCTAGAAACAACCTTACCAATTGCGGCTCCAGGATTCATAACCTGGAGTTACACAAAGTAACCTGGAGTTACATTTTATCCTATGAACTGACATTCGACATCTCAGAAGGCATTATTATTCACTTGTTCTCTCTAAAACAACGTGAAGTGAAATAAAAAACACTAAAGCTCATTAAAAAGGATTAGATATCCTCTGCATTTCAAAAGTCACAAAAGGTGTGTGAAAATCTGGGGGATATTGTATTCAGACATAGGTTTATCTCTTCAATGTACAAAATATTCTTAAACAGTAGAGTTAGGTCAATGATATGAAGAGCGGATGCACAGAAAAACCACTTGGAAACAAACCAAACTAAATAAATTAATAGGAAATGAATCATATTAAGCGAACAGGGTTGTCATGATGTACAAAGTAAAATATGATGACCCTTTTTCTGCAAAAGAATATATATGAACATGGGTGTATGAGGGTGATTAAATATGTTAGTGCATTACATACGGAGAAAAATCTGGAAAGTAGGCACCTATAAGTGAAGAGAAACTCTCTTTGTATTATGGTGGGCAAAAGGTAGGGACAGATGGGTGTGGCAATGTAATTTTGGTTTCTAAAAACGCATGTCTATATTTTTCCATACGTGTTAAACAAAGAGAAGTATTCATTGGTGCCCTAACAAAGTACTCAGATAAAGTTTTGTTAAACAGGTATATCAGCAGCCAAGTCACAAAATAATAGTGCAGAAATACATTTATTGACTTAGACACTAAACAGATTTCTTTGGTAATAAATCACTGAGTGTGGATTGTTGAAGATAGAAGATGTTTTTATTTTATAACTGCATTTCTATGCTGTTTCCAGAATGGAAACATTGAGTAAAATGTTAAAAATACAAAAGATTGCAAACTGATTACCAATACGCTATTCATATATTCATGGCTTCGGAAGCAGATCAAAAGAATTGATTTGACAGTTCTTTGTATGTGTGTGTATTTGTATATGTCCCTTTGACTCAAATTTCTTTACACCAATTATTCATACACTAACTCATGCAGCTTTCGACTCAGTTCACTTAGGGGCCAGATTTCCAGTCCCAGGGCTTGAAGATCCCAGCATGGGCATGAATACAGAAGGATCGCTGCCAGTGTGAAGTCTAGAAATCTTGCCTTTAGGATGAAATTCATTCGCCTCCCCATCACCACCACAGTCCTTTCCATCCCCCATCCTTTGCCAAGCCCGCAGTTCAGACTTTTACACCTGCAGTTCTGACTTTGGTCACTAGGTGGCATCGCTCTCCATTTTCTACACATTTTTCTTTTTCCCCTCAATGGAACATATATATTTTAAAAACAGAAGTGAAAAGTTTCCTCAAAGTCTATTGGAAAAAACAAGTACAGTGTGATCTTAACTTACTTTGAAACATTCAGATGTGTATAGAAAGACTAAAAGGGCGTATGTGTAGTTTCTACCCTGCTTCTCATTCATTTATTAATGTGTACTGTGTGTTTACCATGTGGCAGGAACTGTCAGTCCAATTCCTTATCTGCATCCCAACCTCCCTCTCTTCATCTCCAGACCTGCATAACTGGAAAAGCCCCCAGGAAACCAGATGGATGTTAGTGCCCACCGCATGGAGCCCCATGACCTCAGGCTCCATTCTAAGCACGATTAGTCCAAGCTTGACCCTGGGTCCTGGAAACCAGCATGGAAACAGGAAATGATGTAGCTTAGTGGGAGAGGCTATAACTTGGGAAACTGTGGCACCTTCTAACTCAAACCCCTGTCCTTTTGCATAGGACGAGTAGGCTATTACCTTCCCGGACGGGACACCACTCAGAGAGTCAAGGATGAGGTGAACAGTGTTGCTTTCAGTTTTGCTTCTCCTCACAGGCTCCAGCTGGAGGTTTTACTTTCTCTTAGACCTTTGCTCTGTCAGAGTGGTACATTTCGGAACTGGTTTTGTATGTTTTATCCCTAAGAGGGTGGTTCTATCCATTTAGTCATCTGACAGGTCCATTTGAGGTGACATGGAGTTCCTGCTTCATGAAGACCTTCTCTGCCAGTCAGGGGGAGCCTGGATCCATACCCACAAGAGACAGAAAAGAGTAGAGACCGAGCTATCAAGACAAACACAGGACCAAGACTCTGGTCCAAATGCCTAATTCTCTTGACTTAGTGAAATGGTTTTCACATATTTCTCACATGACGGTCACTTCTTTTCTGGGTTCCTCTTACACCTGACGCTCAAATATGATCCCTTTCTCTCTCTCCTGTCCACAAACATATACCCACAATAAATTCCTCTAAAAGCTAGTGGTGAAGAAAAGTTTTCTAAATATGGCTTCAAATCCAGAAGCAATAAGGGAAAACCATAGTACACCTGATTTCATTAAAAATTGTAAGGCAGAAAGCATCCCATCAGCAAATTAAACTGAAAAATTACAAATTGGGAAACATACAACTTACATCAATGACAAAGGTTATCTACCTTGTAGTAGAAAGATTATGAAAAAGCAAGGGCAAATTAGAACATTCTGAAGGAGAAAGGGCACTAGATACAAAAAGAATTTCCCCGAAAAATGTTCCTTAAACATGTTAAAAAGTGTGAAACCTAACTCTGGATTAAGAGATGCAAAGAAAAAAACAAACAAACCAAAAAGCCGAGATGCCTCTTCTCATCATTTACATAGTCAGTGAAGAAATAGGCAATCACGTACATTGCTGGTGGCAATGTAACATGGTATAACTCCTAGCCAGGGGATTTGATACGGTGTTATGAAATTACCAGGGTACTTACCCTTGGAACCAGCAATGTCTCTCCTAAGAATCTATCCCAAACTAACAATGTAAAAAGACATAAACACAAAGCCATTCCTGCCAGAACAATTCATACAGCAGAAGGCCAGAAACAAGACATATCCACCAATAAGGGGCTGGTTGAATAAACTGTGGTCCATCTACATCTGAGAGGACTGTGCAGCTGTAAAAAGCAATGAAGACTCCTCCTCTGTACTGTTGTGGAGTCATCTCCAGGATATATTGTTCAGTGATAAAAGCCAGGTGCAGAAAAGTGTGTGGAGCTGCTGCTGTCCAATATGACGGCCACTAGCCTCAAGTAGCTATTTACAGTAAATTAAACTCAAATTACATGAAATTAAAAAATCAGTTACTCAGAGTTGCCACGTTTTAGGTGCTAAATGTTCAATTCCTGAATAAGACTCAGGTACTTAATGACTGCTGTGTTGAACAGCACAGATACAGAACATTCCCATCTCCACAGAAGTTTCTGTTGGAGAGCACTGGTGTAGAATATGACAACTTTTACGTATGAAACGGGGAGAAAACAAATGTATGTTATATTTCCTTATATTTTAAGAACTGTACAGTTAATACAAAAGATGATAAAAATGCGTACCTATAAGGGGACAGAAGAGCAGCCCAGGATGCAAGCCAATGACGTAGATTCTCTTAAATATGAAACCTATATTACTGGCTCTATGCACTGAAAGGGCAAGAAACAATGACCAACAAAGTAGTAATCAGCAACTGTAGTTCCTAGACTGAATTTCCCACTAAAAGGAACCAGGCTTCCTTGGAGAAATGCCTGATTTTTGGTCTAGGTAAGGATTGTACCAGGTGAGTCTGGACGGAACTCTCATACCAGAAATTATATCAAAAAGACTCATAACCTCAGGGCCTCCCATTGGCCAAAGATAGAACAATTTGAACATCAAAAACATTAATGACTGTCATGCACTAAAACACGTCAAATATAGAAACATCTATGACACTCTAAAAAAAAAGCCAACAAAACCAACTCACTGCTCACCTTTGAGAATCCTAGGGAAACACCTGATTTTTGAAAGTGCAAATATTGCCAGTGAACTGTATATACACCTTGCCTTTCCTGTGCTTGTTATACCTACACATAGTTGTTGAGGGAAGAATTCTTTTATAAAAGAATTTCCGCCAATACATGCAGAAGCAATTAAAGAATTTGTACGTCATGCTTTTGCAACCTTTTATGAAATGTAGCTCTAGGCAATGATCATTAGAGGCTGCAAAAAAGGGATGTGAAAAGCAGATGGGAAATTTTATAAAAGCTGTGTCACAGTATCTCTGAATTTGCCTTTCCTCACTTGTAAAATGGGAACAATTCTATCCATATTAGACAATTACTGTGAGGAGCAAAAGGTCAATTGGGCAGATGATACATATAGTGCTGAATAGGGATGAATAGTCTTATCTCATACCTGACCTTCCTTTAAAGGAGATTCCCTTGATACAATCCAAACAGCATGATTATAAGACAATAATGTGGAAATATTAAATGGAAGGGAAACGTATAAGTTTTCATTACGTATTCACTTCAGTGTCATTTCTCTGTGCTGGAGTCATTTCTCAGATAATTTAGGAGAAAGGAAAACTGACTCCAGCATTTCCATTGGGTGTGTGAAAGAAAACCATTGGTCCATTTCACATTATTTCATATCTTTTCCCATTCCACTTTTAATAATTATGTTAATTTCTTAAGAATAACATGTGTACTCAAACGAACTTATCTATCAAACAGAAACAGACTCACAGACAGGGAACACACTTGTGGTTGCCAAGGGGGAGAGGGGGTGGGGGAGGGACGAATTGGGAGTTTGGAATTATCCGATGCAAACTATTTATACATAGAATGGATAAACGACAAGGTCCTACTCTATAGCACAGGAAACTATATTCAATATCCTGTAATAAACCATAATGGAAAAGAACGTCAAAAGGAATATATATGTGTAACTGAATCACTTTGCTGTACAGCAGAAATTGACACAACATTGTAAATCAACTATACTTCAATAATAATAATAAAAAAAGAATAACGTACTGTAACCCAGCAAGAATGGGCTTTGCAGAAGAACACTACAGTAAATCACTGGGGACCAGGCACATCATAGGTTCTTGGGTAAATCGTTTCCCCTATGTTGGCCATTTTTTTGGATAAAACCTCTCAGATGTAGAGGCTAATGAGATACCATCTGGTAAAGCACTTTTGAGACCTTAGATGGGATGGAAGAAGCTATTATTTCTACATAATTACTTTCCAATCTACACTTCAGATATTATCATACTCTGTGTTGAATGAATTCAGTAGGCATAAGTCCTTGCATTACTTTGTACTTGAATGGCCATTTGTGAATAGTCTTAGGGTGGTTGGAAGGGAAAAGTTATATATTAGGGCAGGACCTCTGGCCCAGAAAATCATAGGGACTTATCTATTGTGAATGCATGCATTTTTTCTATCTCATGCATTTTCCACAACATTCCTGGAAGGTAGAGAATAACATATCTTTACATCATGTTGTAGCTGGAGAAACAGTAATGTACAGAGGTTAAGCAACTTGGCTGGGGGTCATCCTTCTCTTAAGAGGAAAAGCAGAGACTGACACCCTGTATGTCCAAGTGCAGACTGCATGATGCTCAGCTGCACATGACACCGTATTCAAATAAGTCTTGCTTTCCTGCTGACCTGGGTCACTTCTGAAATCTATCTTCACTTCCGATGCCAGGCTGATAGTCCTGCTTGTATTTATTCAAGTCGGTGAACATCACTGTACTTCAATTTCCTGTTCTGTAGAGACAAGGGAATGTGGTTAGGTCATTAGTGTTTGAAAGTGAATTCCCAGACAACATAAGGAATATGCACAGTATAATAGAGGGACAGGTGTTATGCTGAGGATGAATAATTGAAGGAACAGGCTCCAAATGCATGAAGGTCAAAAGTTCCTGGATTCATTAATGCATATTGATAAATCAACCTGTGAAAAAGTTGTACTAAGTGAAATCCCCACCAGCAATATCAGACTTTGTAGGATTCCCCATATGCACCCCCACACTGGAAATTCTCAGTAGTTTATTGTTACACTTGAAAAACATGAACATAGAAATTCTCTTATTGTCATCAGATTTAATTGGATAGTAAGGTTATTTAAAAGTATCCCTAGTATGCAGACTCTTCTGCTAATCATCATTTGCATTAGTTATTAATGCAAAAAGGTCCAGTAACATCGGCAACCTAACAAACCATGAGTGACGGCCTTATAAGCCAGCAAGTTCTCCTAGGGCTACTGCCTGCATGAAGGCTCCAGGGTGTGTGTGTATGTGTGTGTGTGTGTCCTCTGGGGCCTCCTAAGGACAATGTATATCCCTAGAAAGAGATTGAGAATATCTCTTTGTGATATATGTTGAGTTCAAGTTTAGAGAGGAGCTGGATCTGCTCGTTCTTGAGTCTTTCGAAATGGCACAAGAGTTGGACCACAGCAAGCTTCTGAGCAGACAGTAGTCTCGTTCCCCCAGATGGAAGGCAAGCCTGTCTGTGAACTCACCTGCTCAGGTCAGGGATGGATCCCTCCAGGACATAAGGTGTGGCAGTCTGCCTAAATGTGCCTCTGAACACTGAAGTTGAGGGCTCCCATCTTGCAGCTGTCAGTTGCAGAGTCCTGAGAAGCTGCATCCTCTCAGCCACCCACCACCATGGGCTCAGTCATCTGCATGAGGAGCTCTGCACTCAGGGATAAAAATCCTTAAATTCTTAGCACATCTTTGACACGTCGTGCATTCACCTATTCATCCGTTCATACGTTTAACAGACATTAAGAAGAAACTCTACACTATCCCTTCAGTAAGTTTTAGGTTTCTCCAGAATGGTAACAAGGAAATAAAGTGTGGGAAGGCTGGTGTGGTCAATTCAGATGTTAAATCTAAGAAGAGATAGATCCTTCTCATTAAGATTTCAAGCTGCTCAAGTATCTTATAAATGGTGATTATAGAACATCATTTAATGCTGTGGGCCTCTGTCCACATCTCTGGTTACTGACCTCTTTACATATATATTCTGCACTCTGCAACTAAAGATCTACAATGAATTCTTGATACTCAGTTCACATCCCCCGACCTCCCCTCCAACTCAGTCTTCATCTCTCATCTAATGGGGACGTCCCTCCACTCCTCCACTGAAATTTATCTTGCCAAAGTCAACAACCACCTTTTTGTCACATTTATACATCATGAGTGTTGAAATGCATGGCCAAATGGAGACAGAGGTTTCCCTAGCCAGGATACAATTAAGTTGCTTGTCTACAGACAAGGATTACATTGCAAACTGATACTGTCAGTTACCTGAAATCTAGAATTGTAAAACACCTTGCATGGAGACCAAGTCAGGTAATGGGGAAGTGTGTGCTATAGACAGTAGGCTTTCAAATGAAGTTGAAAATGTCCCCCACATGTCTCATACTTTTGCATCATTGAAAGGGATTTTACAAATAGGTCTACAGCAGGATAACAATGTTTATTAGGGTCTCCTCACTAGACTCTGTCTCACCTGTCTTTTTTTTTCTCACGGTATTTCCAATTATGGAATGAAATCATCTGAAATTGTAATGTTGTCTCACGTGTTGAGGGGCCGTATGGCTCAGCAGTTCCAGTTCTAGTTACACACTCAAGAGAAATAAAAACACGTCTACATAAAAACTCGGAGAAAAATATTCATAGTAACATTACTCATAACACCCAAAAAGTGGAAACAACTCACATGCCTATCAATTGATAAGTGCACAAGTAAAATTTGGCATAGTCATACAACAAACTATTATTCAGCCATGAAATGAATGAAGCACTGATACATGTACAACATATACGATCCTTGATACCATTATGCTAGTGAACAAAGTCAAACATAAAAGACCAAATACTATGTGACTCAATTTATAGGGAATGTTCAAAATAGGCAAATCCATAGAGACAGACAGCAAATCAGTGCTTGCCTGGTACTAAGTATGGGTACGGGGCTTCAGTGTTTTCAAACATTATGGAAGTGTTGGGAACTACAGAAATGCCTAAAATTCAGTTATGGTGACGGTTGCATGCATTTACTACAAATCATCACACTGTACCCTTAAAGTGTGTGAATGTTATTGCCTGTAAACTTTACCCAAAAAAAGCTGTTTAAAATTAAAAAATTAAAAATAAAATATGATGTTGGCCTGGTCGTCTTTTGTACCACCATAACAAGCAAGTTACATTCAGGACGGACGTAGTTAAGGATGGTGATAGGAGTTGGTTAGAAGGATTGCCATCCTGATAATTCCCTACCTTCATTCCTGGGCCTGGATTTAGGAAGGGAGAGCGAATGAGAAGCAAGGCCATGAAGGGGTTGAAAGAAACAGAAGGAAATGTGGTTGTCAGTGCGCACACACACACATGCACCCATACACTGACACACTCACACCATATATATTCATACATCGACCAGGCTGCGTTTTGAATCCTAGGACTCTCACAAGAGAGCGCAATGTGTGCTCAAAGAGGACACATTCCGCTCATGTGCAAATAGCCACATGAATCCTGAACTGTGCCCTTCAGCGCAGTTAAATGCCATCCACACAGCCTTGACAATGGGGAATATAAGGAACGCTGAATTCCAAATGACACGAGGTTGTGAGACTCCATTATGTCTCATCCATAGGATGGAATTCTAGTCAGGCAGCAAAAACGAGTTATAGTGACGACAAGGAGAGAGGATTTGTTGCCTATCAGATTAGCAGCGATTCACATTATTTCTAAAGTGTGCAGAAACAGGAATTTTCCTATAGTATTGTTAGAAATATAAAATAGTAAGAGTTTGTTCAAATAAAAGTTTTTTCATTGTTTTGAAAGAACACTTCAGGAACTTATAAAAATGCTAACTAAGATATCTGCATGTATATGAACAAGAATGTTAAGCACACTATAGTTTGTAATAGAAAACGTGGTAAAAGAACTATATTTACATCACTAGTACTGGAAAAGTGAATTCTGGAGCATTCATATAATGCAACAACAGGGCAATATAAAAAATAAGTGAAATTTTATTGTCAAGTAACTTAAAATGTTATCACAGAAACTCATCTACATGGAAATATGGTCACAATAAGTGCCAAGGTGGGTTACAATGATCATAAATGACAGGGATCCAGTTTTGCTTATATATCCAGAGGTCTTTAAAAATAATAATAAAAAAAACCTTTCTGTTAAAACATAAAAATAAAAATGGTCTTTCTGTTGAAATCACATAGAGCTTTCCACTCAGCATAAAAAGAGGCTGCACTTTCTGTCTAGATACCTCAGTATCTCTGTACCCGGAGTGTGTCCCTTTTCCACCCAGACTTCCAGAAAGCTCTCTGGATTTAGGCCTTTCGCTCCCACCTTCTGGCTCAGCGATGTTCATGCTGCAGTTCGGTCCACTGTCACGAGGTGGCACCATCGTACCTCCATTGTCAAACTTCTCTACAAAGACGTTCATTCAAAGAGCAAAAAAATACCATCCTCTTCCTCAAAACGCAGCCCATGAACCTATGTATAGAATGATTCTAATTTTGCCTGAAAAACCTGTTAGGTGTAAAAGAAGAGTGTAAAAACATATACTCCGGGTCTTGAATACGAAGACGAAATACCAGGTGGCAGTAGCGTGTTGGCAACGGTCGGCTGTTGAAGGGCTTTACAGGACTGGTGGGAGGTGGAAGAGAGAATGGGGCTCCAGAGCGGGGTCTTGGCGGCTGTGCCCAGTGTCATGGACAGGGTATGACAGGGAGTGGGAAAAGTTCTGGACAGACTCTACGGGGTGGGTGGGGGTGGAGGGTGAACACCCTACTCTCTGGGAGGGACCCCCCCTCCCCCCCCCCCCCCCCGTCTGCAGTGTGGACACTTCAACCTACACTTAGGAGATACCTCAATAAACTCGATGTTCTTTTCGGGTCAACAGCAGATGGGACTGCTCTAGTAGTACATCTAAGTTTCACAAACATAATTAGTGTCTTAGTAAACAAAACATTGGCCTCATGTGCTCATTATCCTTGGCCTCATGTGCTCATGTGCTCATTTTCTTTGTGAAAGAAAAATGGAGGTGGAAGCCACCTGCTGGCCAGATCCAAGATTGCAGCTCTGAGGCTCCGACCAGGGAGCTTGGCCGAGGAGAGTGAGGACGAAGTTTGGACTCTGGGTTAATGGTGTTAGCCAGTGTTTTCCGGAATTTTTCACTTGCTGGTGGCAATTTCTCTGTATCTACCATTTTTCTGGCATATCTAAATCTGAGATAGGAATCAAGCTCTGGTCTGATATGAAGATAAAGATTGTGAAGTGGAGTGTACAAGCCATAGGACATATAGAAACACACACATACACGCACTGTCAATTCAATTTTAAAAGCTACTTTGTTCTTCTATAAAATTGAATGTAATGAATGTTTATGACGTGAAGAATGTATGTGCACACATATGTGCACTATCATCTTCATCGTCAAGAGGGATTTTTGGGTGAGTACCCATGGGGCCACAATATCAGGGGAGTGTAAGATGCTCACTTCTCAAGCCTTGGAAGCCCATTTTCTCAAAGGGAGGCTGCCCTGTGTCCTCTCTCTCCTTAGGGCAAGGGATGTAACTTCATTTGAATCCTGCCACTTATCTGGAGAGGTGCTGTCGGTTCTATGAGCCTGAGCTTTGTTGTCTATGAAATGGGACTCGGGATCCTTTTGTCACACAGCCATCCCAAGGAGAAAATGAGAAAACCTGTTCAAAGTATATGGTACATTGTGGGACTTCAAGGGCTCTTTAAAAGTCAAGGCTCAGTAGCAGGGGCTGGCTGAGCCTTAGGGCTAAGGCAGGCACTGTGGAAAGGTGTTTCTCATTGTTTCTCCTAATGAGCATATAGATATCTTTATGAAGGAAGCAAATCTCTCTCTGGTATGCCTTGAGTTCAAAGTTTTAACGACAGAAGGATCTCTAGCTTCTTGGGAGACTCAGAAGCTCCTAAGAGCTGCCCAACATCGTGCCTCTGCGCCGACCCTAATCCAGTTCCCCATGCTGGGAAGACAGGCTTGCCTTTGACTCACCTGGTGAGCTCAGTGAGAGATGGCACCAGGGCAGCAAGCCGTAGTGTTTGCCTAACTGCTGCTCCTGGACTGCTCTGTATGTTAATACGTTTATAGGAAAATTCTAGACCTGTCTCCCATTCAACAGTGCAGGGGTCCTCAGATCATGTCGCACCAGGATTTCAGCCACCTGCTGCCTCCCTGAGAGGCAAAGATCCACAAATTACTACCATTTCTTTGACACACAATTATCCATTCTTCCTATCACTCATAGCTCAATATATATTGAGCTCAAAAACCCACACTGTTCATTGGAGGCATCCCATTAACTCTAAAGTGGAAATAAGAGGGAAATATGGGAAATTTCTTTCAAAGGTTAAATCTGAGATGACATGACTCCTGCAATATTAACTTTTACACTTTCAAGGAACTGAAGATGTAAAAGAAAATCCCTCTTTGGACCCCTTTTCCCCATTCAGTCACAGGCCTTCTCTCTGTGTCTGTCTCTGTCTCTGTTTCTCTCTCTCTCTCTCTCTCTCTCTGTCTGCCTCTGTTTCTCTCTCCCTTTCTCCCCCGTCCTTCAAAATCAAAGTTCCAGAAAGCATTTTCTGCATTCCCGGTTAACATTCTTCACTTCCCACTAACCTCTTATCTCACTGCACTATTGAATCTTGCAATGAACGTGCTCTCACCAAGGTCACTAGGTCCAGCTATTTGTATAAATATGTTAATACATGAAAATTGCCTTAATGACCTCCTAAATTATACATGCTATGCAGACTGCTTCTGTTACTTAACAACAAATCTTTGACAGTTTCCCAGGCTCTGGAGCGTGAGGTACAAACCCAAGCTGTCCTGTTCTCTAACTGTGTAGTCCTAGGCCAAGTTCTCCCCGTCCCTCAGTTTTTCATCTAGAAAATGGGGTTGAGCAACTGTATCTACCTCTTAGGGGTGCCTGGAGCATTAAATGAATCAATACAGTAAAAATCATTAGGAGTTTAAAAATTTAGCCATATTTATTTTATTTATTTATTTATTTTTTTTTTGCGGTATGTGGGCCTCTCACTGCTGTGGCCTCTCCCGTTGCGGAGCACAGGCTCCGGATGCGCAGGCTCAGTGGCCATGGCTCACGGGCCCAGCCACTCCGCGGCATGTGGGATCTTCCCGGACCGGGTCACGAACCCGTGTCCCCTGCATCGGCAGGCGGACTCTCAATCACTGCGCCACCAGGGAAGCCCGCCATATTTATTTTTTGCATATATCTTTATTATCATTACTATCCCCACAGGCACACACAAAAACATAGGATACAGAGTGGTGTTTATTCACAATCAATGACATTTGGAGTATACGGTTAGTGTGTGTGTTTGTTTCCTAGGGCTGCTGTTACTAATTAACAGGAACTTCGTGGCTTAGAACAACAGAAATGCATTATCCCATAGTTTTAGAGACCGGAAATCTGAAATCAAGGTGTCGGCAGGCAGCGGCCATGGCTCACGGGCCCAGCAGCTCTGCGGCATGTGGGATCTTCCCGGACCGGGGCACGAACCCACGTCCCCTGCATCGGCAGGCGGACTCTCAACCACTGCGCCTCCAAGGAAGCCCCAGAGGAGAATTCTTCCTTTCCTCTTCCAGCTTCTGGTGGCTCCTGGCTTCCCTTGGTTTGTGCCAGCATAACTCCAGTCTCTGCCTCTGTCTTCACATGGCCTTCTTCCCTCGGTGTGTGAAATCTCCCTCCTTTCTTTTATAAGGACATTAGTCATTGGGTTTAGGGACCATCCTAAATCCAGTCATCTCTTGAGATCTTTAACTTAATTATATCTGCAAAGACCCTATTTCCAACTAAGGTATGGGGGTGTTATGATTTCGAAATATTGGGGGCACCCAATTCAACCCACTACAGTGAGATAAGTTATAAAATTAAGTGTAAGATGAGATCTTATGATTTGTATGTAAATATATAAATGTATGCATACATGTATAAATATATAATACCTGCATAAGTATAATTCTGGAGGAATATAATGCAGATGAAAACATTAGAAGGGCTTTTTTTAAATAAAATATTTATTAATTTATTTAAAATAACAATGATAAAACCATTATATTCAACCTATAAAATTAACAGAAATAACATTTTTATGAAAATAATTATACTTCTAAAATGAAAATAGTAAGAAGAGTAGCATTGTTTTATACTTTGGGCAAATCTCTTTAATGTCTGGCATAATAGGAGATAGTGGAATTCTCATACCTGCTTCTACAGTCAGACTATTGTTATATGTTGCTTTGGTTGAGTCATATAAGAAAATCTAGCCTCACACAAATATGTAGCTGGAAAAGGGGAAAGTATTTTAACAGCCTTGTTAAATAGTTGTGGATTTTCTTCTTTGCTGCTACATGAAAACTCAGCAAGAACTTCCTTCCAAAGAGTTCACTATGGAAAGAGGGGGAAAAGAGTAACTTTACAGTGGAGACAAACACTACCTCAGACAAGTGTGATCAAGGTTAACATCAACAGTGTTAAGTCACATTGATCATATGTGCCCTTGATATGATCTGATGAAAAGAGCACTTGACCTCTGTGGTCTTCTTCCCAAAGCCCACAATTCCAGTCAAATCATGAGAAAAACATCAGACAAATCCCATTCGAGGGACAGTCTACAAAATAACTGACGAGTATTCCCCAAAACTGTCAGGGTCATCAAAAAGAAGGAAAGTCTGAGAAAGTGTCACAACTAAGAGGAATCTAAGGAGGCATGATGACTAAAGGTAATGTGGTATCCTGGATGGGAGCTCTCTCACATAGCTCTTCAAATGTGCAGTCGGCAACGGTTCCACAGGCTTTATTCAGCCGCAGCTCTCTGCCTTGCACTTTTAGAATCCTTGGTCTAGTTAAATCACTTTGTTTCTGAGCCAGCTCATCAAACAACTTATCCATGACAGCCTCCACATTAGCTTCACTTGTGAGATAGTAGAGTTCTCCTGCAGCAGGAAGTTCCCTTTTCCGATAATCTATCCCAGAATCTAGCTGGACCATATTACAGTATTCCAGAAAGAAATACAGCATTGCCCACATACATGCATTCCTCTCTCTCATTGCCTCAGAGACCTTCAGGACAGCTATGAATGGTACAAAGTTAGCTCTTTGGGGTCCATTTTAATAGAGAACATCTGGTGGCCTGTTGGATGTTGCCACAACAACGACCCCATTTTTTTTTTTTTTTCGGTACACGGGCCTCTCACTGTTGTGGCCTCGCCCGTTGCGGAGCACAGGCTCCGGATGCGCAGGCTCAGCGGCCATGGCTCACAGGCCCAGCCACTCCGCGGCATGTGGGATCTTCCTGGACTGGGGCACGAACCCGTGTCCCCTGCATTGGCAGGCGGACTCTCAACCACTGCGCCACCAGGGAAGCCCGACGACCTCCATTTTTGAACAGATTTTCAAAAAGCTGTTTCAGAATCATGGCATCAGCAATGTCAGTGACCTGAAATTCATCAAAGCATAAGAGACATGCTTCTTCACTGATTTCTTCAGCTATAGGAGCTATTGGATCGTATGATTTAGCCATGAGTCCTGGTTTCCTTTATGGCAAACTCTGTTTAAGGCGGTGTATTCTTTTGTGAGCATCTAGCATGAAACCATGAAAATGAACCCGTTTTTTCCTCTTCATTTCCACATAAGCATAAAACACGTCCATCATCATTGTTTTCCCTGCACCTTAGAAAGAAAAGGCCTTCTGCCTCTATACTGTATCCTTTAAGGTCCTCATGTAATTCCCGCAAACACTGTATGACTCTTCTGTGATGTTCATCGTCCTTTAGCTCACGAGCTTTGATCAGAAAGTCACAGAGGTCCAGTGGTCCATGACAAACAGCTAAAGCTTTTGAATAAACCTCTGTAGCAGCAGTTGGAGACATACTCTCGGGGGTCTGAACTGTATAGGCTTTACAAAAGGGGTTTCCAGGGGCGGTGACCGAAGGGGCGAGAGCAGCAGCCCAAGCCCTGCACCCAACACATCTTCCTCTCAGCCGGCTCGGCGCTAAGCGCCTAGAAGGGCTTTTCTTCAGATGGTGGGCTTTGAGGTATTATTATCTTATTTCCCTTTGTATGTTATCTATTTTTAACTGTAATAAATTCCCATTGCCCTTGAAATTATACAAAATATTAAAAAGGCTGGAGAAACATAAACATTTTCTGCTCCAAGCACAGGGAAGTTATCCACTTTAGTAGGGGAACATCCCTGAGGCACAGGAAGGGAGACAGAATGTTGCAGGAGCCCCTTCCACAATATAACAGGACACAGGTCTCCAAATTCCAAACCACACTGATTAAGATCTGTTGTTTAAACTTTTGCCCAGCTAACTGAGAAAAAACCATGGGACGTTAGTTTTATTTCGCTGTGCCCTGATGAACAGTAATGTTGAGGGTCTTATCAGATGAGAAGCACTAGTGTGCACTAGTTAGGTGTGGGGCTCAGCTGCCACGCAGAACTGGTTCATATCTTAATCTTGTGACTGGCTAGCACTGCCATCACTGTGCCTCAGTTCCCTGATGGTTACAGTTCAGAAACAGTAGCTTCTCCTCACAGGACGTGGTGGGAATTAAATGACCAAGTATAGGTTTAGCACTTACAACACTGTAGGGCCAGAGGAAGTCAGTAATAATATTAACCATTCTTATTATTATCATACCTAAATTGACCATTAGTGCTTAAGGCCATTTTATTATTATGTGGGCTTATACTGATTGGCTTGAATTGACCTCCATAATATGATGTTTGTAGAAAAAAAGCAGTTTACAAAACCGTATGTAGGGTATCATCTCATTGCTCATCTTAAAAATGCAGGTTATATTTGCATAACAAAATTTCTGAAAACAAATATACACTCACCTCTTAAGAGTACTTATCTATGAATAGTAGACACCAAGGTTTTCTAATGATTTTTGCTCTTTTTATCTCTTCTTGAGATCCCCAAAGTAACATGGGGTTATAGATAGTTTAAGAGAAAGGGACATTTGACTAAATGGGATCACAGATCATTATGGAACAATACTTAATTATCTATTTAACCAAAGTGACAATAAAAGAATTTAAAAGCAAATACAGCAGGTTACATAGTTGTGAGCAAAACGTAGCTATTTTAATACTGAGAAGACTGTTTTCTTATGTAATTAAAGACATGATAAACACAACATGAAGCACAGGAAATTATTTTGGAAAGAGAAAAACTATCACCTTTCTAGGCAGATTATTTAAAAGGTACAGAAAAACCTTTCCCAATCTCTTATCAAGAGCAGACCTACAGTCAAAGAAACCCTGTCTTCATAGCAGATGAAAGAAAATTAAGTTTTATTTTAACATAAATATACTATTGATATTAAAGCTTATTATTTAAACATTTATGGAAGATTGGCTCAAGATGGGGGAGTAGAAGGATGTGTGTTCACCCCTTCTTGCCAGAGTACTGGAATCACAACTATCTTCTGAATAACCATTGAGAGGAAGACGCTGGAACCCACAAATAAAGATACCCCACATCCAAAGACAAAGGAGAAGCCACAATGAGATGGTAGGAGAGGCACAATCATGAAAAAATCAAATCCCATAATTGCTGGGTGGGCGACTCACAAACTGGAGAACCATTATACTACAGAAATTCTCCCACTGGAGTGAAGGTTCTGAGCCACGTGTCAGGCTTCCCAACCTGGGGGCTCGGCAACAGGAGAAGGAATCCCCAGAGAACCGGACTTTGAAGGCCAGCAGGATGTGATTGCAGGACTTCCACAGGGCTGGGGGAAACAAGAGACTCCACTCTTGGAGGGCACACACAAAGTCTCATGCGCACCAGGACCCAGGGGAAAGGAGCAGTGACCCCACAGGAGACTGAACCAAACCTACCTGCTAGTGTTGGAGGGTCTCCTGCAGAGGTGGGGGGCGGCTTTGGCTCATCGTGGGGGCAAGGACACTGGCAGCACCAGTTCTGGGAAGTACTCTTTGGTGTGAACCCTCCCGGAGGCCCCCATTAGCCCCACCAAACAGCTTGCAGGCTCCAGTGCGGGGTTGCCTCAGGCCAAACACCAACATGGAGGGAACACACCCCTCCCATCAGCAGACAAGTGGATTAAAGTTTTACTGAGCATGCCCTGCCTACCCACCACCAGTTCCACTCATCAGGAAGCTTGCACAAGCCTCTTAGATAGCCTCATCCACCAGAGGGCAGACAGAAGAAGCAAGAAGTACTACAATCCTGCAGCCTGCAGAATGAAAACCACAACCACAGAAAGTTAGACAAAATGATTATGTCCTAGATGAAGGAACAAGATAAAACCCCAGAAAAAGAACTAAATGAAGTGGAGATAGGAAACCTTCAAGAAAAAGAATTCAGAATGGTGAAAGTGAAGGTGATCCAGGATCTTGGAAAAAGAATGGAGGCAAGGATGGAGAAGATGCAAGAAATGTTTGAAAAAGACCTAGAAGAACTAAAGAACAAACAGAGATGAACAATACAATAACTGAAATTAAAAATACACTAGAAGGAATTAATAACAGAATAACTGAGGCAGAAGAACGGATAAGTGACCTGGAAGACAGAATGGTGGAAATCACAGCCGTGGAACAGAATAAAGAAAAAAGAAATGAAGACAGCCTAAGAGACCTCTGGGACAACATTAAACACATCAACATGCGCGTTACAGGGGTCACAGAAGGAGGAGAGAGAAAGGACTCAAGAAAATATTTGAAGAGATAAGAGCTGAAAAATTCCCTAACATGTGAAAGGAAACAGTCAACCAAGTCCTGGAAGCGTAGAGTTCCAGGCAGGAAAAACCCAAGGAGGAACACGCCGAGACACATAGTGATCAAACTGACAAAAATTAAAGACAAAGAAACAATACTAAAAGCAAAAAGGGAAAAATGACAAATAACATACAAGGGAACTCCCATAAGGTTATCAGCTGATCTCTCAGCAGAAACTCTGAAAGCCAGAAGGGAATGGCACAATATGTTTAAAGTGATGAAAGGGAAGAACCTATAGCCAAGATACTCTACGCAGCAAGGCTCTAATTCAGATTTAATGGAGAAACCACAAGCTTTACAGACAAGCGAAAGCAAAGAGAATTCAGCACCACCAGACCAGCTTTGCAAAAAATGCTAAAGGAACTCCTCTAGGTGGGAAAGAGTCTAGCAACTTAAAACAACCCTGTACATATATAGACAGCTATATCAAAACTTCATGTGAGAAGATATACAGACTGCCAACAAACACATGAAAGAATGCTCAACATCATTAATCATTAGAGAAATGCAAATCAAAACTACAATGAGATATCATCTCACACCAGTCAGAATGGCCATCATCAAAAAATCTAGAAACAATAAATGCTGGAGAGGGTGTGGAGAAAAGGGAACACTCTTGCACTGCTGGTGGGAATGTGAATTGGTTCAGCCACTATGGAGAACAGTATGGAGGTTCCTTAAAAAACTACAAATAGAACTACCATATGACCCAGCAATCCCACTACTGGGCATATACCCTGAGAAAACCAAAATTCAAAAAGAGTCATGTACCAAAATGTTCATTGCAGCTCTATTTACAATAGCCCGGAGATGGAAACAACCTAAGTGCCCATCATCGGATGAATGGATAAAGAAGATGTGGCACATATATACAATGGAATATTACTCAGCCATAAAAAGAAACGAAATTGAGCTATTTGTAATGAGGTGGATAGACCTAGAGTCTGTCATACAGAGTGAAGTAAGTCAGAAAGAAAAAGACAAATACCGTATGCTAACACATATATATGGAATTTAAGAAAAAAAAATGTCATGAAGAACCTAGGGGTAAGGCAGGAATAAAGACGCAGACCTCCTAGAGAACGGACTTGAGGTTATGGGGAGGGGGAAGGGTGAGCTGTGACAGGGCGAGAGAGAGTCATGGACATATACACACTAACAAACGTAGTAAGGTAGATAGCTAGTGGGAAGCAGCCGCATGGCACAGGGATATTGGCTTGGTGCTTTGTGACAGCCTGGAGGGGTGGGATAGGGAGGGTGGGAGGGAGGGAGACGCAAGAGGGAAGAGATATGGGAACATATGTATATGTATAACTGATTCACTTTGTTATAAAGCAGAAACTAACACACCATTGTAAAGCAATTATACCCCAATAAAGATGTTAAAAAAAAAAAAAAAACTTCATGCGAACAGCAAACCCAAAAACTACAATAGATACACACACAAAAAAGAAAAAGTAACCTAAACACAACACTAAAGATGGTCAGCAAATCACAAGGGAAGAGACCAAAGAGGAAGGGAAGAAAAAAGACCTACAAAAACAAACCCGAAACAATTAAGAAAATGGCAATAGAACACACATATCGATAATTACCTTAAATGTAGATGGACTAAATGCACCAACCAAAAGACCCAGACTGGCTTAATGGATACAAAAACAAGACCCGTATATATGCTGTCTACAAGAGACCCACCTCAGACCTAGGGACACATACAGACTGAAAGTGACGGGATGGAAGAAGGTATGCCATGCAAATGGAAATCAAAAGAAAGCTGGAGTCGCAATACTCGTATCAGAAAAAAGTAGACTTTAAAATAAAGACTGTTATAAGAGACAAAGAAGGACACTACATAATGATCAAGAGATCAATTCAAGAAGAAAATATAACAATTGTAAATATATATGCATCCAACATAGGAGCACCTCAATATTTAAGGGGAATATTAACAGCAATAAAGGGAGAAATTGACAGTAACACAGTAAGAGTGGGGGACTTTAATACCCCACTTTCATCAATGGACAGATCATCCGGACAGAAAATCAATAAGGAAATACAGTTCTTAAATGACACATTAGACCACATGGACTTAATTGATATTCATAGAGCATTTCATCCAAAAGCAGCAGAATACACATTCTTCTCAAGTGCACGTGGAATATTCTCCAGGACTGATGACATGCTGGGCCACAAAGCAAGCTTTAGTATATTTAAGAAAATTGAAAATATATCAAGCATCTTTTCCAGCCACAATGCTATGAGATTAGGAATAAACTACAAGAAAAAAACTATAGAAAACACAAACACATGGAGGCTAAACAATATGCCACTAAACAAGCAATGGTTCACTGAAGAAATCAAAGAGAAAATAAAAAAAAATACCTAGAGACAAATGAAAATGAAAACACAATGATCCAAAACCTATGGGATTCAGCAAAGGCCGTTCTCAGAGGAAAGTTTATAGCAATACAATCTTACCTCAGGAAACAAGAAAAATCTCAGATAAACAACCTAACCTTACACCAAAAGCAACTAGAGAAAGAACAAAGAAAACCTAAAGTTAGTAGAAGGAAAGAAATCATAAAGATCAGATCAGAAATAAATGAAATAGAGACAAAGAAGACAACAGCAAAGATCAATGAAACTAAAGGCTGGTTCCTTGAAAAGATAAACAGAATTGATAAACCTTTAGACAGACTAATCGAGAAAAAAAGGGAGAGGACTCAAATCAATAATATTAGAAATGAAAAAGGAGAAGTTACAACTGACATGACAGAAATATGAAGGATCATGAGACATTACTACAAGCAACTCTATGCCAATAAAATGGACAACCTGGAAGAAATGCACAAATTCTTAGTAAGGTCCAGTCTCCCAAGACTGAACCAAGAACAAATAGAAAATATGAACAGACCAATCACAAGCACTGAAATTGAGACTGTGATTAAAAATCTTCCAACAAACAAAAGCCCAGGACCACATGGCTTCACAGGCGAATTCTATCAAACATTTAGAGAAGAGCTAACACCTATCCTTCTCAAGCTGTTCCAAAAAATTGCAGAGGAAGGAACACTCCCAAACTCATTCAAGTGAGGCCACCATAACCCTGATACCAAAACCAGACAGAGATACCACAAAAAAAGAAAATTACTGGCCAATATCACTGATGAACATAGATGCAAAAATCCTCAACACAATACTAGCAATTCGAATCCAACAATACCTTAAATGGTTCATACAACATGATCAAGTGGGATTTATCCCAGGGATGCATCGATTTTTCAATATCAACAAATCAATCAGTGTGATACACCACATCAACAAATTGAAGAATAAAAACCACATGATCATTTCAATAGATGCAGAAAAAGCTTTGGACAAAATTCAGCGCCCATTTATGATAAAAACTCTCCAGAAAGTTGGCACAGAGGGAACATAGCTCAACACAATAAAGCCCTCATATGACAAACCTACAACTAACATCATACTCAATAGTGAATAGCTGAAAGCATTTCCACTTCAATCAGGAACAAGACAAGGATGTCCACTCTCACAACTTTTATTCAACATAGTTTTTGGAAGTCTTAGCTATGGCAATCAGAGAATAAAAAGAAATAAATGGAATCCAAGTTGGAAAAGAAGTAAAACTGTCACAGTTTGCAGATGATACTATGTATAGAAAATCCTAAAGATGCTACCAGAAAACTACTAGAGCTCATCAGTGAATCTGGTAAAGTTGCAGGCTACAAAATTAATACACAGAAAACTGTGGCATTTCTATACACTAACAATGAAAGATCAGAATGTGAAATTCAAGAAACAATCCCATTTACCATCACATCAAAAAGAATAAAATACCTAGGAATAAACCTACCTAAGGAGACAAAAGACCTGTACTCCAAAAACTATAAGATGCTGATGGAAAAATCGAAGAAGAGACAAACAGATGGAAGGATATACGATGTTCCTGGATTTGAAGAATCAATATTGTCAAAATGACTACACTACCCAAGGCAATCTACAGATTCAATGCAATTCTTATCAAATTACCAATGGCATTTTTTCACAGAACCAGAACAAAATATCTTAAAATTTGTATGGAGACACAAAAGACCCTGAATAGCCAAAGCAATCTTGAGAAAGAAAAATGGAGCTGGAGGAATCAGGCTCCCTGACTTCAGACTATACTACAAAGTTACAGTCATCAAAACAGTATGGTACTGGCATGAAAATAGAAATATAGATCAATGGAACAGGATAGAAAGCCCAGAAATAAACCCATGCGCCTATGATCAATTAATCTATGACAGTGGAGGCAAGACTATACGATGGTGGAAAGACAGTCTCTTCAACAAATGTTGCTGGAAAAACTGAACAGCTACATGTAAGAAAAATAAAATTATATCATTCTTTAACACCATACACAAAAATAAGGTCAAAATGGATTAAAGACTTAAATATGAGACGGGACAACTCCTAGAGGAAAACATAGGCAGAACACACTGACATAAATTGCAGCAATATCTTTTTCAATCCGTCTCCCAGAGTAATGGAAATAAAAAGAAAAATAAACAAATGGGACCTAATTAAACTCAAAAGCTTTTGCACAGCAAAGGAAACCATAAATAAAACGAAAGACAACCCACAGATTGGGAGAAAATGTTTGCAAATGATATGATTGACAAGGGATTAGTCTCCAAAATATACAAATAGCTCATGTGGCTTAATATCATCAAAACAAACAACCCAATCAAAAATGGGCAGAGCACCTAAATAGACATTTCTTCAAAGAAGACATACAGATTGCCAACAAACACAGGAAAAGATGTTCAACGTCGCTAATTATTAGAGAAATGCAAATCAAAACTACTATGAGATATCACCTCACACCAGTCAGAATGGCCATCACCAAAAAGTCTACAAACAATAAATGCTGGAGAGGGTGTGGAGAGAAGGGAACCCTCCTACACTGTTGGTGGGAATGTAAATTGGTACAGCCACTATGGAGAACAGTATGGAAGTTCCTTAAAGAACTAAAAATAGAGCTACCATATGATCTTGCAATCCTACCCCTCGGTATTCATCCAGAGAAAAACGTGGTCCAAAAGGATGCACACACCACAATGTTCATTGCAGCACTGTTTACAATAGCCAAGACATGGAAGCAACCTAAATGTTCATCGACACAGGAATGGATAGAGAAGTTGTGGTACAGATATACAATGGAATATTACCCAGCCGTAAAAAGGAATGAAATAATGCCATTTGCAGCAACATGGATGGACCTAGAGACTGTCATACTGAGTGAAGTAAGTCAGACAGGAAAGAGAAATATTGCATGATATCGCTTATATGGGGAATCTAAAAAGAAATGATACAAACGAACTTATTTCCAAAACAGAAACAGATCACAGACTTACAGAACAGACTTATGGTTACCAGGAGGGAAGGATGGAGGGAAGGGATAGTTAGGGAGTTTGGGATTGACATGTACACACTGCTATATTTAAAATGGATCACCAACAAGGGTGTACTGTATAGCACAGGGAACTCTGTTCAATGTTATGTGGCAGCCTGAATGGGAGGGGAGTTTCAGGGAGAATGGATACATGTATATGTATGGCCAAGTCGCTTTGCTGTGCACCTGAAACTATCACAACATTGTTAATGAGCTATACACCAATATAAAATAAAAAGTTAAAAAAAATCCAAAAAAATAAAATAAAAAATTAAACCTTTATAATAAATTCATTCAATTTTAGCCAGTTCGATCATACAAAGTAAATTTCTCTTTCTCTCTCCTCTACTTTCTATATCCATTTAGTGTGTCCTGTATTCTCCTCTTTCTCATTCTGAAACAACAAGTCATTCTACTGTAGGACAAAATTACCTTTTCCTTTACCAAAAATGCATCTCCATACCTCACACCTTTTCTTATCCCCAAACATCCTACTTTTCTTAGATACAGAGATGAAATAATTTCCCATAGTAATTTTAGCAGTTTTAATTATATGTATTAATTAGAATTCTTAATGCTTACAAACCGTAAGCTCTCGTGAAAACTAGGAAGTAAGCAATTGTGAACTGTCTGTTCCATACCAACAGTTTGTAGATTGGCAAATTTATGAATACATTTGATAATTTTTAAAAGCATGTGCTTCCTCATAGTACAAACTTTCAATGTGGCACAAGACATTTTTGCTAACAAGACCAAATATCTTTTGTTCCTTTTTAATAAGGGGACAAAAGTAGGTAAACCTAGACGTATGTTTAGCCATTAATGTTTCAGTGTATTATTTTGAAATGATCTAGATATTACAAGAATATCCATAATTTAACTCAGCAAAATTCTAAGGTTGTAAGTTACTAAAAGTTACTAATTTGGGAAACTATTTTTAAGGAGACATTATAAAACATAATTACTCCACAAGTACAGAGCCCACGCACTCTGGAGCCCATGCACCACAACTAGAGAGTCTGCGCACCCCAACTACCGAGCCCACGTGCTCTGGAGTCAACACACCACAACTAGAGAGAAGCTTGCGTGCTGCAATGAAGAGCCTGCGTGCCACAATGAAAGATCCCACGTGCCACAACTAAGACCTGACACAGCCAAAATAAATTAAATAAATATTTTTTAAAAAAATAATTACTGTTTGAAAGTTCTTTTATACACTTTTATCTTATGTACATTTACTTAATTCACTTGCTCTTAACAATTATGTTGAGATCACTCATGAAATTTTAACAAGATATTAAGCAGCTAGCCATAATCTTGTTATTTTTCTTGCTGGCAAATATTGTATGACATAACATGAACTTATGACTCGTACATCTAGGTAGAACAAAAGTTGTATGTGCATTATATTTAATGTTGATACCTCTGAAGACATGTCTGTCTTAATTAATCCAACAAACAAACTAGTTTTTATTTACTTTAGATTATCTCAGATCATGTGAACTTGAAAAACATTTGTGTTAGTTTCTATTTTATTTCTGAGAGTTTAGCGATACTTAATTTATATAAGTACTTATTTTACTTTAAGCCAATCAAATAGAGATCTCTTACAAATCTTTTACCATTTGGAGGTAGAGCAGTATCACACATCTCTAACATACACATAGACATACAGACAAATAAAGATATAGCTTTCATTTTAAAATTTAGCAATGATATAGGTACAATAGTTTAAAACTCACTAATTTATAATAGAACACTTGGATTCAAACTGTGTTTCTGGCAGATGGAAAAGTTAAGGTTATCTGCTCAGATGGCTAAAGCTTTTTACCACTATTTGTAGAGAAGACTTTTAAGATTTTTTCATTTGTCTAGTTTCCAAATAGCTCCTTTTTTATTTCTTTAATTTCTGACAAGAATCACCTCCCTGAACTTTGCATTTAAAAGAGATGCTCTCAGGTCCTAGAGAAGACAGAGTTGAAAGTCAACATGTCAAAGGCACTGAGAAAAGATGTAAATTTTCTCTAAGAATGAGTTTTGGTGCATATTTGCCTATTATCAAAGGCCTAGGATAATTATTGTTTAAATGTTCCTTCTTTTTCTTTGTCATTTGTTTCTATGTATGTTTTTAATTTCCTCTTTGATTTCTTCAGTGATCTCTTATTTAGTAGCATATTGTTTAGCCTCCATGTGTTTGTGTTTTTTATATATATTTTTTCCTGTAATTGATTTCTACTCTCATAGCATTGTGGTCAGAAAAGATGCTTGACATGATTTCAATTTTCTTAAATTTTCCGAGGCTTCATCTGTGACCCAAGATGTGATCTATCCTGGAGAATGTTCCGTGTGCACTTGAGAAGAAAATGTATTCTGCTGCTTGTGGGTGGAATGTCCTATAAATATCAATTAAATCTATCTGGTCTACTGTGTCATTTAAAGCTTGTGTTTCCTTATTTATTTTCTGTCTGGATGATCTGTCCGTTGGTGTAAGTGGGGTGTTAAAGTCCCCCACTATTATTGTGTTATGGTCGATTTCTTCTTTTATGGCTGTTAGCATTTGCCTTATGTATCAAGGTGCTCCTATGTTGGGTGCATAAATATTTACAATTGTTATGTCTTCTTCTTGGATCGATCCCTTGATTACGTAGTGTCCTTCCTTATCTCTTGTAACAGTCTTTATTTTAAAGTCTATTTTATCTGATATGAGTATTGCTACTCCAGCGTTCTTTTGATCTCCATTTGCATGGTATATATTTTTTCCATCCCCTCACTTTCAGTCTGTATGTGTCCCTAGGTCTGAAGTGGGTCTCTTGTAAACAACATATATATGAGTCTCGTATCTGTATCCATTCAGCCAGTCTGTTTCTTTTGGTTGGAGCATTTAATCCATTTACATTCAAGGTAATTATCGATATGCCCCCTAAGAGTAGGCAACAGTCAGTAGGACACTAGCTGCAAATGGGGTGCAACCCACATTTCTTTCTGACTATATTCTTGGGGCCTACATCCTGACGTTCGAGACACCTGCACACACAAGAAACGACAACCTATGTGCCCTGGGCAGGCAGAAAGCCAAGCCAAGTTCTCAGAACATACAAGACAAACAGGAAAGTGATAGCTGTCCCTGGGAGGAAAAGGATCAATAGCCAACGGGTACCTAAAACCAAATTCACCAGTCACAATTCAAAGAATTAAATCTTACAAATGTCTTTCTTCTGCCAATTGGAATTTGGAAATGAAGAGACACTGTAAGATTTTAACCTTCCCCTCTTGACTGGACACTACAGACAGAGATCCAGGAGAGCTGACTTTGGTAAGAATTCTTACCCTTAGCCAGCTTCTGCCAGTTTTTCAGGATCCCATCTGTAGACTCCAGAGCAAGTGAGGTGCCCCAGTGGAGCCCTTCATGGTTGCCAAAATGGTAGGAGAGGAAAAATAATTTTCCCTTTACCGTTCGAGCTCTTGGCTGAGACCCCCTGTAATAAAAGACATTAACAAGAGAAAAACAAATAAGTTTGTTAATATGTATACTTCATGTACACGTGGGAGATTCCCAGGGAAACTGAATAACTCCTTGAGATGGCCCATGCCACCACCTTAAAAACAGTCTTCAGCCAAAGGCAAAGAAAGATGTTGGGGGTGGGAGGAGAGGCCAGTTATTCGAGGTTACCAAGAAAAGCAAGGTTAACAAGGGTAAGGTTTGTTATGCCGACTAAAGTTGGTGCCTTCTCCATTGACAAGTGTTTCATGTGATTTCAAGTCCTCCTTCAGAGGGAAGAACAGAGAGGGAGACACTTACTAGTGGAGATTTCCGTTATAAATGTAAATGTTCCTTACAAAAGGGTAACTTCTACTCTGTTTTTAGAGATTTTCTTGTGTCTGCTGTTTCTTAAAAATAATCAGCTCAAAATACTCCTTACACCACAGAAGCATATTTTGGGTGGCATGTTCTGCTACCCTTCACAGCAATGGATAGTACAAATATAAATGGAGTATTCATGTAAAGAACAATATATATACCAAGTACCATTTGAAGACACATTAGCTAACAAAATACATGAAAACATAAAGAGCTGTTATTTTCAATGAAAAAAAGGCAAGTTGCAGAATATGAATAATGGGATTCTATACTGAAAAAGAAAACATGTATGAATAAATATTTTTGTGTATCTCTGATTACGATAATATTTCACCTACAGACAAACACATCTGGAGAAAATGCACCAATCTATTGAGAGTGGGCAACTTTGGGTCAAAGGACAGGTATCAAGCAGAAGGGAGAGTCAGGGTAATTTCATATTATAAATATACATTTCTGTATTGTTTGAAGAATTGTAAACAGGAAAATTTATTAAGAGAAAAATTTGAAAATAGAAAATACTTTTTACAGATAAATAAGTTACTTGAGATTTTAGTGTTTTGGAAATATATTCAAGGAATACCCATTTATGGAGGAAAGAAGCTGAGTACAATTTTTGATAATGCATTTGTATGTGTAAGTGTGTCTCAGTTTGGGTTTATGTGGCTGAAACTTGATAGTTAATCTGTGTGCTTCTGTGCCTCAAGTTCTATCACCCTAAATATTCATGGGCTCTGGAGCCATGCTATTTGGGTCCAAATCCATGATGTGTCACTTTCTAAGTATGCTAGCTTAGGCAAAATACTTAACCTCCCAGTTCTTTACTATCTTCATCTGTAAAATAAGGATGAAAAATGTCACACTGCAATTCTGAGAATAAATGTTACTTGACCCAAAACAAATGTTGGCTAATTTTAATACTTTCATGTTTTTATGGGCCATTAGTATTCTTGTAAGCACTGAAATTATGATGCAAATGGATGTTTATTGACATTGAATGACATTCAATTTGTGTTGCTAGTGAAGAAAGGCAGGGTATAACACTATAAGAAAGATGAAATTTTATTTTTAGACAGAAGTATGACTATACTTGCAGAGGAAAAGGAACAGGATGGTAAATATCTGGGAAAAGATAATAGACTATTCTTCTTTTCTTGAGTTCTGTTAAAAGATAAACTGAGGCATATTAAAATTTTTACAAATTTAATTGAACAAAGATTCATTCTAATTGAGCACCAAATGGGAAGTGAATAGGAATGCTCCACTGACAGGAGCCAGGAGAATGGGTCACTTAGGAAAGGTACGGAAACAAGGAAAAGAAATTATTTGGCTGGCAACAGCTTAAAGCTCACTTGGCTGTTTGTGGTTGGTTGTCCTTGGTTTTTGATTTTGTAACCTTGAGGCATTTACAGGCTTAGATTTTGGTTTGCTTACATGGGCCACCATGGCATTAGGGCCACCTCTAATGGCCCCCTTGTTTAATTACTTTAACAATTCCACCTTTTGGTATGAGTGGCACTCTCAGTCACCACCAAAATTGTTCCTGTCTCACCATGAAAACTTGTAGATTATGATATCAGGTCCACAGAAGAATTACTTTTGCTATTTATCTCATTGTTCATCTTGTTCCTGTTTCTTCAAGCACAGTGAGACCATCTGATGGCTGTGAACATGCATTTAAGACCTTTGAGAGAACACAGAGCACCAGGGAGACTACAATGATGACTATCAGGAGGATAATACCAAGAGAGTAATGTATACTCTTTAGCTAGGGCCCCCATGAACCAAAGCAGTTGGCATCAAATAAATCAAAGAATGTACCTGGAAAGGCATCAACTTGTTTTAGCTAAGTGTCTTGTTTGTTAATTCCTTGTATTGGCTACAATACCAGAGGTGTTTATCCAGGTACCACAATAGGTATTTGTTATGGCACAGACTGCTCCTTGTTCAGCCAATAAGTAATCTAAAGGAAATCTCTTATCTAAAGCCATCTTAGCAAGAAAAGTCTAGGGACTCTGTTGTATAACTATGGCCTTTTTCTTGTATTCAGCAATAGTTGCCAGAGTTAAGAGGCATTGTCTTCCCATGCATTAACAGAGAGAAAAAGCAAGTACCAAAAAGGCAAGAGGAATAAGAGTTTCATATTGGAGATGAGGATCTTGATCTGTGATCTTGGGAGAGCTGTCCACCTCTAGATGCCTCAAGATGCTGAGGAACCTCCCTAGTCAACTTTAAGTTTAGATCTCCAGCCCTTATGCAGTTTCAAGAGTCTGGAAGTGATTCCTGAAACTTGACTCTTGAATCTTGGGTCAAGATTCGAGTGCCTGCAGTTTGGCTGCTATCTGGATAGTGAGGGGGACATGGTATGATCCCTTTCAAGGAGGTTGAAAGGAAGTCTTTGTTCTTATTGATTTCAGGTCAGAAGGGTGGGAGAAAATTGGAAGTGTTAGTTTGGAGAGTTGTAGCCAGTATCTGAGGAAACTGGAAGAATTCAGGATCCAGTCCAATTTACAGGTAGATAACAAAACCTCAAAGATAATGAACATGAATAGAACCTGATATCCACAAGGATGTCTTATACTTTTTTACTAAACATCTTCTTCTCTCTACAACCACTCTCTCACTTCTATTAAAGATAATCACAGTAAGACCAATTTGTTTGCAAAACAGGTCTAGTCTCATTAAACTTGGCCTGATGTTTACATAACTGTAGCAAGAGTAGTGACTGGCCACAGAGGCTATTTTAAATTTTTCTTTGCTGGAACTCTTTATAAGGAATCTCAGTTGGACATTTAAAAGCCTCTTGAGGCTAAGAAGCCAAACCTGAGACTTGCCATCAAACTTTGCCTACAATACCTATAGATCTGGGTTAATTCCTTTCTTCTTGAAGTCTCCTCAATTTCTTGAGGTTTCCGGGCCTGCAGGAAGAGACCTTCCTTCCTTACCTGGGAAAGCTGCTGGGAACGCAGCAAGCAAGGTAACAGGCTGGTTTTCCAAGAGGCTTTACTGGCTCCATAAAGTCAGCCTCAGTTCCTTAAAGTTGTGTGGTCTATATTCTATGCATATTCTGAATTATGATATTCTGTCAAAGCCATAATATAAACAATGTTTCAAATTGTATTCTAAAAACAGATTCTTACTGAATTTATACAAATAACTAAATAGCCATGAAAATAAGAACACTCAACAAATTTCCTAATTCTGGAGGGATCAGATACGGAGAAAAATGAAATGTTTCAATTCTGTTTACAAACGTATACTTTATCAAATTGCTATACATCATAGACAGCTTAAAAGAAAAAGGTTTCTTTAAACTTGTAAATAAAAACATTAAAGAACCAGCAGTGTTTCACATAAAAAGTCATAAAAATTATAATCATCCCCATCAGTTCATTCAACCCATGTTATTAATTCTTGTTCTACTTGAATCTAGTTTTTCCATTAGAGCTCTGGAAATTCTTACCCAGTCAGTAGTATGTCCTTAAACTTTTCAGAAACCTGTATTCTATAGTACTTTTCAGAGTTTTCTCCATGAATCTCTCTGAAGATGAATCACTTTTGCAAAAGCATCAGAGTAAAACAACAACTGTCTGTAAATGACAAAAAACATTTTAAATGCCCATGATTAAATACCTGATGAGAGTTTATTATAATGAAATTGACTATGAAATTTGGTTATTTATGTGACATAACACATATCAAGATAATAACCAGAATTATGACTGATAACATTATACCAGGACATACTAGATTTCTAGGACTTTCATACAATTTCTGGAACACATATTAAAAACATATATCCATACAGATATAACCTAAGAAGGTTTAGTATCACTTATTTGACAATGCTTCCCATGTATTTCACCATATCCAATAAACCTAATAATTTTAACATCTTACCAGGTGAGAGACAAAACCTTTGAGATTTTCCGGAAGCCCTCTGGGAAATCTCAAAGTTAATTTAAGGTTAAAAAGATTCCATTCATAATTTGGTTTTGGGAAGTTGTCAAAAATGTCAAAAGGTTTGAGCATTTGATTAAATAGGATCACAGATCATTATGAAATAACTAATTATTTATTTAACCAAAGTGACAATAGAAGATTTTAAAGGCAAATACAGAAGGTGACATAGTTGTGAAGAAAACTTCACACTTTTAATATCGAGAAGACTCAGTTTTCCCAAGTAACCAAAGACCTGATAAAGACAACAAGAAGCAGAGGAAATCATTTTGGCATGACATAAAATCTTTGTTGACCAGGCAGACTACGAAAAGGTAAAGAAAAACCTTTCCCAACAGCTTATCAAGATAAGACCAATAGTCCAAGAAAATGTTTTTTTTTTAACAGAGAGAAAACCAAATTCTGATTTTACACCAATGTAATTTTGATATTAAGACTCACTCTTTAAAAACAAAAATAAATTCATTCCAATTTAACAAGCTTGACCACACATACAATTATTTTCTCAAGAGTCCTTTTCCACAAACCTTCTATACATTCAGGTTTTGTACTGTATTTTCTCTTCTCTTTCATTCTGGAACAACCAGCCAGTCTACTTTAGGACAAAATTACTTTCCTTTTCCCTCAGGAAAAAAACATGTCCTTCATACCTTTCCTTATTCAAAAAACACATTCTAATATCCTTACCCACTTTTCATAAACAGTTGTTTTCTTTTGCCCTTATTACTTTGAAAGTTTTAATTACATACACTGATAAGAATTCTTAACCCTTAGAATTCTTAATTTCTAGTTAAAACCAAGAAGTAATCGTGGACTGCCTGTTACATTACCATTCTGTGGATTAGCAAATTTATAGATACATTTCATAATTTCTAGAAGTATACTCCTCTTCATAGTAAATTTTTTTAATTTGCCATAAAATATATTGACTAATTGACCCAAATATCTTTGGTTCCTCTGTAATAAAAAGTAGGTAAGCCTATGTTCAGTAACCAATGTTTCAGTATATTATCTTATATGGAAATTATCTAGATATTCAATGAATATTCATCATTTAACTTAATTTAGTTACCTTAAGGTTTCAAGTTACCAGAAAGATTTTGGAGACTATTTTTAAGTAGATATACCATAAAGCATAGTTATTATTGAAATGTTCATTTGTAAACTTTTACTTACCTCTATTTAATTTACTTATTCTTAACAATTATGTTAGATTACTCATGAAAATTTCATGAGGCATTAAACAGCTAACCATCATCTTGTTAAAAAACAAAATTCAACTGAATATATTTTAAAGATCTTATTGGCTTTATTCAGTGACTTATGAATTGGGCAGTATCCAATCTAGCAGATAGAAAGTAGCTCTGAAGAGCTGTAGAAAATGACTTATACATGGAAGAGAGTAGGAATAAGGAGGTTATATAGGCAACAAAGTAGATTGGTTATTGCCAGATTACTTTTCTTCAGAGGACAGAAGAGATCTATTAGGCAGATTACCAAACAAGTGCTGATCAGGCAATTCCTGATTGACTGGTATAAGGTTCCATTTCTGGGAAAGCCAAAACAGTAATGAAGTCTTGGTTTGGTGGGGCTTACCATAAGTGACTCCATTTTGGACCTGTTGCCACGTTTTAAAGAACCTTAATTTATTTTTCTTGCCAACAAATTCTGTAACAGATAACTTGAACTTATGACTACTATACCCAGATAAAATGAAAGTTGTATATCTGCATTATATTTAATAATGATTACTCTGATGTGTTTATTTTAATTAAACCAACAAATTTAGCTTTTTATTTACTAAAGATTAACCTAGATCACTTGAATTTGAAAAATATTTCAGTTTCTATACTTCTGAAAAAAGTATACTTAATTTATATAAGCACTTTTTTTGTTTGTTTTTTGTTGTCGTTTTAGTATTTGTTTACTTACTTATTTATTTACTTTTGGCTGCATTGGGTCTTCATTGCTGCAGGCGGGCTTTCTCTAGTTACAGCAAGTGGGGGCTACTCTTCATTGCGGTGCGTGGGTTTCTCATTGCAGTGGCTTCTTTTGTTACGAAGCACATACTCTAGGTGTGCGAGCTTTAGTAGTTGTGGCACATGGGCTCAGTAGTTGTAGCTCGCGGGCTATAGAGCGCAGGCTCATTTGTTGTGGCACATGGGGTTAGTTGCTCCGTGGCGTGTGGGATCTTCCTGGTCATGGGCTCTAACCCATGTCGCCTGCATTGGCAGGCAGATTCATAACCACTGCGCCACCAGGGAAGTCCCTGTTTTCATATTAAAAAAATGTTTTTTTATTCAGTCTTTTTTTTTTTTCCTTTTTTTGTGGTACGCGGGCCTCTCACTGTTGTGGCCTCTCTCGTTGTGGAGCACAGGCTCCAGACGCGCAGGCTCAGCAGCCGTGGCTCACGGGCCCAGCTGCTCCACAGCATGTGGGATCTTCCCAGACCGTGGCACGAACCTGTGTCCCCTGCATCAGCAGGTGGACTCTCAACCACTGCGCCATCAGGGGAGCCCTATTCAGTCTTTTGAGATCTTCGTGTTTTATAGCATATTTTATTTTTTTTTATATTTCCATTTCTACTTTCCTCTTCTGTTGTTCTGTGTTTTTTCCGTTTTCATTTTATTTTATTTTCTTAAAATCAGTTTTATCAGATTGTTCTGTTTCCTTGCTTTATTCTTCAATTGACACACTGCTATCATTTTGTTTTTAGGTTTTTTTTTTTCTGAGTTCTGACTCAAATTGTTTGATTTCGTTTGGGGGTTCTGTTTGTCTGGTGGTTCTCTTGCTTTTTGTCTTATCTGGTTCTGTTTTTGTTTCTTTTGCATGTGTGTGTTTCCTTGTTTCTCTTTTTGTTTGTTTGATTTTGTTTTTACCATTTCTCTGGGGGTATTTTTTTGTCTTTTTTTTCATTCTTTAATATATATATTTTAATTTTTTATGTTTCTATTTCTACATTGCTTTTCTATTGTTCTGTCTTGTTTCCCCTTTCTCTTTTTTTAATTTTTTAAAATCATTTTTGTCAGTTTGTTTTTTCTTAGCTTCACATATCAGTTGGTACTCTGCTTTGGTTTCATTTTTGTTTTTTTTTTACTTTTCTTTTAAATTGTGTGATTTCGTTCTTCAGTTCTTTTGCTTTTGTTCCCTTCCTTTCTGTTTTATTTGGTTCTGTTTCTTGTGTGTGTGTGTGTGTGTGTGTGTGTGTGTGTATTTCCTTGTTTCTGTTTTGTTTGTTTGATTCTACGTTTTATGATTTATCTGGGGTTTTGATTACTTTTTTTCTTATATCCCCTTTACTGCCATGACGAGTGACTTGCAGGGTCCTGGTTCCTCGACCGGAAGTTGGCCCTGAGGCTCTGGGGTGGGAACATGAAGTCCTGGACGCTGGAATACTAGAGAATTTCTGATCCAAGGGAAGATTAATCACCGAGAGCTCTCACAGAGGCCTCTCTCTGAATCCAAGACCCAGCTCCACCCAACTGCCTGCAGCTCCCAGCGCTGGACACCTCACACCAAACAGCAAGAGAGACAGGAACACAAACCCACCCATCAGTACACAGACTACCTAAAGTCATACTAAGCTCACAGACACCCCAAAACTCACCACCTGATACGGGCCCTGCTCATCAGAGGGAAAATTCTTAGCACCACCCACCAGAACACAGGCACCAGGCCCTCCCATCAGGAAGCCTACACAACACACTGGGTCAACCCCACCACTGGGGGCAGAGAACAGAAGCAAGAGGAACTACACCTCTGCAGCCTAGGGAAAGGAGACCTCAAATACTGTAAATTAGGCAAAAAGAGAAGACAGAGAAATATCTTGCAGACAAAGGAGCAAGATAAAACCCCACAAAACCAAATAAATGAAGAGGAAATAGGCAATGTATCTGAAAAAAATTCAAAGTAGTGATAGTAAAGATGATCCAAAATCTCGGAAATAGAATAGAGAAAATACAAGAAACATTTAACAAGGAACTAGAAGAACTAAAGAGCAAACAAACAGTAATGAACAACACAAAAAATGAAAAAAAATACTCTAGAAGGAATCAATATCAGAATAACTGAGGCAGAAGAATGGATAAGTGAGCTAGAAGATAGAATGGTGGAAATAACTGCCACAGAGCAGAATAAAGAAAAAAGAATGAAAAGAATGGACGACAGTCTAGAGACCTCTGGGACAACATTAAAGGCACCAACATTAGCATTATAGGCATCCCAGGAGAAGAAGAAAAAAGAAAGGGTCTGAGAAAATATTTGAAGAGAATATAGTCAAAAACTTCCCCAACATGGGAAAGGAAATACTCAATCAAGTCCAGGAAGCGCACAGAGTCCCATACAGCATAAACCCAAGGAGAAACATGCCGAGACACATATTAATCAAACTAACAAAAATTAAACACGAAGAAAAACTATTAAAAGCAGCAAGGGAAAAGCAACAAATAACATACATGGG
The DNA here is from genome assembly GCF_964374135.1 of Grampus griseus. Classification (NCBI taxonomy): domain Eukaryota; kingdom Metazoa; phylum Chordata; class Mammalia; order Artiodactyla; family Delphinidae; genus Grampus; species Grampus griseus. The sequence goes on along the minus strand of NC_138999.1, from coordinate 88,896,889 downwards.
AATTCACATGTGACTAACAGCTGATCTTTCAGCAGAAACTTTGCAGGCCAGAAGGGAGTGGCAGGACATATTTAAAGTGATGAAAGGGAAAAACCTACAACCAAGATTACTCTACCCAGCAAGGATCTCATTCAGATTCGATGGAGAAATCAAAAGCTTTAGAGACAAGCAAAAGTTCAGAGAATTCAGCACCACAGAAAACATCTTTACAACAAAAGCTAAAGGAACTTCTCTAGGCAGGAAACACAAGAGAAAGAAAAGACCTATAAAAACAAACCCAAGGGGCTTCCCTGGTGGTGCAGTGGTTAAGAATCTGCCTGCCAATGCAGGGGACATGGGTTTGAGCCCTGGTTTGGGAAGATCCCACATGCTGTGGAGCAACTAAGCCCATGCACCACAACTACTGAGCCTGCACTCTAGAGCTGGCGAGACACAACTACTGAGCCCATGCGACACACCTACTGAAACCCAAGTGTGCCTAGAGCCCATGCTTCACAAGAAGAGAAGCCACTGCAATGAGAAGGCTGAGCACCACAACGAAGGGGGAAACCCCCCCGCCACAACTAGAGAAAGCCCATGTGCAGCAACAAAAGACCCAACGCAGCCAAAAATAAATAAAGTACATAAATAAAAAAACCCAAAACAATTAGTAAAATGGTAATAGGAACATACGTATCAATAATTACCTTAAATATCAATCCATTAAATGTTCCAACCAAAAGACACAGACTGGCTGACTGGATACAAAAACAAGATCCCTATATGCTGTCTACAAGAGACCCACTTCAGATCTAGGGACTCATACAGACTGAAAGTGAGGAGATGGAAAAAGATATTCCACACCAATGGAAATCAAAAGAAAGCTGGAGGAGGAATACTCATATCAGACAAAATAGACTTTAAAATAAAGGCTATTACAAGAGGCAAGGAAGAACACTATATAATGATCAAGGGATCAATCCAAGAAGAAGATAAAGCAATTGTAAATATCTATGTACCCAACATAGGAGTACCTCAATACATAAGGCAAATGCTAACAACCATAAAAGGGGAAATCAACAGTAACACAATAATAGTAGGGGACCTTAATACCCCACATACACTAATGGAAAGATCATCCAAACAGAAAATAAATAAGGAAATACAAGCTTTAAATGACAATTAGACCAAATGGACTTAATCACTATTTACAAGACATTCCATCCAAAATCAACAGAATACACTTTCTTCTCAAGTGCAAACGGAACATTCTCCAAGATAGATCACACCTTGAGTCACAAATCAAGCCTTGGTAATTTTAGAAAATTGAAATCATATCAAGCATCTTTTCCAACCACAACACTATGAGACTAAATATCAATTACAGGACAAAAACTGTAAAAAATAAAAACACATGGAAGGTAAACAATAAGCTACTAAATAACTAAGAGGTCACTTAAGAAATCAAAGAGGAAGTCAAAAAATACCTAGAAACAAATGAAAATGAAAACATGATGACCCAAAACCTATGGGATGCAGCAAAAGCAGTTCTAAGACAGAAGTTTATAGAACTATAATCCTACCTCAAGAAAGAAGAAACACCTCAAATAAACAACCTAACCTTACACCTAAAGCAATTAGAGAAAGAAGAACAAAAAACCTCCAAATTTAGCAGAAGGAAAGAAATCATAAAGATCAGATCAGAAATAAATGAAAAACAGATGAAGAAAACAATAGTAAAGATCAATAAAACTAAAGGCTGGTTCTTTGAGAAGATAAAGGAAACTGATAAACCATTAGCCAGACTTATCAGGAAAAAAGGGAGAAGACTCAAATCAACAGAATTAGAAATGAAGAAGGAGAAGTAACAACTGACACTGCAGAAATAAAAGGATCATGAGGGACTACTACAAGCAACTATATGCCAATAAAATGGACAACCTGGAAGAAATAGACAAATTCTTAGAAAAGCACAATGCTCCAAGACTGGACCAGGAAGAAATAGAAAATATGAACAGACCAATCACAAGTACTGAAATTGAAACTGTGAGTAAAAATCTTCCAACAAACAAAAGCCCAGGGCCAGATGGATTAACAGGTGAATTCTATCAAACATTTAGAGAAGAGCTAACACCTATCCTTCTCAAACTCCAAAAGATAGCAGAGGGAGGGACACATCCAAATTCATTCTATGAGGCCACCATCACCCGGATACCAAAAGCAGACAAAAATATCACAAAAAAAGAAAACTACAGGCCAATATCACTGATGAACATAGATGCAAAAATCCTCAACAAAATACTAGCAAACAGAATCTGAAAGCACATTAAAAGGATCATACACCATGATCAAGTGGGGTTTATCCCAGGAATGCAAGAATTCTTCAATATATGCAAATCAATCAATGTGATACACCATACTAAGAAACTGAAGGATAAAAAACATATGGCCATCTCAATAGATACAGAAGAACATTTTGAAAAAATTCAACACCCATTTATGATAAAAACTCTCCAGAAAGTGGGCATAGAGGGAACCTACCTCAATATAATAAAAGCCATATACAATAAACCCCAGCCAAATTCATTCTTAATGGTGAAAAACTGAAACTATTTCCACTAAGATCAGGTAGAAGACAAGTGTGCTGACTCTCACCACTATTTTTCAACATAGTTTTGGAAGTTTTAGCCACAGCGATCAGAGAAGATAAAGAAATAAAAGGAATACAAATTGGAAAAGAAGAAGTAAAACTGTCACTGTTTGCAGATGACATGCTACTATACATAGAAAATCCTAAAGATGCCATCAGAAAACTATTATAGCTAATCAATGAATTTGATAAAGTAGCAGGATACAAAATTAATGCACAGAAATGTCTGGCATTCCTATACACTAATGATGAAAAATCTGAAAGTGAAATCAAGAAAACACTCCCATTTACCATTGCAACAAAAAGAATAAAATATCTAGGAATAAACCTACCTAAGGAGACAAAAGACCTGTATGCAGAAAATTATAAGACACTGATGAAAGAAATTAAAGATGATTAAAGATGATACAAACAGATGGAGACATATACCATGTTCTTGGATTGGAAGAATCAACATTGTGAAAATAACTATATTATCCAAAGCAATCTACAGATTCAGTGCAATCCCTATCAGTCTACCAATGGTATTTTTCACAGAACTAGAACAAAAAGTTTCACAGTTTGTATGGAAACACAAAATATCCTGAATAGCCTAAGCAATCTTGAGAAAGAAATATGGAGCTGGAGGAATCAGGCTCCAGGACTTCAGACTATACTACAAAATTACAGTAATCAAGACAGTATGGTACTGGCACAAAAACAGAAATATAGATCAATTGAACAGGATAGAAAGCCCAGAGATAAACCCACGCACATATGGTCACCTTATCTTTGATAAAGGAGGCAAGAATATACAATGGAGAAAAGACAGCCTCTGCAATAAGTGGTGCTGGGAAAACTGGATAGCTACATGTAAAAGAATGAAATTAGAACACTCCCTAACACCATACACAAAAATAAACTCAAAATGTATGAAAGACCTAAATTTAAGGGCAGACACTATAAAACTCTTAGAGGAAAACATAGGCAGAATACTCTATGACATACATCACAGCAAGATCCTTTTTGACCAACCTCTTAGAGAAATGGAAATAAAAACAAAAATAAACAAATAGGACCTAATGAAACTTAAAAGGTTTTGCACAGCAAAGGGAAACGGAAAAAGACGAAAAGACAACTCTCATCATGGGAGAAAATATTCGCAAATGAAGCAGCTGACAAAGGATTAATCTCCAAAATTTACAAGCAGCTCATGCAGTTAGATATCAAAACCCAAAAAACCCAATCCAAAAATGGGCAGAAGACCTAAATAGACTTTTCTCCAAAGAAGATATATAGATTACCAGCAAACACATGAAAGGATGCTCAACATCAGTAATCATTAGAGAAATGCAAATCAAAACTACAATGAGGTATCACCTCACAGCAGTCAGAATGGCCATCATCAAAAAATGAATAAACAATAAATGCTGGAGAGGGTGTGGAGAAAAGGGAACCCTCTTGCACTGTTGGTGGGAATGTAAATTGTTACAGCCACTATCAAGAACAGTATGGAGTTTCCTTAAAAACCTAAAAATAGAACTACCATATGACCCAGCAATCCCACTCCTGGGCATATACCCTGACAAAACCATAATTCTAAAAGAGTCATGGACCACAATGTTCATTGCAGATCTATTTACAATAGCCAGGACATGGAAGCAACCTAAGTGTTCATCGACAAATGAATGGATAATGATGTGGCACATATATACAATGGAATATTACTCAGACATAAAAAGAAATGAAACTGAGTTATTTGTAGTGAGTTGGATGGACCTAGAGTCTGTCATACAGAGTGAAGTAAGTCAGAAAAAGGAAAACAAATACCGTATGCTAACACATATATATGGAATCTAAAAAGAAAAAAAAGGTTCTGAAGAACCTAGGGGCAGGGCAGGAATAAAGACACAGACATAAAGAATGGGCTCGAGGACACAGAGAGGGGGAATGGTAAGCTGGGACGAAGTGAGAGAGTAGCATGTACATATATATACTACCAAATGTAAAATAGATAGTTAGTGGGAAGCAGCCACATAGCACGGGGTGATCAGCTCGGTGCTTTGTGACCACATAGAGGTGTGGGATAGGGAGGGTGTGAGGGAGATGCAGGAGGGAGGAGATATGGGGATATATGTATATGTATAACTGATTCACTTTGTTATAAAACAAAACTAACACACAATTGTAAATAAATTATACGCCAATAAAGATGTAAAAAAAAAAAAGAGATACCTACTGCCTGTCTTGATCATTTTTGGGGTGTTCTCTTGTTTAATGTTATCCTCTATGATAGAAACTGAAATTTCTAGGTTAGAAATTAGCTTACAGTTTTTATCAATGAGTGTGTTATTCTCAAAGTGTGTTTTTTAACAAGCTTGCTTTCAAAATGCAATGTGAGGAACACTAGGTGAAACAAACTGTAGTCAATGGAATTAAACCACGTATGAATACTTGGTAAGGAAAAAACCCACAGACCTCAAATGTCGGCCAGCAAACTCAATTCACATCACATGTTATGAGCTACACCCATCCACATCTGGTGTTAGAAGTTTCTGTCCTATTCAGAGAATTTTCTTCCCACCACTTTGTATCTTTATTATGTTGTGTCTTCTGGTCTATTAACACAGTATGTCTCTCCATTTATTTAGATCATTTTTATTTCCTTTATAATTATTTTGTAATTTGCAGCATATAAGCCTTGTACATGTTTTGTAAAATTTACATGTAAGTATTTCAGGTTTTAAAAATTGTGGTGAAATATACACAATACAAGATCTTACCATTTTAACCATTTTAAGAATACAGTTCAGTGACATTAAGAATATTCACATTGTTGTGCAAACATCACTGCTTTCCAGCTCTAGAACAATTTTATCTTTCCAAACTGAAACTCTGTACACATTAAATAATAACTCTCCCTTCTCCTCTCACCCAGATTCTGGCAACCACCATTCCACTTTCTGTCTCTACTTATCTGACCAATCTAGGTACCTTATATAAATTGAATCATATGATATTTGTCCTTTGTGACTATCTTATTTCACTCAGAAAAATTTCTTCAAAGGTCATCCATATTGTAGCTTGTATCACAATATCTTTCTATTTTAAGGATGAATAATGTTCCATTGTGTGTGCATGTGTATATATATATATATATATATACCACATTATATTTATACATTAATCTATCAAATGGACATCTTGGCTATTTTCACTTTTAAGCTATTGTGACTAATAATGCTATGAACATAGGTGTACAAATATCTGACAGATTCTTTTGTGTATATAGCCAGAAGTGGAATTGATGTATCATATGGTAACTCTACACTTAATTTTTTGAGGAGTTGCCATACTGTGTTCCACAGATACACCATTTTACATTCCCATTAGCCACATAGTAGGGCTTCAATTTCTCCACATCCTTGTCACCATTTGTTATTTTCTGGGTTTTTGATTGTTTTGTTTTATTTTGTTTTGTTTTTTATAGTGGTAATTCTAATGGGTGTGAGGTGGTATTTCATTGTGGTTTTGATTTGCATTTCCCAAGTGATTAATAATGTCTAGTATCTTTTATTTTCATATGATTATTACTATTTGTATATCTTCTTTGGAGAAATGTCTTTATAAGTCCTTTATCCATTTTTGAATTGGGTTTTTTGTTGTTGTTGTTGGATTGTAGTTCTTTATATATTCTGGATATTAATCCCCTATTTGGTATCTTATTTGCAAATATTTTCCCTTTTTACTCTTGATAGTGACTTCTGATGTACCAAATTTTTAATTTTGATGTAGTCTAATCTATTATTTTCCATTGTTGCCTGTGCTTTGGTGTCATGCTTAAGAAATCATTGCCAGATCCAATGTCATGAAGCTTGTCTCTTATGTTTTCTTTTAAGAGTTTTATACTTTTAGCTCTCATGTTTAGGTATTTCATCCATTTTGAGTTAATTTTTGCACATGGTTTAATGTAAGATTATTAATTCATTATTTCCCATGTGGATATCTATTTTCCTCATATTTGTTGAAAAGACGGTACTTTTCCCATTGAATGGTCTTGACACAGTTGTTGAAAAACATTTGTCCATTTATGCCAGAGTTTGTTTCTGGATTTCCTGTTCTATTACATTCTTCTATATGCCTGTCTTCTGCCAGTATCACACTGTTTTTATCACTGTAAATTTTTCTTAAGTTTGAAATGAGGAAGTGAGAGACCTCCAACTTTGTTCTTCTCAAGACTGTTTTGACTAATCAGGGTCTCTTGAGATTCCATATGAAAAATAGAATGGGTTTTTCTATTTCTGCAAAAAAACCAAGATCATTGGGATTTTGATTTTGATAGCGATTGTATTGAATCCATAGATCTTGTTGGGTATTACTGACATTTTAGCAGTATTGAGTCTTCCAATCCATGAACACAGAATGTCTTTTCAATTATTTGTGTACCCTTAAATTTTTTTCAGGAAGATTTTGTAGTTTTCAATGTCCAATCTTTCAACTCCTTGGTAACGTTTATTCTTAATTATTTTATTCTTTTTGATACTGCTATAAATGGAACTGTCTTTTAAATATCCTTTTAGATTGTTTATTATTAGTGTATAGAAATGCACATGATTTTGTTTGTTGATTTTTTTATCCATAAGTTTTGCTGAATTTACTAATTCTAAAAGGTTTTTTGTAGAATCTTTAGGATTTTCTACCTAAAAGTTTATCTCATCTAAAAACAGAGGTAATTTTACTTCTTTTCCAATATGGATGCCTTTTATTTATTTTTCTTGCCTAATTGCTTCAGCTAGAACATCCAGTACTTCATTGAAAACAAGTGGTGAAAGTGGGCATCCTTGTCTTGTTCCTGATCTTAGAGGAAGAATTTTCAGTGTTTCCCTCTTGAGTATAATGTTAGCTCTTTTTGTATGTTTTTAGGGCCTTTGTTATGTTGAGATAGTTTTCTTCTATTCCTAGTTTACTGAGTGTTTTTATCATGAAAGGATGTTGAGTTTTGTCAAATAATTTTTCTAAATCAATTGAGATGATCTTTTTCTTTCTCCTTTCATTCTGTTAATGTGGTACATTACATTGCTTGACTTTTTTATTTTGAACAACTCTTTCATTCCAGGAACAAATCCCACTTGATCGTGGTATAAAATTATTTTGATATCCTATTGAATTTGCTTTGCTAGTATTTTGTTGAGGCTTTTTGCATCAATGTTCATAAGAGATATTGTTCTGTAGTTTTCTTTTAATATCTTTCTCTGGCTTTGAAATCAGGGTAATGCTAGTCTTATAGAATAAGTCGGGAAGTGTTTCCTTCTCTCCAAATTTTGGAAAGATTTGAGAAGAATTTGTATTAATTTTTCTTTAAATTTTTGGTTGGATCCACCAGTGAAGTCATCTATACCTAGGCTTTCTCTTGTTGGTAGGTTTTTAGTAATTCAATCTCCTTACAAGTTATAGATCAGTTCAGATTTTCTGTTTATGATTCCATTTTGATAGGTTGTGTGTTCCTAGCAATTTGTTCATTTCATCTAGGTTATCCAATTTGATGGTACAATTATTCATAGTAGTCTTCTATAATCCTTTTTGCTTCTTTAAAATTGATGGTAATGTCTTTTCTTTCTTTTCTTGTTTTAGCTATTTGAGTTTTCTCTCTTTGGGGGGGCCAGCCTAGCCAAAGTTTTGTTATTTTTAAAATATTTTCAAAGAACCAACTCTTGCTTTTGTGAATTTTCTCTACTGTTTTTCTACTCTCTATCTCTTATTTATCTCTTCTCTAATTATTATTTGCTTCCTTCTGATAGTTTTGTGTTTAGTTTGTTTTCCTTTTTCTTTAAGGTGCAAAGTTCTTTAAGGTATAAATTTAGTTTGTTGATTCAAAATCTTTTTAAAATGTGTTTACAGCTACAAATTTCCTTCTTAGCACTGCTTTCATTGTAACCTCTAAGTTTTAATATGTTAAGTTTTCCTTTTCATTTGTCTCAAGATATTTTCCAATTTCCCTTGCAATATTTTCTTTGACTTATTAGTTATTTAAGAATGTTACTTGATTTCCAGTTTTCCATCTATTGATTTCTATTTTCATTCCATTGTGATCAGAAATGATACTTTGTATGATTTCTTTAAAGTTTATTAAGATTTTCTTTGTGACCTAACATAGTCTATCCGGGATAATATTCCATGAGCACTTGAAAAAAACAGGTATTCTCCTGCTGTTGGATGGAGTGTTCTGTATATGTCTGATAGGTCCAATTAGTCTATAGTGTTTTTCATGTCCTCAATTTCCTTACTGATCTTCTGTCTGGTTAGTCTATCAATTAATGAGAATGGGGCATTGAAAGCTCTTACTAGTATTGGAATACTGTTTATTTATCTGCTCAATGCTATCAATGTTTGCTTCATATATTTAGGAGCAGTCATGTTTGGCCTATATGTGTTTATATTATGTTGGTGAGTTTTATCATGATATAAATCATTCTTTGCCTCTTGTAATAGTTTTAGAATTAAAACTATTTTATCTGATATTAGTATAGCCACTTCTCTTCTCTTTTGGTTAATATTTGCACAGAATATCTTTTACCATCCTTTCACTTTCAACTTATATACATCTTTTTCTCTAAAACCATGAATATTTTGGTGTTTATTTTAGATAAAAAGAAAGACTTTACTTTTTGTTAAACTGGCTTCATAATGTATATTCAGCTTTGCATCCTGATTTTTTCACTTAACATACAATGTAAAGCATTTTCCTGTGTCATTAAATATTCTTCTAAAACAATAATTTTCATAACTGTATGGCAGCCCTTGTCTAGATGCACTATCATTTAACCAGCCCCCTCATAGTGAACATTTATGTTGTTTCCAGTTTTTTGTCTTTCTGACTAACAAGGACCTACTTTATAGCATAGGAAACCCTGCTCAATATTCTGTAACAACCTAAATGGGAAAAGAATTTGAAAAAGAATAGATACATGTATATGTATAACTGAATTATTTTGCTGTACCCCTGAAACTAACAGTACATTGTTAATCAACTATGCTCTGATATAAAATAAAAATTTTAAAAAAGAATTTATCCCAAGGAGATAATCAGGTACACCCAGATATTTACATACAAATACATTCATTATGGTTTCAGTCAGAAAGACAACCTATATACTTCTTTATATTTAAAGTGAATATCTTGTAGACAGCATATTTTTGGATCATGTTTTTTAAATCCATTCTACCCATATATGTCATTTGATTGTGGAGATTGATCCATTTACATTTAAAACAATTATTGATAGGGAAGAACTTCTGTTGCCATTTTGTTAATTGTTTTCTGTGTGTCTCATAGTTTTTTGGTCCCTCATTTTCTCCATGATTGCCTTCCTTTATGTTTAGTTGATTATTTTTGTAGTGACACATTTTGATTCCCTTCTAATTTCCTTTTTTTTTTGTATATTCTGTAGATATGCTCTGTGGTTACCATTAAGATTACATAAAACATCCAAAGTTTAACAATTTATTTTAAACCAATACCAACTTAACTTCAATTGCATACAAAATTCTACAACTTTCCAACTCTGTCTCCCCCAATTTACATTACTGATGTCACGAATTACTTCTTTTTTATTGTGTACCCATTAACATATATTTATTATTAGTTTTTATGCTTTTGTCTTTTAAATTCTGTAGAAGAATGACAAACTGAATTTTTGACCCCAAATTATTATCATACTGGTTTTGTATGTGTCACCATGCCAGGTTGCAAACTCCACAGAGACAGAAGATCTTTTTGGGGACATGGACTTATGTATGTCTCCATTTGACTGTTAATTTGTATCCCTTAATATCATTTGTAATAAACTGGTAATCTAATGAGTAAACTGGTTTCCTGAGTTCTGTGAGCCTTCTATCAAATTAACTGAACCTAAGGAAAGGGTTCTGGGAACCTCTCAGTTATAGACAGTCGGTCAGAAGCACAGGTAACAACCTAGAATTGAGGTTGGCATCTGAAGAGGAGGTCAACCTAGTGGGACTGAATCCTTAACCTGTGGAATCTGATACTATCTCTACATAGATAGTGTCAGAATTGAGTTGAACTGTAGGACACCCAACTGGTATTGAAGAATTGCTTGGATATATGGGGAAAGACCCAGAGATTGGAATAAGAGCAGAATTATAACATGAAAAGATGCTCAACATCATTTGTTATCTGGGAAATGCAAATCAGAACCATCATGAGATATCACTTTCAATAACAAAAACATGTCACTCACCAACTGGTTTTATAAGAATGAAGTCACTAAGCCACTGCAGTCACTGACCTTTAACATATCCTGAAAGGTGTTCAAGGTGGAGATAAGGAACGAGGCACTCTGTGCTCTGGGCAAACTGGTAGAACAAGCTTTCAGATAGCTATTTTCAAGAGAAAATTTTATGAATCCAATTTCTTGCATCTTCTCATACCTAGAAAATCACTAAAATCATTATTAGAAGCATCTGCTCCTTGTGAATAGCAGCAACCTCCTCATGAGCAGCAGATACTTTCTACTGAAATGTGTGTTTGATTGCACATACTCTCTTCACTGAAATTATATATAAATATAAATAAATAAATAAATACACACACACACACACACACACACACACACGCACACGCACACACACACACACACACACACTGACCTCTCTTTGGAGCAGTTCCTCAGAGTTATCTGAGAGGCTGTCTCCCAGGCTATAATCCTAAATCCCCAAATAAAACTGAACTCACAGCTCTCACATTGTGCATTTTTTTCAGTGGACAGTTTTGGTGACCAACAAAGGGACCCAGAGCAGACTTCTCTCCTTCACATGAATTCTACGAGGATCTGGAGCCTTGGTACCAGCAAGGCCTTTTGTGTCCATCTACCTGCTCAGAGTCCAGACTAATTTGAGTGTCTTCTGGTTCTTGGATCTCCCAATTGCTGGTTGATGATCCTGAGTTTTATTTTGTGGTGTACAGCATGTACTTGGCACCCCAGTTGCAAGATACTGGGATTTGCTCAGTTGAAAGACACTGAGCAGTCTGAGATGAGTGTTTAGATAGGAGGCTGACCTGACATCTTTCCTCAATTCAGCTACCTTAACAGAATTTGTCAGGATTAAAATGAAGATATTACATGAGAGCTTTGTTCCGAAGAAGAGGGACAAGACTCCTCCTGGTCAGTTACAGCTTTCTCAGGCAACTGAGAAATTTATGGGAGTGGTGGAGGCAGAGTCCTCATACCATGCAGTGGTCCCATAGGGAAATCCTCTCATTAATTAAAAGACTTGCTCGTCCAGTGATCAGATATAAGAACTGGCCATTTAGTGATCCAAGCACCCATGGTGGTTTTAGACTGCTGGAGGGAGAAACGGAGACATGTAACAGAGCTGAAATGACTCTAGGGTGACACTCAGAGGAGTTAAGCTCACAAGCAGCACATGGGACCACTAAACAATTTCATTAGTAAATTTTATTCTCAACAAATTCAACTTTAAAATGGGAAACAGAGTCTCTCAAGCAGAGAAATGAGGGGCATCAGAAAGCCAGCTTCCAACTAACACCCCAACCAGGTTTATGTAAGTACAAAACTTAATTACAAGTACTTACTTAATTTGGAATTAAAGGAAATCATGCCCTGAAAATGGCCAACATGGGGGTCATTTATCGCATACACAGTTAAGTTTGAGAAAGCCAGCTTGATAAAACAAACACCTTTATAGAATTCTGACCCTAATGGAACAAATCCTTCTAGGAGAACTTGCTTTTCTCTCCCTGTGCCTTGAGATGTAAATGTTCTATCAGGGCTCTCAGGAGCACTATCTTATCTAGACCATCTCTAATTCCTGAGCCTGAGGGAAGAAAAGCGGTGGGGGGGGGAAGAATTTTAGGATTTAATTTAAAAATTTATTCCTACTGTAAACTAGTGAGTTTTATATTGTAATACTTGATTCATGACTAAGTTTTAAAATGAAGCTGAGATCTCTGGTTTTGCCTGTCTATATGTCTATGTGTGCATAAGTATATCTTTACTTATGGATGGTATTATCAAAATTAATTTGTAAATGAGCTCTATTTAATTGGCTTAGAGGAAATTAAGTGCTTATATAAACTCTCAGAAATATAAAAGAAACCAACCCAAATAAATTTCAGGTTCACGTGAACGAGGAAAAACTCAGTATTAAGTTAATATTTGATATTAAAGCTAGTTTAAGTTAGTTGGTTTACTTAATACAGATTTGCCTTTAGAGTCATCAACATTAAGTATAATACTTTAATTGTACCTCGGTTTACTAGACATCAAATAAGATCTTATTATATCTGTTGCAAATTTGTCAGCAAGAAAAATAACTTGGTATGACAAAATTTTAATAAATAAAATAAATGTAAATGAAAGCACTTTTAGGTAAACGTTTTAGGAATAATTATGTTTTTTGTTTTTGTTTTTTGTTTTTTCTGTTCACATAATTTTATTTAATCTTCACAATAACCCTATGAGGTACGTAGAGTTACCCGAATCTACCCATGATGAACTGAGGGTCAGAATTCAGGGTTGGCTAGTCTTTATTTACTTACTAGTAAATAAAGTCTTTATTTATTTACTTACAGTCTTATAAGTCTTTATTTTGTGGGGGGGTTTTTAACATCTTTATTGGGGTATAATTGCTTTACAATGGTGTGTTAGTTTCTGCTTTATAACAAAGTGAATCAGTTATACATAAGTGCCCATATCTCTTCCCTCTTTCATCTCCCTCCCTCCCATCCTCCCTATCCCACCCCTCCAGGCCGTCACAAAGCACCGAGCTGATATCCCTGTGGTATGCGGCTGTTTCCTACTAGCTATCTACCTTACGTTTCGTAGTGTATATATGTCCATGCCTCTCTCTCACTTTGTCACAGCTCACCCTTCCCCCTCCCCATATCCTCAAGTCCGTTCTCCAGTAGGTCTGTGTCTTTATTCCTGTCTTACCCCTAGGATCTTCATGACATTTTTTCCCTTAAATTCCATATATATGTGTTAGCATACAGTATTTGTCTTTCTCTTTCTGACTTACTTCACTCTGTATGACAGACTCTAGGTCTATCCACCTCATTACAAATAGCTCAATTTCGTTTCTTTTTATGGCTGAGTAATATTCCATTGTATATATGTGCCACATCTTCTTTATCCATTCATCCGATGATGGACACTTAGGTTGTTTCCATCTCCAGCTATTGTAAATAGAGCTGCATGAACATTTTGGTACATGATTCTTTTTCAATTTTGGTTTTCTCAGGGTATATGCCCAGTAGTGGGATTGCTGGGTCATATAGTAGTTCTATTTGTAGTTTTTTAAGGAACCTCCATACTGTTCTCCATAGTGGCTGAACCAATTCACATTCCCACCAGCAGTGCCAGAGTGTTCCCTTTTCTCCACACCCTCTCCAGCATTTATTGTTTCTAGATTTTTTGATAATGGCCATTCTGACTGGTGTGAGATGATATCTCATTGTAGTTTTGATTTGCATTTATCTAATGATTAATGACGTTGAGCATTCTTTCATGTGCTTGTTGGCAGTCTGTATATCTTCTTTGGAGAAATGTCTATTTAGGTTTTCTGCCCATTTTTGGATTGGGTTGTTTCTTTTTTTGTTATTGAGCTGCATGAGCTGCTTGTAAATTTTGGAAATTAATCCTTTGTCAGTTGCTTCATTTGCCAATATTTTCTCCCATTCTGAGGGTTGTCTTTTGGTCTTGTTTATGGTTTCCTTTGCTGTGCAAAAGCTTTGAAGTTTCATTAGGTCCCATTTGTTTATTTGTTTTTATTTCCATTTCTCTAGGAAGTGGGTCAAAAAGGATCTTGCTGTGATTTATGTCATAGAGTGTTCTGCCCATGTTTTCCTCTAAGAGTTTTATAGTGTCTGCCCTTACATTTAGGTCTTTAATCCATTTTGAACTTATTTTTGTGTATGGTGTAAGGGAGTGATCTAATCTCCTACTTTTACATGTACCTGTCCAGTTTTCCCAGCACCACTTACTGAAGAGGCTGTCCTTTCTGCACTGTACATTCCTGTCTCCTTTATCAAAGATAAGGTGACCATATGTGCATGGGTTTATCTCTGGGCTTTCTATCCTGTTCCATTGATCTATCTTTCTGTTTTTGTGCCAGTACCATACTGTCTTGATTACTGTAGCTTTGTAGTATAGTCTGAAGTCAGGAAGCCTGCTTCCTCCAGCTCCACTTTTCGTTCTCAAGACTGCTTTGGCTATTCGGGGTCTTTTGTGTTTCCATACAAATTGTGAAATTTTTTGTTCTAGTTCTGTGAAAAATGTCAGTGGTAGTTTGATAGGGATTGCATTGATTCTATAGATTGCTTTAGGTAGTAGAGTCATTTTCAGAATGTTGATTCTTCCAATCCAACAACATGGTATATCTCTCCATCTATTTGTATCATCTTTAATTTCTTTCATCAGTGTCTTATAATTTTCTGCATACAGGTCTTTTGTCTCCTTAGGTAGGTTTATTCCTAGATATTTTATTCTTTTTGTTGCAATGGTAAATGGGAGTGTTTTCTTGATTTCACTTTCAGATTTTTCATCATTACTGTATAGGAATGCCAGAGATTTCTGTGCATTAATTTTGTATCCTGCTACTTTACCAAATTCATTGATTAGCTCTAGTAGTTTTCTGGTAGCATCTTTAGGATTCTCTACGTACAGTATCATGTCATCTGCAAACAGTGACAGCTTTGCTTCTTCTTTTCCAATTTGGATTCCTCTTATTTCCTTTTCTTCTCTGATTGCTGTGGCTAAAACTTCCAAAACTATGTTGAACAAGAGTGGTGAGAGTCGGCAACCTTGTCTTGTTCCTGATCTTAGTGCAAATGCTTTCAGTTTTTCACCATTGAGGATGATGTTGGCTGTGGGCTTGTCATATATGACCTTTATTATGTTGAGGAGAGTTCCCTCTATGCCTACTTTCTGCAGGGTTTTTACCGTAAATGGGTGTTGAATTTTGTCAAAAGATTTCTCTGTATCTATTGAGATGATCATATGGTTTTTCTCCTTCAATTTGTTAATATGGTTTATCACATTGATAGATTTGTGTATACTGAAGAATCCTTGCGTTCCTTGAATACACGCCACTTGATCATGGTGTATGATCCTTTTAATGTGTTGTTGGATTCTGTTTGCTAGTATTTTGTTGAGGATTTTTGCATGTTTGTTCATCAGTGATATTGGCCTGTAGTTTTCTTTCTTTGTGACATCCTTGTCTGGATTTGGTATCAAGACGATGGTGGCTGCGTAGAAGGAATTTGGGAGTGTTCCTCCCTCTGCTATATTTTGGAAGAGTTTGAGAAGCATAGGTGTTAGCTCTTTCTCTAAATGTTTGATAGAATTCGCCTGTGAAGCCATCTGGTCCTGGCTTTTGTTTGTTGGAAGATTTTTAATCAGTTTCAAAATCAGTGCTTGTGATTGGTCTGTTCATATTTTCTATTTCTTCCTGACTCAGTCTGGGCAGGTTGTGCATTTCTAAAAATTTGTCCATTTCTTCCAGGTTGTCCATTTTATTGGCATAGAGTTGCTTGTAGTAATCTCTCATGATCTTTTTTACTTCTGCAGTGTCATTTGTTACTTCTCCTTTTTCATTTCTAATTCTATTGATTTGAGTCTCCTCCCTTTTTTTCTTGATGAGTCTGACTAATGGTTTATCTATTTTGTTTATCTTCTCAAAGAACCAGCTTTTAGTTTTATTGATCTTTGCTATTGTTTCCTTCATTTCTTTTTCATTTATTTCTGGTTTGATCTTTATGATTTCTTTCCTTCTGCTAACTTTGGGGGTTTTTTGTTCTTCTTCCTCTAAATGCTTTATGTGCAAGTTTAGGTTGTTTATTCAAGATGTTTCCTGTTTCTTAAGGTGGGCTTGTATTGCTATAAACTTCCCTCTTAAAACTGCTTTTGCTGCATCCCATAGGTTTTGGGTCGTCGTGTCTCCATTGTCATTTGTTTCTAGGTATTTTTTGATTTCCTCTTTGATTTCTTCAGTGATCACTTCGTTATTAAGTAGTGTATTGTTTAGCCTCCATGTGTTTGTATTTTTTACAGATCTTTTCCTGTAATTGATATCTAGTCTCATCTTGTTGTGGTCAGAAAAGTTACTTGATACAATTTCAATTTTCTTAAATTTACCAAGGCTTGTTTTGTGACCCAAGATATGATCTATCCTGGAGAATGTTCTATGAGCACTTGAGAAAAATGTGTATTCTGTTGTTTTTGGATGGAGTTTCCTATAAATATCAATTAAGTCCATCTTGTTTAATGTATCATTTAAAGCTTGCGTTTCCTTATTTATTTTCATTTTGGATGATCTGTCCATTGGTGAAAGTGGGGTGTTAAAGTCCCCTAGTATGAATGTGTTACTGTTGATTTCCCCTTTTATGGCTGTTAGTATTTGCCTTATGTACTGAGGTGCTCCTATGTTGGGTGCATAAATATTTACAATTGCTATATCTTCTTCTTGGATCGATCCCTTGATCATTATGTAGTGTCCTTCTTTGTCTCTTGTAATAGTCTTTATTTTAAAGTCTATTTTGCCTGATATGAGAATTGCTACTCCAGTTTTCTTTTGGTTTCCATTTGCACGGAATATCTTTTTCCATTCCCTTACTTTCAGTCTGTATGTGTCTCTAGGTCTGAAGTGGGTCTCTTGTAGACAGCATATATATGGGTCTTGTTTTTGTATCCATTCAGCCAATCTGTGTCTTTTGGTGGGAGCATTTAGTCCATTTACATTTAAGGTAATTATCGATATGTATATTCCTATTCCCATTTTCTAAATTGTTTTGGGTTTGTTATTATAGGTCTTTTCCTTCTCTTGTGTTTCTTGCCTAGAGAAGTTCCTTTAGCATTTGTTGTAAAGCTGCTTTTGTGGTGCTGAACTCTCTCAGCTTTTGCTTGTCTGTAAAGGTTTTAATTTCTCCATCGAATCTGAATGAGATCCTTGCTGGGTAGAGTAGTCTTGGCTGCAGGTTTTTCTCCTTCATCACTTTCAGTATGTCCTGCCACTCCCTTCTGGATTGCAGAGTTTCTGCTGAAAGATCAGCTGTTAACCTTATGGGGATTCCCTTATGTGTTATTTGTTGTTTTTCCCTTGCTGCTTTTAATATGCTTTCTTTGTATTTAATTTTTGACAGTTTGATTAATATGTGTCTTGGCGTATTTCTCCTTGTATTTATCCTGTATGGGACTCTCTGTGCTTCCTGGACTTGATTAACTATTTCCTTTCCCATATTAGGGAAGTTTTCAACTATAATCTCTTCAAATATTTTCTCAGTCCCTTTCTTTTTCTCTTCTTCTTCTGGAAACCCTAGAATTTGAATGTTGGGGCGTTTAATGTTGTCCCAGAGGTCTCTGAGACTGTCCTCAGATTTTTCATTCGTTTTTCTTTACTCTGCTCTGCAGTAGTTATTTCCACTATTTTATCTTCCAGGTCACTTATCCGTTCTTCTGCCTCAGTTATTCTGCTATTGATCCCATCTAGAGTATTTTTCATTTCATTTATTGTGTTGTTCATCATTGTTTGTTTCATCTTTAGTTCTTCTAGGTCCTTGTTAATGGTTTCTTGCATTTTGTCCGTCCTATTTCCAAGATTTTGTATCATCTTTACTATCATTTTTCTGAATTCTTTTTCAGGTAGACTGCCTATTTCCTTTTCATTTGCTAGGTGTGGTGGGTTTTTATCTTGCTCCTTCACCTGCTGTGTGTTTTTCTGTCTTCTCATTTTACTTATCTTCCTGTGTTTGGGGTCTCCTTTTTTCAGGCTGCAGGTTTGTAGTTCCCATTGTTTTTGCTGTCTCTCCCCAGTGGCTAAGGTTGGTTCAGTGGGTTGTGTAGACTTCCTGGTGGAGGGGACTAGTGCCTGTGTTCTGGTGGATGAGGCTGGATCTTGTCTCTCTAGTGGGCAGTTCCACATCTGGTGGTGTGTTTTGGGGTGTCTGTGGCCTTATTATGATTTTAGGCAGCCTCTCTGCTAATGGGTGGGGTTGTGCTCCTGTTTTGCTAGTTGTTTGGCATAGGGTGTCCAGCACTGTGGCTTGCTGGTCATTGAGTGAAGCTGGGTGCTGGTGTTGAGATGGAGATATCTGGGAGATTTTCACCGTTTGATATTATGTGTAGCTGGGAGGTCTGTTGTTGACCAGTGTCCTGAATTAGGCTCTCCCACCTCAGAGGCACAGCACTGACTCCTGGCTGCAGCACCAAGAGCCTTTCATCCACACGGCTCAGAATAAAAGGGAGAAAAAGTAGAAAGAAAGAAAGAAAGAATGAAAGAAAGAAAGAAAGAAAGAAAGAAAGAAAGAAAGAAAGAAAGAAGGAAAGAAAGAAAGAAAGGAGGGAAGGAAAGAAGGAAGAAAGAAAGAAGAAAAAAGGGAAAGAAGGAAAGAAAGGAGGCAGGGAGGGAGGGAGGGAGGAAGGAACGAAGGAAGGAGGGACGGAAGGAAAAAGAAAGAAAGAAGATACAGTAAATTAAAATAAAGTATAATAAAGCTATTAAATTAAAAAATAATTATTTAAAAAAAAAGGGATGGATAGAACCTTAGGACAAATGGTGGAAGTCAAAATATACAGACAAAATCTTACACAGAAGCATACACATACACCCTCACAAAAAGAGGTAAAGGGGAAAAAATCATAAATCTTGCTCTCAAATTCCACCTCCTGAATTTGGGATGATTCGTTGTCTAAAGGAGGGAAGGAAGGAAAGAAAGAAAGAAAGAAAGAAAGAACAGAAGAAAGAAAGAAAGAAAGGAAGGAAGGAAGGAAGGAAGAAAGAAAGAAAGAAGGTAAAGTATAATAAAGTTTTTAAAATTAATTATTAAAAAAATTAAAAACAAAACAAAACAAAAAAAACGGATGGATAGAACCCTAGGACAAATGGTGGAAGCAAAGCTATACAGACAAAATCTCACACAGAAGCATACACATACACACTCACAAAAAGAGGAAAAGGGGAAAAATTCATAAATCTTGCTCTCGAAGTCCACCTCCTCAATTTTGGATGATTCATTGTCTATTCACATATTCCACAGATGCAGGGTACATCAAGTTGATTGTGGAGCTTTAATCCGCTGCTTCTGAGGCTGCTGGGAGAGATTTCCCTTTCTCTTCTTTGTTCTCATAGCTCCCAGGGGCTCAGCTTTGGATTTGGCCCTGCCTCTGCGTGTAGGTCGCTGGAAGGCGTCTGTTTTTTGCTCAGACAGGACAGGGTTAAAGGATCCGCTGATTCGGGGGCTCTGGCTCACTCAGGCCGCGGGGGAGGGAGTGGTGCAGAGTGCGGGGCGAGCCTGTGGCGGCAGAGGCCGGCGTGATGTTGCACCTGCCTGAGGCCCACCGTGCGTTCTCCCGGGGAAGTTGTCCCTGGATCCCGGGAACCTGGCAGTGGCGGGCTGCACAGGCTCCCTGGAAGAGGGGTGTGGATAGTGACCTGTGCTCGCACACAGGCCCCTTGGTGGCGGCAGCAGCAGCCTTAGCATCTCCTGCCCGTCTCTGGGGTCCGCGCTTTTAGCCGCGGCTCGCGCCCGTCTCTGGAGTTCCTTTAAGCAGCGCTCTCAATCCCCTCTCCTCGCGTACCAGGAAACAAAGAGGGAAGAAAAAGTCTCTTGCCTCTTTGGCAGCTCCAGACCTTTTCCCGGACTCCCTCCCGGCTAGTCGTGGTGCACTAACCCCTTCAGGCTGTGTGCACGCAGCCAACCCCAGTCCTCTCCCTGCGCTCCGACCAAAGCCTGAGCCTCAGCTCGCAGCCCCGTGCGCCCCGGCGGGTGAGCAGACAAGCCTCTCAAGCTGGTGAGTGCTGGTCGGCACCGATCCTCTGTGCAGGAATCTCCCTGCTTTGCCCTCCGCACCCCTGTTGCTGTGCTCTCCTCCACGGCTCGGAAGCTCCCCCCTCCGCCTCCCGCAGTCTCTGCCCGCGAAGGGGCTTCCTAGTGTGTGGAAACCTTTCCTTCTTCACAGCTCCCTCCCACTGGTGCAGGTGCTGTCCCTATTCTTTTGTCTCTGTTTTTTCTTTTTTTCTTTTGCCCTATCCAGGTACATGGGGAGTTTCTTGCCTTTTGGGAGGTCTGAGGTCTTCTGCCAGCATTCGGTAGGTGTTCTGTAGGAGTTGCTCCACGTATAGATGTATTTCTGGTGTATCTGTGGGGAGGAAGGTGATCGCGTTTTACTGTTCTGCCATCTTCCCCTCTGCCCCAGGAATAATTATATTTTAAGAATATCTACTTTAAAATAATCTCTCCATACTTTGGTAACTTGAAACTTTAGAGTTTTGCTAAATTAAGTTAAATGGTGAAATTTTATTGAATAACTAAAAGCCATTCCCAAATAAAGTAATATACTGAAACATTAATTACTGAATATTGGCTTCCTTTTACACAGAAACTGAAGATATTTAAGACTATTAATAAATATGTTTGTTGCCATGCTAGGACATTTTCTATAAGAAAGCACATAATTTTAGAAATTATTATTGGTATTTATAAGTTTGCCAATCTACAGAATGCTAATGTAAAAGACAGTTCACAACTGCTTACTTCTTACTTTTTACTAGAAATTAAGGTTTTTAAGAATTGAGAATTCTAATTTAAATCTGTAATTAAAGCTACTAGAAATAATAAGGGAAACATTTCAGTATACAAGGAAAGTACGATGTGTGTTTTCAGTATAAGAAAGTATGAGGGGCTTCCCTGGTGGTGCAGTGGTTAAGAATCCACCTGTAAATGCAGGGGACACAGGATCGAGCCCTGGTCTGGGAAGATCTCACATGCTGCAGAGTAACTAAGCCCACACGCCACAACTACGGAGCCTACACTCTAGAGCCTGCGAGCCACAACTGCTGAAGCCCACATGCCACAACTACTGAAGCCCACATGCCTAGAGACCATGCTCTGCAACAAGAGAAGCCATCACAATGAGAAGCCCGCATACCAAAATGAAGGGTAGCCCCCGCTCGCCACAACTAGAGAAAGCTCGCACGCAGCAATAAAGACCCAACATAGCCAAAAATAAATAAATAAACAAACAAATAAATAAATAAAATAAATCTAAAAAAAAGAAGGTATGAGGAATGAAATTGCATTTTTTTTTTTTTGCGGTACGTGGGCCTCTCACTGTTGTGGCCTCTCCCGTTGTGGAGCACAGGCTCCGGATGCGCAGGCTCAGCAACCATGGCTCACAGGTCCAGCTGCTCCGCGGCATGTGAGATCCTCCCGGACCGGGGCACGAACCCGTGTGCCCTGCATCGGCAGGTGGACTCTCAACCACTGCGCCATCAGGGAAACCCCTGAAATTGCATTTTGTTAAGGGAAAGAAAGCAATTTTGTCTCAATGCTGGTTATTTCTAAATAAGAAAGAAAATAAGGGTCAAATTAATATGGACATAGAAATTTGTAGAAGGTTCCTGGGAAAGAAAAAAAAATATTTATAATGGTATTCTATGTGTGGTCAGAACTGACTAAGATTAGAATAAATTTAATTGAGTTCTAATATTAAAGGTAAAGTGGTTCAAACCTGAATTTGGTTTCTGTCTCTGTTAACAGGGCACAGTTTTCTTTAACTATTGATCTGCTTTTGATAACAGATTGTAAAGTTTCTTTACCTTTAACTGGTAACCTGCTACAACTTTCTGTATTTGCCTTTGAAATATTTTACTGTCACTTTGGTTAAGTGAATAAGTATTGTTTCACAGTGACATATGATCCTATTTGACCACGTGTTTGAAGGCCTTTTGATATTTTTTGACAAACTTCCAACTCAAATTCCAGTGAAGTTCCTTGGACCTCTTACTAACTTTGGAAGGGCTTCAAAGGGCCCATGAAACATCCCAAAGAGAGATATTAAACTAATTAGGTTCATTTGATATGTTGAATTACATGGGAAGCACTGTCAAGCACTGAGTAAGAAACCTTTCGATGTTGTATGGTATGGGTAAACGTTATTTTAAATATTCTAGAAATTATATGGAATTTCTAAAAATTAAATACGGCCTGATAAAATGTTATTGGTCATAATCTAGTTATTATTTTAAAATGTTGTATGTCACAACAGTAACTGAGTTTCTTTGTCAATTGCATTGTAATCAGTTCTTTAACCATGCCTTCTTAAGTCTTTTTTCATTCATAGACAGTTTTAGGTTTACTTTGATGTCTTTGCAAAAATACTTCATCTTCAGGAAGATTCATAGAAAGGACTTTTTGACAAGTACAGGTTTCTGATAACTTTCAGATCATACCGCTGAACTGGATAAAACATTAAGGAATGGAAACCCTGATGGCTTTATAAAACTGTTAACAAGAGATCAAGGATTAGTTACATAACACTGAATTATGAATATTGTTATAATTTTTATGGTTTCTGTCTAAAATGTTAATGGCTTTTAATCTGTGTTTTCCAGATATTAAGAAACACTTCCCCTCAAGCTAATTATGACTTAGAGCAGTTTGGTAAATTATTCTTTTGTAAGCAGAATTTAAAAATTTATCTTTTCTCTCTACCTGATCCCTCCATAGATAGGAAACTCTTAGGTTCCCAGCTGCCTTATCAGGTAAGTAAAGCAGTACACCTCCTGACAGGTGCAAGAATCTCAAGATATTTTGGGAATCTCAGGAAGAGAGGAATTCGCCCAAATCTATAGATATTGCAGGCAGAATCTGATGGAAAGCCAGTTTTAAAAGAGCCTGTATGATCAACTACACTTATGTAAGTAGTCAGGCCAAGTGTATTGAAACCAGAATTATTTGCAAACAAATTCGTCTTAATTTGGCTATATTTGGTGGAAATGCGGGTAAATTTAGAAAGAAAAAATTTGTTTCAGCAGTATACCTTTGTGGATATTAAATTCTAATGTTGTTTGTCTAAGACTCATTTCCTTATTACTCACTCATTATTCCTCATTACTATGTTACATTATTGTAAAATTTAATTGAATTATTAAAAGGACATTCTAAGCTTGTTTCTTTTTTCTATTTATACATTTTTAATTGAAGTACAGTTGATTTACAATGTTTCAGGTGTACAGCAAAGTGATTCAGTTTTTTATATATATATAATATATACATTATATATATATATATTATTTTTCAGATTCTTTTCCATTGTAGGTTATTACAAAATATTGACTATAGTTCCCTATGCTATACAGTAGGTCCTTGTTGTTTATCTATTTTATATATAGTAGTGTGTATCTATTAATCCCAAATTCCTAATTTATCCCTGCCCCCCTGCCCCATTGGTAACCGTAAGTTTGTTTTCTATGTCTGCGAGTCGATTTCTGTTTTATAAGTAAGTTCATTTGTATCATGTTTTTAGATTTCACATATAAGTGATATCATATGATATTTGTCTTTCTCTGTCTGACTTACTTCACTTAGTATGATTATATCCAAGTCCATCCATGTTGCTGCAAATGGCATTATTTCATTCTTTTTTATGGCTGAGTCTATTCCATTGTGTGTGTGTATACACACACACACACACACACACACCCCACATCTTCTTTATCCATTCATCTGCCTAGACATTTAGGTTGCTTCCATATTTTGGTTACTGCAAATAGTCTAAGCTTGTTTCTGAAGCAAGATGGAGATGGAGATCAGCTGCTCCATGACCTGCAACCAGCAGGTTATGCATACTGGAAAAGACATCATTTAAAGGACTAACTCCAACCTAGATTGAAAGAACTTTATGTGCTCTTAACTAGCTCATGTACAGCAAAACTGAAGGGAATTAACTCTTGGATTCATATTTTCCACTTAGAAAAGGTCCTTGCACTGGACTGGTCTATAGGGAAGGCTGTTGACCTCAAACTCACCTTAAAACAACACTCAAACAGAGGAGAAACTAAGAGACCAAAGTGAGAAGAAGATGACATCTGAAGTAGCCAGCTGACCCAAGATGCCAGACCAGGCCTGTATACCAATTACTTTGATAACTGCTCACACTTTTGCTTATGAAACAAATGTATTTCTTTCTTGGGTTCAATCATATGTAAGTTTCAAAAAAAGAAAAAGAAACCAATCCAATTGTTGGGTTTATGTTCAATTACCTACATTCAGTACTTCTGGGTTACCTTGGTGGATTTCTCCTTTCCAAGGCTCTAATTGGATGGCCCTTAGGAAATGTATTCTAGAAGAAAGAAGTTACAGTTTTGTTCAGGCTACTATTGATATTACTAGATGGGAGCCCCTCACTTGGACAATCAATCTACTTGCTCTGACCATAATAA
Source organism: Grampus griseus (assembly GCF_964374135.1). Lineage (NCBI taxonomy): Eukaryota > Metazoa > Chordata > Mammalia > Artiodactyla > Delphinidae > Grampus > Grampus griseus. Next base: position 88,872,024 of record NC_138999.1, on the reverse strand, counting down.
TAAATATGAATTTTCTTTTAAAGTCACTTAAGCTCAATCAGAGCAAAGAGCTAAATTTCAGTCAAAGAATATAAGCTCCCTGTTATGGGATTGATTTATATGGTTAACACCAGACCACAGTCGTTTAAGTTTAAAGATCTTCCTTGTGTTGGGAACAATTAAACCATACTAAGGATAATCAGTCTCATAACACTAGGAAATTGGGCTGGGTGCCTTATGAACAATGCCAATATATCATTTCCCTTAAAGACAAGGATTGGTACAGAACAGACTAAATCAGATGACCTGGGGATATACTGGGATGCACCTAATGGAAGTTCTTGGCTTAAATTCTTGCTTATGACCTTACTAATGCTACTATCTATATTACTTGTATTCTGCCCATTTTACAAGATTGTTGCTTCTTATATTACCAAATGTATGACTGTGCCTCTGATAAAATGATGACTAGGTGACTTGAAACGGTTGACCAAATACATAGTTCTATAAGATCAATTGATTGTAATAGTGTAACTCTAGATATGGGAGGAAGCAATAAGAGGGAATCATTTCTTGGACCATAGCAGACTAGTAAGACTTTTGGCTACTGTTAACGGGGCCTAGTCCAGTAATACCACATTGAATGGTCTATCAATGAAATCTTAGCCTGACCTAGGAATGAACATTCCCAGTACTGTGGGACAAAATGGTCATGAAATGCCTCCCAAAACATGGTCAATTTTATGACCATGGAGCGGGGGAGGGAGCATTGGGGGGGCCCTGACTACAAAAATATGGCAATTGCCACCTGGTTCTATAAGAATGAAGTAACTTAGCCACTGAAGTTACAGACCTTTAACACACCCTGAAAGGAGATCAGGGCAGAGATCACGAATGAGGCACTCTGTGCTCTGGGAAAACTGGCAGAACAGGCCTTCAAATCCATCAGATAATCAAATATTTTCAGAAGAAAATTTTATGAACCCAATTTTTTGCATCTTCTCATACCTAGAAAAGCACTTAAAATCATTAACAGAGACATCTGGTCCTCGTGAGTAGCAGAAACCTTCCCATGACTAGCAGCAACCTTCTACTGAGATGTGTGCTTGATTGCACATACTCCCTTCACCAAAACTATGTATATATACACTGACCTCTCCCCTGACCTCTTTGGAGCAGTTCCTCAGAGCTATCTGAGAGGCTGTCTCCCAGGCTACAGTCCTCAGTAAGTCCCCAAATCAAACTGAACTGACAGTTATCATGTTGTGAACTGTTTTTCAGTCAACAATTCATGCCCACTAATATGAGTAGAACCAAAATTTCATATGATAACAAATGGTGAGGATGTGGCAAATTCAGAACTCTCATACCGTGTTGGTAGGTATGTAAAAGGGTCAACACTGTGGAAAACATTTTGGCAGTTCCTCAAATGATTAATTATATTATTGCTATGAAGTATGAAAACATTATGCTAAATCAAGAAGTGAGCCCCAAAAGAACACATATTATATATGGTTTCATTTATATGAAATGTTCAGAATGGGGAAATCTACAGAGATAGAAAGTACATTTGCTTTGTATGGTTGCTTTGACCTGGAGAGGATGGGAGGATAAGAGAGTGATAGTTAAAGAGTACTTTCTGAATTTTTTTTGAGGTGATGAAAATGTTCTAAAATTGACTGTGGTGATGGTTGTACATATCTGTGAATAAAGTAAACATCATTGAAGTGTACACTTTAAATGGATATTGTATGATATGTGGATTATAGCTCCATGATGCTGTTATTAAAAGACATAAATAGAGTCTTAGCCCGATTTGGTTATTAATTGAATATGAGAGACAATGAAGAAGGATTCAAGGATGATGGCCTGGTTCTGAGTTGGCCAATGGGTGGATACTAAGGCAGAAAACAAAGGGAAAAGAAGCAGGTCTAAGGTGAGAATAAATGACTAGAGTTAGTGAGACAGCATATATAGACACTTTTAACCTTTTTTAGGGGCAAAGAACCACAGCCTCTTTTGAGACTCTTCTAAAAATTATAGCCTTTCTTCCCACAAAAATGTGAATATATAATCACCCCCCATACAGATAATTTTGAATAACATTTAAGGTGTTCCACAGACTTCCTTGTTTGCATGCCTAATATAAGGTTACTCAGAATTGTCAGCAGAGAATGTTCCTTGGACCCTGGCATAAGTGAGGGAGTATCAGGGTGGGTATGGACTGGAAGATAGTGATCCTGCAGCAAGGCTGGGTTCTTCCTGAGTGCACTGGAGGTGAGGAGGTAAGGGTGAGGATCTCAACTCTCTGCACTTCCCAAGCCAGGTGAGAGATAGCAGAAAGGTCCCAAAGAGGTTTCCACTTGGACAAGGTGAAAAAAAGGAGAGAGCAGGCAGACCTGGGAGGCTCTCTCTGAAGGAATTACTTTTCTACAATTATTGTAATCCCCCACCACAGAGGTGTAGAAGAGCCCCATCTGGTTTTGAGTATGAGAACAAACCCCTCATCTATGTGGGAGATAAGTCACTAGGTAGGATTTTGGGGAAGAAATGGAGGGAAGGAACCAAAGGAATTTACTCAGGTCAAGACCTTGGTCACCTGTCCATCTATATTTTTGGAGTAAGAAACAATCAGGAGCCTGAATGTAGGAAATGGGAGGCTCTGGAATGTGGCAGCAGGAAGACCAGCCCCTTCCCAACCTCTTGATAGGGCAGTGGTGATGCGATTATCTCTGCATCCCTCAACCTGCATCAGCCTCATAGCTCTTCCCTTTGCTTAGGTCTTCAGAACCAACTTTAATAACAGCTGTTAAATTTAAGCAGATGACTTCAGTTGCCAGCAAATGCTTTTCCATATTTAATGAATGTTTATTATAGTAGAATAAAATGTAAATGTTTATTAATAAAACTTGAAATCTGTCCCAGAAGGAATATAAAGGCAGATTATTTCATAAAATAGCCAAGATTTGACAATCAGACTTCTCCGTGAATATTAACTTCACAGATAATTTTCAAAACATCGTGACTGTGTTTAGAAAGATTTCCCCCATTTTTTTAATTCCATAAAATTCTGAAACAAGCTAGAATATTCTAAAAATGAAGTTGTGTGGAGCCCAAAGAAAATACTTTCTGTGTGGTGCAAGAGAACATAAACAATGAGTTTTCTTTTTTTTTTTTTTACTTCCCCAACTTGAGACATGTCTTTCAAAAAACGAAATTTCCTAATTTTCAGGTTTTTTAGAGGCATACTGATTTTTAAAAAGGAAATAAAGAGAAATTACTAGGAAGCAAATAATATACAGCTAGTGAGAACAGGAGAAAAAAGCAGAAAGGGCCAAAGTCAATACCAAGGCCTTGGAGTGGTGGGAAGGGAGATGCAGACTCTCCCTGGTAACTAGAGAAGGTCAAACCCCAAACATAAGGGCAGTGAGGCCGCCTGTGGGCCCTCGGATCGGAAAGGACCAAGCTGAGGAACCGGACGTAGCGCACAGCTGCGTGTAGGGGGAGATCTTGCTTGCTGAGGTGGAGGGGAGGGTCCTGTTGAACTCTGCGTCAGCCCGGGTGGGTGGGGAGGAGGATCTGAGGGCGAGGTCCGCGGTGACGCGAAGCCCTCACGTGACCGCGAGCTGCAGAGCGACGCAGCCTTTGGTGCAGTCGTCACTCGTGTCTGGGTACCAGCTCCCCGCTGCCCTGCGCACGGCGGGCTGGCATCGGGCCCGGGGGAAGCGGAGCAGGTAAGGGCCCCGAGGCCCACGCGCTGACGCCTGGGAGGCAGCGGCCAGCCAACCCCAGAGGCCGGTGCACGGGTTCTGCGCAGGGGATCACCGCGGCGGGTCCCGGTGAGCTCTCTCCACACCCTTGCTTTCTTGGGAACAGAAATAGGGGCCCCCTGGCGTGAGGGTTGCAGGGGCAGCAGGGTTCCAGGCCTCAAAGCAACTTAAGAGCAATGGGAAATCATCCCTGAGTTCCTGCAGGGCAATGGTGAACCCGGGAAGGGGGCGGTGGACGCAGGTCGGGGGTGGCGGCGGGGGGTAGGCGGTGAGGGGCGGTGGTTCAACGCCGAGAGCTTGGCGACAGTACTCGCTCCCTCCATCCCTGCCTTCTGCAGGTCTGCGGATCTAAGTGTCAAGTGTTGCGGCGACGCACTTGCAGCGAGAATCGGGAGGAGGAGGAGACAGCAAGGATAGGCCCAGGTCGGTGCAGGGGACGGTGTGTGTGGGTGGGTGCAGAGCCCCGTCATACCCCCGCCCCGCCCCCTTCCCCATGCCCTGTCCTCCACTTTGTTGTTTGGAGAGGCCTGGGGGAGGGATCAGTAAGGAAAATGGTGGGTTTGGGAGGAGGGAGGGAAAGAACTGAGTGGGGGAGGGCTCGGACTGGGGGCCCCCTAGAGGGCTTATGAAGCCTTTCAGGTGGGAAAATGAAATTTAAAACATAATAATAACACATGCTATCCAGGCCTCTGTCCTTGGTGCTGGTCTATCCACGAAAAATGCAGCCCTTTTTCTTGTCTTTTGTCTCCTAGGAGCAATGGCATCCAAAGAGGAACAAGTGATGAAAAATATCAACATGGAAAATGCCAACGAGGAAAATGATAAAAAGGATGAAAAAGAGCAAGTTGCTAATAAAGGAGAGCCTTTGGCCCTACCTTCGGGATCCGGTGAATATTGTGTACCTGGAGGAAATGATAGGCGGTTCCATGTTAGGCAGCCCATCCTGCAGTATAGATGGGACATGACTCAGAGGCTTGAAGAGCCACAGGCAAGGATGAGAGAGGAGAATATGGAAAGGATTGGGGAAGAGATGAGACAACTCATGCAAAAGCTGAGGGAAAAGCAGTTGAGTCATAGTCTGCGGGCAGTTAGCACTGACCCCCCTCACCATGACCATTATGATGAGTTTTGCCTTATGCCTTGAATCCTGATATTTTCCCTGAAGTTAGTAGGGAGACACACCTGCTTCCTAAACTTACATGTTCATGATGTACCTTTGTTGTAAACCTGTTGATGCCACTCATTTCTGGTGGGTCTCATATTACCAGCTTCTAGTTGAATGTGTTTTTGACCCAGTCTGTAAGATTCTGTTAGCAGAAGAATTTTACCTATTGCATGGCAAGATGCTTATTATATACTGTGAAGTTAATAAAGCAGTTTTAAAAAGCAATCTATGTATTCTTTTTTATTTCAAATCTCATATTTATCTAATACATGAGGAGAAAATGCTGAAATTAAATGTACCAAAAGATTAATACAGGGACTCGATTCTGTGAGATGGTTTGATGTGTTTTCTTTTATAATTTAGTTTGAGAAGATATGCAAACTATTTTTAATGACTGTATGAGAGCCATAGGGTCACAATAAATACTTGGTCCCTAAATTTGGATCTTTTAGCCAGATGAATAAACCCAGGAATTCTTTATAAATTAGGAACTATATTTGCTTTACATGACTGTGAAACAAGGTCAGGAGTGTGTAAGCTGTGTTTCCCTATTTTTGCCCCCATCCCCACATATTAGGCAAGAACCACCTCCCCATAAGTTTTCCCTTCAAATATTTAGCAGAGTCCCCAAAGATAGATCTGCCCAATACAGCATCCCTCTTCCCCTTCAGGCCTGCAATTTCTGCTAGTCAAGGTGTGATTTCTGCCTGACAAAAACTTAACAAAGTACGATTAATAACAATTGCATCAGGAGCTCTGAGTTCTTGTCTCATTCCATCCCTGAATAAAATAACATTGGATATTAACTTCAGTTCTCTAGAGGAGATTACCTGCAATTTCTAACGGAACACTGAATTTATTTAATAATGTCCTAGTGTTTCTAAAAGTATGCTGATCAGCCACCTGTGTGAAAATCACCTGAGGAGTTTCTTGAAAATGTCCCACTCCAAATCTACTGAATGGAGTTCCAGAACTTTAGTTTTTAACAAACTTCCCTGGTGATTCTAATGCACATTAACATTTAAAAGGCTACTGGTGTGTATATCCTTACTATGATCTCAATTCTTCAGTAGGAACAAGAATAATTAGAAGAACATAAAGATGAATATCTGAATTCAATGGAGAGAAGCATTAAAATGCAAAGGATGAGAAAAATTTAAAGACCTTTAGATTTACTACATAAAAATTGAAAGTGTATACACTAAAAAGTTAACAGTGGTTATCTCTTGAGGGATATTGGGTGATTTTTTTCTTTGTATTAAACTACATTTTTCTTAAGGAATATGGATTACTTGTGCAAAAAAGAAATAAAAGCCAATAATAGATCCAGATCCAAAGAACTCTTCAGTGAGCTTATAAATGCAATGGAGGCACTTAAAACATTCTCACTGACAGAAAGATATGTAGATTTCAAATTACTTATGGATGTGGTATTCATGCCTTGGTTTAATTTTCTCTCCTATTGAATGTAGGCAAAATCACTGTCTTACTTCTAATCAATAGAATACAGCAAAAATGATGTGTTGTAACTTCTGTGATTGCATTACAGAAGATTATGACTTCTCTCTTGCTAGGAGGCTCTCTCCCTGTCCCCTACCCCCTTGCTGGCTTTGATGAAACAAGCTGCCATGTTGGAGAGGCCCGTATGGCAAAATCCTGAGAGTCTTACAGCCAACGGGCAGTGAGGAACTAAGACTCTCAGTTCTATAGCTCTTGAGGGAGTGAATCTTGCCAAAAAACATAAGTGAGTTTGGAAACAGATGCTTCCCTACTCAAGTCTTCAGATAAGACCCTGGCCCTGGCCAACAAATTGATTGCAGATTTGCAAAAGACCCCGAGGCAGAAGACACAGATTAGCCACACCCAGACTTCTGATTCACAGAAGCTCTAGGACAATAAATGTGTGTGGTTTTAAGTTGCTAAATTTGGGGGTAATTTGTTACACAACAATGGTTAGCTGATACAGTATGTATATCTAAAGGATAATTATGCTTTTAAAACAACCACAGTACCATAATCACAAACAAATGTGGGAAACAATTATTTAATATCCAGTCATTGTTCAAATTTCCAGTGGTCTCATATTTTTTAACCCCAAACTATATAAACCAACAAAAAATAAAATTTTAACCACAAACTACATGTTAACAAAAAATAAATTGGCCAACAATATTGGCCTTGTCAGGTTGCAAATAACAGGAACAACCTAATGTAAAGTTTTCTACTGGGAATTTGACAAGAGTGTGTGTTTGAAAAAGAGTCTCATATCCAACATAGACCTGAAGCCACAGATTCTGAAAATCTAGCAAATATTAAGAGAGAAACTAGTCTGTTCTATGCAATGAAAATATAGGGTAGAGTCAGGGTCAGGAAGGGGAATTACACAGACAACTTCATAACCCAAAACAGTCATTTGAGATTCTGACACCTGCATTTTGCAGAAGTATTGGAAAACAGTTATATATATATTTTTTAAAGGTATTTTTTTTTTTTAGCTGTACGCGGGCCTCTCACTGCTGTGGCCTCTCCCGTTGTGGAGCACAGGCTCCAGACACGCAGGCTTAGCGGCCATGGCTCACGGGCCCAGCCGCTCCGCGGCATGTGGGATCTTCCCAGACCGGGGCACGAACCCGTGTCCCCTGCATCGACAGGCGGACTCTCAACCACTGTGCCACCAGGGAAGCCCGAAAACAGTTATATTTAATCAAATTTGCCAAAATAATCTGTTTAACTCCAGAAAGAAACGCAATTGGATAGAAAAAGTGGCTGTCAGGCTGGCAAAGTTGGAAAGATGCAGGTATAAATCATCATATTACTAATCATTCCTGTGGTTGAATAAATACCTACAAAAAAAAAGTGCTCTTACGGTTAGAGGAAACATAGGACTGAGATAACAGGATGAGCAAGCAGGTATATGAAACTATTTTATCATCTAGTTTGATTGAATAAGGCATAGGGTATGTTTTTAAGAAGTCTTTTTTTTTCCCAAGAAACACAAAATTCAGAGGACTAATGTAAATACATGGAGGATGGGAATTCCCTGACGGTCCAGTGGTCAGGACTCGGCACTTTCACTGCTAGGGCCGGGTTCAATCCCTGGTCAGGGAACTAAGAACCCACAAGCTGCATGGTGCATCCAAAAAAGAAAAAAGATAAAAACATGGAGGATATAATTTGTGGGTCCCCAGGACCTCAAATCTTGAAAATGAGGATGCCCTCTGAGAGTTCTAAATGGATAAATCTGATAGATAATGAACATGGCTTTCCATCTCTGTGAATAACACAATAAATTATCTGTGAATGTGATACTAAAAAGGTTGCAAAGATCTAGTATTCCAATCAGCATCATTTGGGAGTTGTCCAATGAAAGCAGGAACATGGAAATGCTCCAGGAAGGAAAATAATAATAATATGCCCATAAGAAGCAAGGTCTTGGAAATCCTTTAAGAGACTTGAAGTTAAAACAGGTAGAAGTCCAAGGAATATTTTAGAAGATTTTTAAGGGAAAAAGCTATGAAATAGAAGGCATAAATGTGCCATAAGAGAAGGAAACATGCAAAAACAGGACAAAAATTAAAGCAAAATGAGCTGAAGGGGGTTCTGACCATAATATCCAGCTGTCCCAGTGAGGAAATGTATTCAGAAAAGATATCAGTTAATGCATAGTCAAGGTACTAAAAATAGATCTCTTTAAAAAGAATAAAAAGGAATTTCATTTCATGCATAACTGGAAAATAAAGTTGTCTTCTGAATGTCAAAGAACTAAAATTCACCATACACATTAAGAATCAATGTAATAAGCTAGGGAGTTAATGTAAGAGTTTGGGTTCCAGAAAATAACAGAACTTACAAAACCAAAGGGAAAAGTAGATGGGCAGATAAGCTACCTAACACCTACATTGATCCCCAGACAGAAAAAATCAGATGTGTAACCAGTGCTAAAGCCAGTGGTGTGCTGATAAACTAAATGTTAAACAACTAGGTTTCCAGTAAACTATGTGTAGTGTTAGCTTATCTCCATTGTGTAAATACTCCTACTACAGCTGATTTTCAGCTGCCAACATGATGTCACTTAATGCAAAGTTCAGAAGAGATATGTATAATTAACTGTCCTGAGCCAGTAAGAGCTGGCTTTAGCACACCACTGGCTGAGAGCTTCCCTTATCATGGTGGATAAAATAGAGACAATACTATGCAATGAAAATGAAAGATAAGAATGGGAAAAGGAAATATGTTTTGGAAAGGAGATGTAGGATGAGCATAAAGGAGAGAAAGATAAAAGAAAAAGAAACAGGGGCTTCCCTGGTGGTGCAGTGGTTGAGAATCTACCTGCTAATGCAGGGGACACGGGTTGGAGCCCTGGTCTGGGAGGATCCCACATGCCGCGGAGCAACTAGGCCCGTGAGCCACAACTACTGAGCCTGCACGTCTGGAGCCTGTGCTCCGCAACAAGAGAGGCTGCGATAGTGAGAGGCCCATGCACCACGATGAAGAATGTCCCCCGCTTGCCACAACTAGAGAAAACCCTCACACAGAAATGAAGACCCAACACAGCAAAAATAAATAAATAAAATAAATTAATAAACTCCTACCCCCAACATCTAAAAAAAAAAGAAACAGAGGATAAGAGAAAAAGGACTAGAGGAGTGTGTGTGTGTGTGTGTGTGTGTGTGTGTGTGTGTAGAGAGAGAGAGGGGGGGGAGGGAGATTGGTAGATTACCTAGACATGGATACTCCTAGGCGATTTAAAGGAGTGTTTGTAAAAGCACAGACTGGAGTCAGGCAGACTTTAGTTCAAATATTGGCAACATCACTTACAAGTTTTTTGACCTTAAACAAAGTTGGTCAACCGCCCTTAGTTTCATTTCTCTCATTGGTAAAATGTGGAAAGTATTTAGCAAGATGCCTGTCATATACTAAGCTCCCAGTAAATGTTAGCTGTTAACGTTATAACACATGTAAAATGAAAAAAAAAAAAAAGGTTTAGGTCACCAAAAATGAGTAGCCTAATGTTTCAAAGTTAATAAAATTAGTGGATTTTTGAAAGTATGTATTGATCCCAGTAGTCAAAAGTAGGCATAAAAAGGATTACATTTAGTAAAAACAATTTGTCGCACAAGGTGCTGTTCAATTTTTGAATCATTATTGATAATTAATAATTGAGAAATTGCACAAGAAAATCCAGAGTTTAAGTTTCCATGAAAACTCAGTAAGTCTGTCAACCCTAAGCCTGCATTCCCATGGTGCACCAATTGACTAGAAGGAGCTAGTGGTGGCTTCAATTCTTTAGAAAGACACGTGCTTCAGTTTAACTTTTTGTACACAGATTTTCTTATTCAAATTATATAGTTCCTCTCTGGCCCTTAGAGGCACTTCAGTTTGTAGCCCCTAATCCATATCAACTGCATTTCAAAAGTAATTTGAAGCAATGGTTCAGCAGGTGAGTAGGATTTAGCCTAATTTGGGACTCAAGACATTTTTATGTTCCAAATCTGCAGTGTCCAATATGATAACCATGAGCCACATGTGGCTATTGAGAACTTGAAATGTGATTAATGTAATTTGAGACAGGTAAAAGTGTAAAGCACACACAGAATTTCAAACACATAGTATAAAAAAAGAATGTAAAATATCTTATCAATACTTTTTATATGATAAAATGATAGCATTTTGAATATACAGTGTTAAATAAAATATACTTTAAAATTAATTACACCAGTTACTTTTTCTTTTAAAAAATGAGATTACTAGAAAATTTAAAATTAGATATGTGGCTTACATTATCTTTATATTGAAACATACCATTCCAAATCATTTTAGGATACAACACATCTTTTAATTAAAAAATAATCTTATTTTTTAAATTTCTGATAGCAAATGGTACACATTCATTTTGGAAAACACAAAGGAGCATAAAGAAGAAATTATAAAAAATCATCTTAATCCTGCTAAACTTTGTTAAGTATTTCAGTTTCTTTTCTTTTAGTCTTTTTTCTACACAAAATATTCACAAATGAAATCTAGTTTTATAAAAATTGAATAATACTGTACACACTGTTTTGTATGCTCCTCTTTCACTTAACATTTTAAGATAATCCTTTTCCACTATCCTTAAGAATTATTTGAAACAAAGTTGTTACTTAAATGGATTGACAAATTGAATATAATAATAACAGAACTGGGAGAAAGTAGATGATTATTTAACTTAAGCATGCTAAAGACATTTCTCAACATATAATCCAAGGCTGAAATTATGCAGAAAAATAACTTTTATTACTTTAAAACTAAGCCTTTAGAGACCTTCAAGATGGTGGAGGAGTAAGACGTGGAGATCACCTTCCTCCCCACAAATACATCAGAAATACATCTACATGTGGAAAAACTCCTACAGAACACCTACTGAAGGCTGGCAGAAGACCTCAGACTTCTCAAAAGGCAAGAAACTCCCCACGTACCTGGGTAGGGCAAAAGAAAAAACAGAGACAAAATAATAGGGCCAGGACCTGCACCTCTTGGAGGCAGCTGTGAAGGGGGAAAGGTTTCCACACACTAGGAAGCCCCTTCACTGGCAGAGATGGGGGCGGCGTGGGGGAAGCTTCAAAGCCACAGAGGAGAGCACAGCAACAGTGTGAAAAGGGCAAAGCAGAGAGTTTCGGATCGGTGCCGACCAGGGCTCACCAGCCTGAGAAGCTTGTCTGCTCACCCACCAGGGCAGGCAGGGGCTGGGAGCTGAGGTTCAGGCTTTGGAGGTCAGATCCCAGGGAGAGGACTGGAATTGGCCACGTGAACACAGCCTGAAGGGGGCTAGTGCACCTCAGCTAGCCAGGAGGGAGTCCGGGAAAAAGTCTGGAGCTGCCGAAGAAGCAAGAGACCATTGTTTCAGGGTGCGTGAGGAGAGGGGATTCAGAGCACTGCCTAAACGAGCTCCAGAGATGGGTGCAAGCTGCGGCTATCAGTGCGGACACCAGAGATGGGCATCAAACGCTAAGGCTGCTACTGCAGCCACCAAGAGCCAGTGTGCAAGCACAGGTCACTATCCACACCTCCCCTCCTGGGATCCTGTGCAGCCCACCACTGCTAGGGTCCCGTGATCCACGGACAACTTCCCAGGGAGAACACACGAAGCACCTCAGGCTGTTGCAACATCACACCGATCTCTGCCACCGCAGGCTCGCCCCACGTTCCATACCCCTCCCTCCCCCTGGCCTGAGTGGGCCAGAGCCCCCTAATCAGCTGCTACTTTAACCCCATCCCACCTGAGAAAAGAACAGATGCCCTCAGGCGACCTACACGCAGACGTGGGGCCAAATCCAAAGCTGAACCCCAGGAGCTGTGCAAACAAAGAAGAGAAAGGGAAATATCTCCCAGAAGCCTCAGGAGCAGCGGATTAAATCTCCACAATCAACCTGATGTACCCTGCGTCTGTGGAGTACCTGAATAGATAACAAATCATCCCAAAATTGAGGTGATGGACTACGGGAGCAACTGTAGACTTGGGGTTTGCTTTCTGCATCTAATTTGTTTCTGTTCTTATGTTTATCTTAGTTTAGTATTTAGAGTTTATTATCATTAGTAGATTTGTTTATTGAATTGGTTGCTCTTTTCCTTTTATATATATATACATATATATATTTCCTTTTTCTCTTTCTGTGAGTGTGTATGTGTATGCTTCTTTGTGTGATTTTGTCTGTATAGCTTTGCTTTTACCATTTGTCCTAGGGTTCTGTCTGTCCATTTTTTTTTAATATACTTTTTAGTGCTTGTTACCATTGGTGGATTTGTTTTCTGTCTGGTGTCTTCTTCTTTCTTTCTTTTTATTACTTTTATTTTTTTTTATTTTTAATAATTATTCCATTTTTATTTTAATACTTATATTTTATTTTGTTATCTTTTTTTTTCTCCCTTTTCTTCTGAGCAGTGTGGCTGACAGGGTCTTTGCGCTCCAGCTGGGTGTCAGGCCTGTACTTCTGAGGTGGGAGAGCCGAGTTAAGGACATTGGTCCACCAGAGACCTCCCAGCTCCATGTAATATCAAACAGTGAAAGCTCTCTCAGAGACCTCCATCTCAGCACTAAGACCCAACTCCTTTCAACGACCAGCAAGCTACAGTGCTGCACACTCAATGCCAAACAACTAGCAAGACACAAACACAACCCCACCCATTAGCAGAGAGGCTGCCTAAAATCATAATAAGGTCACAGACAGCGTAAAACACAACACCAGACATAGTGCTGTCACCAGAAAGACAAGATCCAGCCTCATGCACCAGAACACAAGCACCAGTCCACTCCACCAGGAAGCATTCACAACTCACTGAATCAACTATACCCACTGGGGGCAGACACCAAAAACAATGGGAACTATGAATATGCAGGCTGCAAAAAAGAAACCCCAAATATTGTAAGTTAAGCAAAACGAGAAGGCAGAGAAACACACAGCAGATGAAGGAGCAAGGTAAAAACCCACCACACCAAACAAATGAAGAGCAAATAGGCAGTCTACTGGAAAAAGAATTCAGAATAATGACAGTACAGATGATCCAAAATCTTGGAAATAGATGGAGAAAACACAAGAAACGTTTAACAAGGACACAGAAGAACTAAAGAGCAAACAGTGATGAACAACACAATAAATGAAATTAAAAATTCTCTAGAAGGAATCAATAGCAGAATAACTGAGGCAGAAGAACAGGTAAGTGACAGAGAAGATAAAATAGTGAAAATAACTACCACAGAGCAGAATAAAGAAAAACGAATGAAAAGAATTGAGGACAGTCTCAGAGACCTCTGGGACAACATTAAACAAACCAACATGCGAAATATAGGGTGCCCAGAAGAACAAGAGAAAAAGAAAGGGACTGAGAAAATATTTGAAGAGATTATAGTTGAAAACTTCAATAATATGGGAAAGGAAAGTGTCAACCAAGTCCATGAAGCACAGAGAGTCCCATACAGGATAAATGCAAGCAGAAACATGCCAAGACACATAGTAATCAAACCATCAAAAATTAAATAGAAAGAAAAAATATTAAAAGTAGCAAGGGAAAAACAGCAAATAACATACAAGGGAATCCCCATAAGGTTAACAGCTGATCTTTCAGCAGAAACTCTGCAAGCCAGAATAGAGTGGCAGGACATATTTAAAGTGATGAAACAGAAGAACCAACAACCAAGATTACTCTACCCAGCAAGGATCTCATTCAGATTCGACAGAGAAATTAAAACCTTTACAGACAAGCAAAAGCTAAGAGAATTCAGCACCACCAAACCAGCTTTACAACAAATGCTAAGGGAACTTCTCTAAGCAGGAAACAAAGAAAAGGAAAAGACCTACAATAACATGCCCAAAACAATTAAGAAAATGGTAATAGGGACATACATATCGATAACTACCTTAAATGTAAATGGATTAAAGGCTCCAACCAAAAGACATAGACTGGCTGAATGGATAAAAAAACAAGACCCATATATACGCTGTCTACAAGACACCCACTTCAGACCTGGGGACAAATACAGACTCAAAGTGAGGGGATGGAAAAAGATATTCCATGCAAATGGAAACCAAAAGAAAGCTGGAGCAGCAATTCTCATATCAGACAAAATAGACTTTAAAATAAAGACTATTACAAGAGACAAAGAAGGACACTACATAATGATTACGGGATCAATCCAAGAAGAAGATATAACAATTGTAAATATTTATGCACCCAACATAGAGGCCCCTCAGTACATAAGGCAAGTGCTAACAGCCATCAAAGGGGAAATCAACAGTAACACATTCATAGTAGGGAACTTTAACACCCCACTTTCACTAATAGACAGATCATCCAAAGAGAAAATTAATAAGGAAACACAAGCTTTAAATGATACATTAAACAAGATGGACTTAATTGATATTTATAGAACACTCCAACCAAAAACAACAGAATACACATTTTTCTCAAGTGCTCATGGAACATCCTCCAGGATAGATCATATCTTGGGTCACAAAACAAGGCTTGGTAAATTTAAGAAAATTGAAATTGTATCAAGTATCTTTTCTGACCACAATGCTATGAGACAAGATATTAATTACAGGAAATGATCTGTAAAAAATACAAACACATGGAGGCTAAACAATACACTACTTAATAACGAAGTGATCACTGAAGAAATCAGAGAGGAAATCAAAAAATACCTAGAAACAAATGACAGTGAAAACACGACGACCCAAACCTACAGGATGCAGCAAAAGCAGTCCTAAGTGGGAAGTTTATAGCAATACAAACCTACCTCAAGAAACAAGAAACATCTCCAATAAACACCTAACCTTACACCTAAAGCAGTTAGAGAAAGAAGAACAAAAAAACCCCCAAAGTTAGCAGAAGGAAAGAAATCATAAAGTTCAGATTAGAAATAAAGGAAAAAGAAATGAAGGAAACAAGAGCAAAGATCAATAAAACTAAAAGTTTGTTCTTTGAGAAGAAAAGCAAAATTGGTAAACCATTAGCCAGACTAATCAAGAAAAAGAGGGAGAAGACTCAAATCAATAGAATTAGAAATGAAAAACGAGAAGTAATAACTGACACTGCAGAAATAAAAGGATCATTAGACATTAGTACAAGCAATTATACGTCAATAAAATGGACAACCTGAAAGAAATGGACAAATTCTTAGAAAAGCAACCTTCCGAGACTGAACCAGGAAGAAATAGAAACTATAAACAGACCAATCACAAGCACTGACATTGAAACTGATTAAAAATCTTCCAACAACAAAAGCCCAGGGCCAGATGGCTTCACAGGCGAATTCTATCAAACATTTAGAGAACACCTATGCTTCTCCAACTCTTCCAAAATATAGCAGAGGGAGCAACACACCCAACCTCATTCCACAAGGCCACCATCACCCTTATACCAAAACCAGACAAAGATGTCACAAAGAAAGAAAACTAGAGGCCAATATCAGTGATGAACATAGATGCAAATATCCTGAAGAAAATACTAGTAAACAGAATCCAGCAGCACACTAAAAGGATCATACAACATGATCAATTAGGGTTTATCCCAGAAATGCAAGGATTCTTCAATATATGCAAATCAATCAATGTGATACACCATATTAAAAAATTGAAGGGGAAAAACCATATGATCATCTCAATAGATGCAGAAAAATCTTTCCACAAAATTAACACCCATTTATGATAAAAACCCACCAGGTAGTAGGCATAGAGGGAACTTACCTCAACATAATAAAGGCCATATATGACAAACCCACAGCCAACATTGTTCTCAGTGGTGAAAATCTGAAACCATTTCCTCTAAGATCAGGAACAAGACAAGGGTGCCCACTCTCACCACTATTATTCAACATAGTTTTGGAAGTTTTAGACACAGCAATCAGAGATGAAAAAGAAATAAAAGGAATCCAAATTGGAAAAGAAGAAATAAAGCTGTCACTGTTTGCAGATGACATGCTACTATACATAGAGAATCCTAAAGATGCTACCAGAAAACTACTAGAGCTAATCAATGAATTTGGTAAAGTAACAATACAAAGTTAATGTGCAGACATCTCTTGCATTCCTATACACTAACGATGAAAACTCTGAAAGAGAAATTAAGGAAACACTCCCATTTATCATTGCAACAAAAAGAATAAAATACGTAGGAATAAACCTACCTAAGAAGACAAAAGACCTGCATGCAGAAAGCTGTAAGACACTGATGAAAGAAATTAAAGATGATACAAACAGATGGAGAGATATACCAAGTTCTTGGATTGGAAGAATCAACAATGTGAGAATGACTCTACTACTCAAAGCAATGTACAGATTCAATGCAATCCATATCAAACTACCACTGACATTTTTCACAGAACTAGAACAAAAAATTTCACAATTTGTATGGAAACACAAAAGACCACGAATAGCCAAAGCAATCTTGCAAAGGAAAGACAGAGCTGGAGGAATGAGGCTCCTGGACTTCAGAGTATACTGCAAAGCTACAGTAATCAAGACAGTATGGTACTGGCACAAAAACAGAAATATAGATCAATGGAACAAGATAGAAAGCCCAGAGATAAACCCACACACATATGGTCACCTTGTTTTTGATAAAGGAGGCAATAATATACAATGGAGAAAAGACAGTCTCTTCAATAAGTGGTGCTGGGAAAATTGGACAGCTACATGTAAAAGAATGAAATTAGAGCACTCCCTAATACCATACACAAAAATAAACACAAAATGGGTTAGAGACCTTAATGTTATGCCAGACACTATAAAACTCTTAGAGGAAAACTTAGGCAGGACACACTATGACATAAATCACAGCAAGATCCTTTTTGACACACCTCCTAGAGAAATGGAAATAAAAACAAAAATAAAAAAATGGAACCTAATGAAATGTAAAAGCTTTTGCACAGCGAAGAAAACCATAAAGAAGACGAAAAGACAACCCTCAGACTGGGAGATAATATTTGCAAATGAAGCAACTGAAAAAGGGTTAATTTCCAAAATATACAAGCAGCTCTTGCAGCTCAATATCAAAAAAAGAAACAACCCAATCCAAAAATGGGTAGAGGATCTAAATAGGCATTTCTCCAAAGAAGATATACAGATTTCCAACAAACACTTGAAAGGTTGCTCAACATCACTAATCATTAGAGAAATGGAAATCAAAACTACAATGAGGTATCACCTCACACCAGTTAGAATGGCCATCATCAAAAATATCTACAAACAATAAATTCTGGAGAGGATGTGGAGAGAAGGGAACCCTCTTGCACTGTTGGTGGAATATAAATTGATACAGTCACTATGGAGAACAGTATAGAGGTTCCTTAAAAAACTAAAAATAGAACTACCATACAACCCAGCAATCCCACTACTGGGCATATACCCTGACAAAACCATAATTCAGAAGAGTCATGGACCACAATGTTCATTGCAACGCTGTTTACAATAGCCAGGACATGGAAGCAACCTAAGTGTCCATCGACAGATGAATGGGTAAAGAAGATGTGGCATATATATACAAGGGAATATTACTCAGCCAAAAAAGAAACGAAATTGAGTTATTTGTAGTGAGGTGGATGGACCTAGAGTCTGTCCTACAGAGTGAAGTAAGTCAGAAAGAGAAAAACAATTACCTTATGCTAACACATATATATGGAATCTAAGAGAAAAAAAAGGTTCTGAAGAACCTAGGGGCAGGACAGGAATAAAGACTCAGATGTAGAGAGTGGAGTTGAGGACATGGGGAGGGGGAAGGGTAAGCTGGGACGAAGTGAGAGAGTGGCATGGATTAATATATACTACCAAATATTAAATACATAGCTAGTGGGAAGCAGCCACATAGCACAGGGAGATCAACTTGGTGCTTTGTGACTACCTAGAGGGTTAGGATCGGGAGGGTGGGAGGGAGATGCAGGAGGGAGGAGATATGGGGATATATGTATATGTATAACTGATTCACTTTGTTATAAAACAGAAACTAACACACCATTGTAAAGAAATTATACTCCAATAAAGATGTTACAAAAATAAAAATATGCTTTTTCATGATATAAATATAATTTAAAATGCAAAGAAAATACTGGAAAAATAACATATAGGAAAAACAAAGAGTTAATATTATAACTATATATTGAATTGGGTTCAAATTATCAAGGAAACGGCAACACAGATATCAAAATGGACAAGAAAGATAAAGGTAAACCATTTTACAATTGAGTAACAGACATGTGGAATAAATGATGTTTCATCAGTATTCAAGGAAATGCAAATGAGAACAAGAAAACATTTTCAAGTCACAGGTTGGTAAATAATCTTAATAACGATAACAACCAACATTTATTGACCACTTATAATCTAAGCACTTTACATGACTTATTTTATTTCCCTAACCACGCAAGTTGCTTGCAGATACCATTGTTAGGCCCATTTTGTAGTTAAGGATAATGAACAACATACCCAAAGCCACATCACTATTAAGTTTTGGAGCTGGAATTTGAACAGTCTGACTTCTGAGTCCATGCCATTATTAGTGATTTATCCCAGAGGTGAAGGTTCAGAAAAATGGCCACATTCATGCAGTGCCAGTGAGAATGAGAACTGACAACTTTTCTGAAAGTTAGCTTGAAAATATGTTTCAAAAACCTTATAATAGGGCTTCCCTGGTGGCGCAGTGATTGAGAGTCTGCCTGCTGATGCAGGGGACACGGGTTTGTGCCCCGGTCCGGGAAGATACCACATGCCATGGAGTGGCTGGGCCTGTGAGCCATGGCCACTGAGCCTGCGTGTCCGGAGCCTGTGCCCCGCACAGGGAGAGACCACAACAGTGAGAGGCCTGCGTACCGCAAAAAAAACAAAATGAACAAACAAAAAACCTTACAATAATTCTACAGCCTTTAACCCCAAAATTCTATGCCTATGACTACATCCCAGATGAAAAGTCATACAAATGTTCTATGTCCGAGCTGCTAAAACATCCAAGTGTGCAAGTATGTTACTACATGCAATAACAGGATTTTATTTCAGCATTTTTGAAATACCAAAATTCCCACAAAATGGAATACAACTTTAATACTTATAAATAAGGGTGAAAATAAATACATTAAGGTGCAATAATACTTTGGAAAGCTATACAGCCATTATAAATAATGGAGTAGGTCTGAACAGAATAAAATGGAAAATTCTGTAAGAAATATTGTTATATCCATTCTACTGGATGGGGGAATTTTAGCTGTATGTAAAGAATAATTGACTGAAACTCGATAAAATATTAAGGAAGTTTATGATTTCACTTAGCCAGAAAAGCAGAAGTAGATAGGACAAGCTTCAGAACTGATTGATTCAACAACTAAAGTGTGTCATTAAGGTTCCTTCTATCTCAATCTTAAATTTACTAAGACTTGTTTTGTGTCCTATCGTATAGTCTATCCTGGAGAATGTTCATTTTGCACTTGAGAAGAACATGTATTTTCTTTCTTTTGGATGGAATATTCTATAAATATTTGTTACGTCCTTTTGGTCTAATGTATGATTCAAGTCTATCATTTTCTTGTTGATTTCTTGTCTGGATGATATACCTAATGCTGAGAGTGGGGTATTGAAATCCCCTACTATTATCGTATTGCTGTCTATAACTTTCTTCAGGTCTGTTAATATTTACTTAATACATTTGGGGGCTCTGATGTTGAGTGCATATATATTTACAATTGTATATCTTCTTGGTAAATTGACCCCTTTATCATTATAGAATGACCTTCTTTGTCTCTTATTAGCATTTTTGGCTTAGAGTCTATTTTGTCTGATATAAGTATAGCTACTCCTGCCTTCTTTTGTTTTCCACTGCATGGAATATCTTTTCCCATCCCTTCAATTTGTGCCTATGTTTGTCCTTAAATCTGAAGTGAGTCTCTTGTTGGCAGCATGTAGTTTGGTCTTGCTTTTATATCCATCTAGCCACTCTGTGCCTTTTGATTGGTGAATTCAATCCATTTGTTTACATTTAGAGCAATTATTGATCTGTAAGAATTTACTAAAGCCATCTTCTTAACTGCTTTCTGGCTATTTTGTAGTTCCACTGTTTCTTTATTCCTCTGTTTCTGTCTACCTTTTTGAATTGGTGATTTTCCATGGTGGTATTCTCTGTTTCTCCTTCCTTTATGTTTTGTGAATGGTTACCATGAGGCTTACATAAAACATCTTATAGATAAAATAGTCCATTTTAAGCTGATAGCAACTTAACTTTGATTGCATACAAAAGTTCAACACTTTTATTCCCTCCTTTTATATTTTTGATGTCAAAATTTAACAAGAAAGATGTCTCTTTTTATATTGTGTATTCATGAATAAATTATAATAGCTATAGTTATTTTTAATACTCTTTTCCTTTAGCCTTTATACTATAGTTAAGTGGTTAATCCCCTATCATGTCACAAAATTAGAGTTTTCTAAATATGACTGTATATTTACCTTTACCAATGTGTTGTATACTTTCATATGTTTTTATGTCAGTGACTAGCATCTTCTAATTTCAGCATGAAGCCCTTCTTTCAGCATTTCTTGCAAGGCAGGTCTAGCAGCAATGAGATCCCTCAGCTTTCATTTGTCTGGAAAAGTCTTTTTTTCTCCTTTATATCTGAAAAAATAACTTCACTGGATAGGGTATTCTTGGCTGATTTTTTTTCTTTTAACACTTTGAATGCATCGTTCCACTCTCTTCTGACCTGTAGGGTTTCTTCAGAGAAGTATTCTGATAGCATAATGGGAGTTCCCCTTTAGGTTACAATCTTTTTCTCTCTGATGGCTTTCAGGAATCTCTGTCATTGATTTTTTTTTAACATCTTTATTGGGGTATAATTGCTTTACAATGGTGTGTTAGTTTCTGCTTTATAACAAAGTGAATCAGTTATACATATACATATGTTCCCATATCTCTTCCCTCTTGCGTCTCCCTCCCTCCCACCCTCCCTATCCCACCCCTCCAGGCTGTCACAAAGCACCGAGCCAATATCCCTGTGCCATGCGGCTGCTTCCCACTAGCTATCTACCTTACTACGTTTGTTAGTGTGTATATGTCCATGACTCTCTCTCGCCCCGTCACAGCTCACCCTTCCCCCTCCCCATAACCCCAAGTCCGTTCTCTAGGAGGTCTGCGTCTTTATTCCTGCCTTACCCCTAGGTTCTTCATGACATTTTCTTTTTTCTTAAATTCCATATATATGTGTTAGCAGACGGTATTTGTCTTTTTCTTTCTGACTTACTTCAGTGTGTATGACAGACTCTAGGTCTATCCACCTCATTACAAATAGCTCAATTTCGTTTCTTTTTATGGCTGAGTAATATTCCATTGTATATATGTGCCACATCTTCTTTATCCATTCATCCGATGATGGGCACTTAGGTTGTTTCCATCTCCGGGCTATTGTAAATAGAGCTGCAATGAACATTTTGGTACATGACTCTTTTTGAATTTTGGTTTTCTCAGGGTATATGCCCAGTAGTGGGATTGCTGGGTCATATGGTAGTTCTATTTGTAGTTTTTTAAGGAACCTCCATACTGTTCTCCATAGTGGCTGAACCAATTCACATTCCCACCAGCAGTGCAAGAGTGTTCCCTTTTCTCCACACCCTCTCCAGCATTTATTGTTTCTAGACTTTTTGATGATGGCCATTCTGACTGGTGTGAGATGATATCTCATTGTAGTTTTGATTTGCATTTCTCTAATGATTAATGATGTTGAGCATTCTTTCATGTGTTTGTTGGCAGTCTGTATATCTTCTTTGGAGAAATGTCTATTTAGGTCTTCTGCCCATTTTTGGATTGGGTTGTTTGTTTTTGTGTTATTGAGCTGCATGAGCTGCTTGTAAATTTTGGAGATTAATCCTTTGTCGGTTGCTTCATTTGCAAATATTTTCTCCCATTCTGAGGGTTGTCTTTTGGTCTTGTTTATGGTTTCCTTTGCTGTGCAAAAGCTTTGAAGTTTCATTAGGTCCCATTTGTTTATTTTTGTTTTTATTTCCATTACTCTAGGAGGTGGGTCAGAAAGGATCTTGCTGTGATTTATGTCATAGAGTGTTCTGCCTATGTTTTCCTCTAAGAGTTTGATAGTTTCTGGCCTTATATTTAGGTCTTTAATCCATTTTGAGCTTATTTTTGTGTATGGTGTTAGGGAGTGATCTAATCTCATACTTTTACATGTACCTGTCCAGTTTTCCCAGCACCACTTATTGAAGAGGCTGTCCTTTCTCCACTGTACATTACTGCCACCTTTATCAAAGATAAGGTGTCCATATGTGCATGGGTTTATCTCTGGGCTTTGTATCCTGTTCCATTGATCTATCTTTCTGTTTTTGTGCCAGTACCATACCGTCTCGATAACTGTAGCTTTGTAGTATAGTCTGAAGTCAGGAGCCTGATTCCTCCAGTTCCTTTTTTTGTTCTCAAGATTGCTTTGGCTATTCGGGGTCTTTTGTGTTTCCATACAAATTGCGAAATTTTTTGTTCTAGTTCTGAGAAAAATGCCAGTGGTAGTTTGATAGGGATTGCATTGAATCTATAGATTGCTTTGGGTAGTAGAGTCATTTTCACAATGTTCATTCTTCCAATCCAAGAACATGGTATATCTCTCCATCTATTTATATCATCTTTAATTTCTTTCATCAGTGTCTTATAATTTTCTGCATACAGGTCTTTTGTCTCCTTAAGTAGGTTTATTCCTAGATATTTTATTCTTTTTGTTGCAATGGTAAATGGGAGTGTTTTCTTGATTTCACTTTCAGATTTTTCATCATTAGTATATAGGAATGCCAGAGATTTCTGTGCATTAATTTTGTATCCTGCCACTTTACCAAATTCATTGATTAGCTCTAGTAGTTTTCTGGTAGCATCTTTAGGATTCTCTATGTATAGGATCATGTCATCTGCAAACAGTGACAGCTTTACTTCTTCTTTTCCGATTTGGATTCCTTTTATTTCCTTCTCTTCTCTGATTGCTGTGGCTAAAACTTCCAAAACTATGTTGAATAAGAGTGGTGAGAATGGGCACCGTTGTCTTGTTCCTGATCTTAGTGGAAATGCTTTCAGTTTTTCACCATTGAGGATGATGTTTGCTGTGGGCTTGTCGTATATGGCCTTTATTATGTTGAGGAAAGTTCCCTCTATGCCTACTTTCTGCAGGGTTTTTATCATAAATGGGTGTTGAATTTTGTCAAAAGCTTTCTCTGCATCTATTGAGATGATCATATGGTTTTTCTCCTTCAATTTGTTAATATGGTTTATCACATTGATAGATTTGCGTATATTGAAGAATCCTTGCATTCCTGGAATAAACCCCACTTGATCATGGTGTATGATCCTTTTAATGTGCTGTTGGATTCTGTTTGCTAGTATTTTGTTGAGGATTTTTGCATCTATGTTCATCAGTGATATTGGTCTGTAGTTTTCTTTCTTTGTGACATCCTTGTCTGGTTTTGGTATCAAGGTGATGGTGGCCTCGTAGAAGGAGTTTGAGAGTGTTCCTCCCTCTGCTATATTTTGGAAGAGTTTGAGAAGGATAGGTGTTAGCTCTTCTCTAAATGTTTGATAGAATTCGCCTGTGAAGCCATCTGGTCCTGGGCTTTTCTTTGTTGGAAGATTTTTAATCACAGTTTCAATTTCAGTGATTGTGATTGGTCTGTTCATATTTTCTATTTCTTCCTGATTCAGTCTTGGCAGGTTGTGCATTTCTAAGAATTTGTCCATTTCTTCCAGATTGTCCATTTTATTGGCATAGAGTTGCTTGTAGTAATCTCTCATGATCTCTTTTATTTCTGCAGTGTCAGTTGTTACCTCTCCTTTTTCATTTCTAATTCTATTGATTTGAGTCTTCTCCCTTTTTTTCTTGATGAGTCTGGCTAGTGGTTTATCTATTTTGTTTATCTTCTCAAAGAACCAGCTTTTAGTTTTATTGATCTTTGCTATTGTTTCCTTCATTTCTTTTTCATTTATTTCTGATCTGATTTTTATGATTTCTTTCCTTCTGCTAGCTTTGGGGTTTTTTTGTTCTTCTTTCTCTAATTGCTTGAGGTGCAAGGTTAGGTTGTTTATTCTAGATGTTTCCTGCTTCTTAAGGTGGGCTTGTATTGCTATAAACTTCCCCCTTAGAACTGCTTTTGCTGCATCCCACAGGTTTTGGGTCGTTGTGTCTCCATTGTCATTTGTTTCTAGGTATTTTTTGATTTCCTCTTTGATTTCTTCAGTGATCACTTCATTATTAAGTAGTGTATTGTTTAGCCTCCATGTGTTTGTATTTTTTATAGATCTTTTCCTGTAATTGATATCTAGTCTCATGGCGTTGTGGTCAGAAAAGATACTTGATACAATTTCAATTTTCTTAAATTTACCAAGGCTTGATTTGTGACCCAAGATATGATCTATCCTGGAGAATGTCCCATGAGCACTTGAGAAAAATGTGTACTCTGTTGTTTTTGGATGGAGTGTCCTATAAATATCAATTAAGTCCATCTTGTTTAATGTATCATTTAAAGCTTGTGTTTCCTTATTTATTTTCATTTTGGATGATCTGTCCATGGGTGAAAGTGGGGTGTTAAAGTCCCCTACTATGAATGTGTTACTGTCGATTTCCCCTTTTATGGCTGTTAGTATTTGCCTTATGTATTGAGGTGCTCCTATATTGGGTGCATAAATATTTACAATTGTTATATCTTCTTCTTGGATCGATTCCTTGATCATTATGTAGTGTCCTTCTTTGTCTCTTCTAAAAGTCCTTATTTTAAAGTCTATTTTGTCTGATATGAGAATTGCTACTCCAGCTTTCTTTTGGTTTCCATTTGCATGGAATATCTTTTTCCATCCCCTTACTTTCAGTCTGTATGTGTCTCTAGGTCTGAAGTGGGTCTCTTGTAGACAGCATATATAAGGGTCTTGTTTTTGTATCCATTCAGCTAATCTGTGTCTTTTGGTGGGAGCATTTAGTCCATTTACATTTAAGGTAATTATCGATATGTATGTTCCTATTCCCATTTTCTAAATTGTTTTGGGTTTGTTATTATAGGTCTTTTCCTTCTCTTGTGTTTCTTGCCTAGAGAAGATCCTTTAGCATTTGTTGTAAAGCTGGTTTGGTGGTGCTGAACTCTCTCAGCTTTTGCTTGTCTGTAAAGGTTTTAATTTCTCCATCAAATCTGAATGAGATCCTTGCTGGGTAGAGTAGTCTTGGCTGCAGGTTTTTCTCCTTCATCACTTTCAGTATGTCCTGCCACTCCCTTCTGGCTTGTAGGGTTTCTGCTGAGAGATCAGCTGTTAACCTTATGGGGATTCCCTTATGTGTTAGTTGTTGTTTTTCCCTTGCTGCTTTTAATATGCTTTCTTTGTATTTAATTTTTGACAGTTTGATTAATATGTATCTTGGCGTATTTCTCCTTGTATTTATCCTGTATGGGACTCTCTGTGCTTCCTGGACTTGATTAACTATTTCCTTTCCCATATTAGGGAAGTTTTCAACTATAATCTCTTCAAATATTTTCTCAGTCCCTTTCTTTTTCTCTTCTTCTTCTGGAACCCCTATAATTCGAATGTTGGTGTGTTTAATGTTGTCCCAGAAGTCCTTGAGACTGTCCTCAGTTCTTTTCATTCTTTTTTCTTTATTCTGGTCTGCAGTAGTTATTTCCACTATTTTATCTTCCAGGTCACTTATCTGTTCTTCTGCCTCAGTTATTCTGCTATTGATCCCATCTAGAGTATTTTTCATTTCATTTATTGTGTTGTTCATCGTTGCTTGTTTCATCTTTAGTTCTTCTAGGTCCTTGTTAACTGATTCTTGCATTTTGTCCATTCTATTGTCCATTCTATCTCCAAGATTTCGGATCAACCTTACTATCATTATTCTGAATTCTTTTTCAGGTAGGCTGCCTATTTCCTCTTCATTTGTTAGGTCTGGTGCATTTTTATCTTGCTCCTTTATCTGCTGTGTGTTTTTCTGTCTTCTCATTTTGCTTATCTTACTGTGTTTGGGGTCTCCTTTTTGCAGGCTGCAGGTTCGTAGTTCCTCCTGTTTTTGATGTCTGTCTCCAGTGGCTAAGGTTGGTTCAGTGGGTTGTGTAGGCTTCCTGGTGGTGGGGACTAGTGCCTGTGTTGTGGTGAATGAGGCTGGATCTTGTCTCTCTAGTGGGCAGGTTCACGTCTGGTGGTGTGTTTTGGGGTGTCTGTGGCCTTATTATGATTTTAGGCAGCCTCTCTGCTAATGGGTGGGGTTGTGTTCCTGTTTTGCTAGTTGTTTGGCACAGGTTGTCCAGCACTGTGGCTTGCTGGTCGTTGAGTGAAGCTGGGTGCTGGTGTTAAGATGGAGGTCTCTGGGAGATTTTCGCCGTTTGATATTATGTGGAGCTGGGAGGTCTCTTGTGGACCAGTGTCCTGAAGTTGGCTCTCCTACCTCAGAGGCAGAGCCCTGACTCCTGGCTGGAGCACCAAGAGCCTTTCATCCACACGGCTCAGAATAAAAGGGAGAAAAAGTAGAGGGAATTAGTAGAAGTATGAGGAAAGAAAGAAGGAAAGGAGGGAAGGAAGGAGGGAAGGAAGGAAGGAAGGAAGGAAGAAAGAAAGAAGCAAAGAAGGAAAGAAGGCAAGAAGGAAAGAAAGGAGGGAGGGAGGGAGGAAGGAAGGAAGGAGGGAAAGAAGGAAAAACAGAAAGAAAGAAGATACAGTAAAAATAAAATAAAGTATAATAAAGTTATTGAATTAAAAAATTCTTATTTAGGAAAAAAAAAAAGGGACGGATAGAACCTTAGGACAAATGTTGGAAGCAAAGCTATACAGACAAAATCTTACACAGAAGCGTACACATACACCCTCACTAAAAGAGGTAAAGGGGGAAAAATCATAAATCTTGCTGTCAGAGACCACCTCCTCAATTTGGGATGATTCGTTGTCTAAAGGAGGGAAGGAAGGAAGGAAAGAAAGAAAGAAAAAGAAAGAAAGGACGAAGGTAAAGTATAATAACGTTCTTAAAATTAAAATTGATTATTAAGAAAAAAATTTTAAGAAAAAACCATGGACGGATAGAACCTAGGACAAATGGTGGAAGCAAGACTATACAGACGAGATCTCACACAGAAGCATACACATACACATTCACAAAAAGAGGAATAGGGAAAAAAATCATAGATCTTGCTCCCAAAGTCCACCTCCTTAATTTGGGATGATTGGCTGTCTATTCATGTATTCCACAGATGCAGGGTACATCAAGTTGATTGTGGAGCTTTAATCTGCTGCTTCTGAGGCTGCTGGCAGAGATTTCCCTTTCTCTTCTTTGTTCTCACAGCTCACAGGGGCTCAGCTTTGGATTTGGCCCTGCCTCTGCGTGTAGGTCGCTGGAGGGCGTCTGTTTTTTGCTCAGACAGGACGGGGTTAAAGGAGCCGCTGATTCGGGGGTTCTGGCGTACTGAGGCCGGCGGGGAGGGAGGGGCACGGAATGCGGTGCGGGCCTGCGGCGGCAAAGTCCGGCGTGACCCTGCACCAGCCCGAGGCCCGCCGTGCGCTCTCCCGGGGAAGTCGTCCCCGGATCCCGGGAACCCGGCAGTGGCGGGCTGCACAGGCTCCGCGGAAGAGGGGCGTGGAGAGCAACCTGCGCTCGCACACAGGCCCCTTGGTGGCGGCAGCAGCAGCCCCAACGTCTCCCGCCCGCCTCTGGGGTCCGCGCTTTCAGCCGCGGCTCGCGCCCGTCTCTGGATTCCGCGCTTTCAGCCGCGGCTCGCGCCCGTCTCTGGATTCCGCGCTTTCAGCCGCGGCTCGCGCCCGTCTCTGGATTCCGCGCTTTCAGCCGCGGCTCGCGCCCGTCTCTGGGGTTCGCGCTTTTAGCCGCGGCTCGCGCCCGTCTCTGGAGTTCCTTTAAGCAGCGTTCTTAAACCCCTCTCCTCACGCACCAGGAAACAAAGAGGGAAGAAAAAGTCTCTTGCCTCTTCGGCAGGTGCAGACTTTTCCCCGGGCTCCCTCCCGGCTAGCTGTGGTGCACTAACCCCTTCAGGCTATGTTCAAGCCGCCAACCCCAGTCCTCTCCCTGCGCTCCGTCCGAAACTGAAACCCGAGCCTCAGAGCCTCAGCTCGCAGCCCCGCCCGCCCCGGCGGGTGAGCAGACAAGCCTCTCGGGCTGGTGAGTGCCGGTCGGCACCGATCCTCTGTGCGGGAATCTCCCCGCTTTGCCCTCCGCACCCGCTGCTGTGCACTCCTCCGCGGCTTCGAAGCTCCCCCCTCCGCCTCCCGCAGTCTCCGCCCGCGAAGGGGCTTCCTAGTGTGTGGAAACTTTTCCTCCTTCACAGCTCCCTCCCACTGGTGCAGGTGCCGTCCCTATCCTTTTGTCTCTGTTTATTCTTGTTTTTCTTTTGCCCTACCCAGGTACGTGGGGAGTTTCTTGCCTTTTGGGAGGTCTGAGGTCTTCTGCCAGCCTTCAGTAGGTGTTCTGTAGGAGTTGTTCCACGTGTAGATGTATTTCTGGTGTATCTGTGGGGAGGAAGGTGATCTCCGCGTCTTACTCTTCCGCCATCTTCCTGCTCTCTCTATCATTGATTTTTGACAGTTTCATTTAGTGTGTCTTGGAGAAGGTCTTTTTGCATTGAGATGAGGGTGATTTATTAGCTTCATGAACTTGATTGTCTAAGTTTCTCCCCAGGTTTGGGACGTTCTCATCTATTATTTCTTTAAGTAAACTTTCTGCCCCTTCTCCCCCTTTTTCTTCTGGAGTCCCACTTATTTTAATATTTTATATTTGGTTTTCTTTGCTTTTTAAAATTCTTATTTCTTTGTTCTCTAATTCTGTTATTTCAAATTTCCTATCCTTCAGATCACTTATTATATCTTTCATTTGGTCTACTCTGTTGTAGATACAGTTCATTGCATTTTTCATTTCATTTATTGAATTCTTCAGCTCCAGAATTTCTGTTTGGTTCTTTTTAATGATTTCTGTTCCTTTGTTAAATTTCTCATTTTGTTTATGTATTGTTTTCCTGTTTCATTGAATTGTCTTTCTGTGCTTTCTTTGAGTTTCCTCGAAACTGCTATTATGAATTCTTTATCAGCTAGATCTGTGTCATTGAGTTTGGTTATTGGAAGATTCATTATTATCTTTTGGTGATGACATGATTCCTTTATTCTTCATGTTCCTTGAGGTTTTCTGTTACTGCTTTCACATTTGAAGTAGCAGTCACCTCTTACAAACTTTATTAGCTGTCTTCAAGTGGGGGATATTTTTCATTGGTCTTTCTTATACCTCGGGTTTTCCCAAATCTTGTATGGATACACCTGCTCTGCACTTCCAACTCCCTCTTGTAGCAGAATTTTTAACTTTTATGTCCTCTCTGGTTCTTACAAATTGCCAGGCTATTTGCTGGAAACCTCTCTTTTGTTTTCCAAAAGGTGGCACTATAGCTCAAGTGTGTGTTTTTTCCCCTGCCTAGAACCGTGGCCTGTTTTTCTGAAAACACTCTGTTTACCTCTGCACTTGGGGGTGCACACATGGAGCCAGCCACAGAATGGGGGAAGTGTGGGTTTAACACTCAGAGTTTTGGGAGTGCCCATGGGCCCAGTGGGAGGATCTTCCAGTGAAGTTCTCTCAGAGGCTTGTGGTCCAACTTCCTGTTGAAGTCCTGGGTACAGTGAGCAAGTAATGTCCCTTTAATGCCCTTCAATATTCTTATCTGCCTCTTTCCCAAAATACTCCCTTTCCCAAGTCATCGAGTTCTTGCCTCAGTCCTTTGGGTGCTTCTGGAGAGAAATGAGTCCAGCAGCATCCCACAAAGCTGGAGTAGCCAGGTACTCACTCACTGCTCTCCTTTTCCCCTATGGGAGAGGTCACCAGCTAGGTCACCCCCAAGGTTTTTTGCCTTAGGGGATGGGCAGCATTGGTAAAGTTCCTCTGACCCTCTTGAATGCATCCAAACTCAAGGAAAAATATAATTATTTAGAATGGTAAATAGCTTCTAAGCAGAGTATTCCTTATACAAAAAACTATTGTTCACTAACCTAGAAACTCACGTGGTAGATAAGAATTGTTCTAACGCTGAAAGTTTTATTACTGTTTTATTCATGGTCATTAAAGATTTTTTTGTTGCATTTATTTCAAGTTGAAACATTTTCCATATGATAACACTAGTTGCAAACAATGGTGATTGTAAAAATTATTGGTGCTTTAAAACATGTAACAGTTAATGTAACATATCTAGTTAAAAGCTTAATAAGATTTTTATTAAAGAAAGAATTTTGTTCATCCCCTATGAAAGCCAGATTGTCTTGATAAAATCAGGAAGGATTATTTTAAAATTTTCTTCCAATTGAGACAGAAACAAAAGTGAGTGTGATAGTTTTCCTAAATTTTAAATACAATGCAAAAGATTGTGTTTTATTTACATCGCCATCATGCAGAATCACATATAAATTATATGCATACATAGAAGCATCTCACTCCTTTCAATGGCTGCGTAGCATTCCACCATATTGGTGTACTCAAAATTGTTTAACAACAAGTGTTGTTGATGCCTCACAAGAAGATTGACCCCTCCCCACCAAAACACCAATGTTGCTCCTGTTGAAAAACATTGGGGGTTTTGGATTCATAACAAAATTCCACAATCATCAAATCACTCCCATGAAGCTCCATGAATGTTATTTGTTCTCCAGAAAGATTGTGAAATTTAGATATTACAGTAGCTGTTTGCCCACACTTTCACCAACAGTTATTTTTAAATTTAAATGCAATATGGCAAACATATATATATGTGTGCAACGAAGTGCAGAGAGTAATTTTACAAACACAAAAGTACCCATTACCCAGATTTGCCACCTGCTGGTGTTTAGCATTCTCTTTATAGTCCTTACACTAACTGCATTAGAGCAACATACTAGAAAGTTAAGTGACATGCTGTGGATGACAGCGTATGGGTGGTTCCTGCCAATAGTGGGATTGGGGTTTGTAAGTGAAGCCTCAAGAAGGAAGTGCCATTTGAGCTGAGAAAGGATGAGTAGTCAAGGAAAAGTTTCCAGGGGGGCATTCCAGGTATGATCCATGGTACAGAAGAAAGAATGTGCAAAGGTATATACTTGGTAGTTATGATGAACAGTTCAGTGTTGCTTCAGTGTAAGGTACTTTGATGGATGAGGTGAGAACTAATGAAGGGATAGGACCAGACAAGTGTCTGAGAGCCTAGAACCTGTGACCAGTCTATTCTTTGACTTTACTAAATTTATCTATTCTTGTTGATGGGCATTGTTTTGTTTTCAGCATTGGGTTATTATGAATGATGCTGCTATGAACATTTTGTATATTTATTTTTGGCGTACATACAAATTAATTGTTGTTAAGTATTATATATTTGCCTATGGGTACAATACAGGCTATCAGGATAACCTGTAGGCTATCAGGTATGTGTAAGTTCAGCCCTAGTAGATGCTGCTTAACAGTTTTTCAAAATGGCTGTACCGATTCACACCCCACTTACGCTACATCTTCACCAACTGTATTGTTAGTTTTACTTTCAGCCATTCCAGAAGGCATTGCATTATGTTTTTAGTCTGGATTTTCCCAATAAATAATTATGTTGAGCAGCATTTTATATACTAAGTAGTCATTTGGATAAAGTAGGGTCATATCTTTTTCTCACAGCATATGCTATATTTGGCTAAAACATATATATGAAATTTATGTATGTGTGCACTTATACACACTTATATGAAGAATATGGACCTGACTATTATTAGTGGCAATATTAAGCATTTGTTCTGTGCCATGTATACTTCTAAAGTGCCTCATTTATATGAACTCATTTAATCCTTATAAAACTTTAAAGGGTACATTTTCAAGCCAGTGAAGGATTCAAAATGCAGAAATATTAATATCACACCTATTTGTTATACTGGTTGTCAGTGGTTAATGGGATCCCTGATTATATGCATTTTCTTCTTTATGCTTGCTTGAAATATTGAACGTTACCAGCACCTCAGAGGACTTCTTATGCATGTAAAGGGATGAATATGTTACCTTCCCAGTGGTCACTAAAATTCCTCTTAGGACTGGTGTGGCAAACAAATTATGTGGCATTAATCCCTTGCACTCTGAGTCTTTGTATATTTCATAGATCATAAAGGTGTTATCTGATATAAGTGCAGAGACAAATGTTCCTAGGTCATTTGGTAAAGTATTTAGAAAAGAACAAAGTTATACTCCAGCACCTGCAGTATAGTTCCATTTAATTTTTTTATTGTATGCATAATGTATACATATGTGCATCTATGGGCATATACAGAAAAATAATGTAACTGAAAAATAGTCAAAGATAATGATAATAAGTATCAGGGCATCTTCTCCGAACTTCTGCCCTTCAAAATCTAGCTCCTTTGTCACATGACAAAGTCCTCTGAAAGTGCAGACACCCTTCCAGTCCTAAAGATGAAGTGGATGTGAAACAAGCATTATTTTGGTCTCCAGAAGAGCCTTCTGCCCCCTATAGAAAAACCTGCAAGGGGAAATATTGCACAATGTTAACAGCAATTGCCAGCAGGTGGTGGGTCTATTGGCTGCCTGTGCTTCCATTATATTTTCATGTGTCCACAATTTTAAGAAATTGTAAATGGTCACCAATGGAACAGAAATGAGACAGGCTGGGCACTGAGGTAATACATTAATTAGGAAATGGTTCAGACAACAGATAACGGGTTGGGGTAGATTGAAAGTATGTATGCCAGCAAGAATGTACCTTTTATCTGCAATTATATGGTTAAGAAGATGGACTTCACTAGAGGGACAAATGTTCCCAGAACATTAATAGTTATTTGGTGCTTTAATAGATATTTGGCTTAACATCTTTGTACTTAATGGTCTAGTTTTTGCTTTGCTTTGTTATAGATTTCTGTGGAGAGGGACAAATTTAGAGCATCGAGTGAGTGTATTTGTATGTATTAATTTTCATTAAACAAAGCAGATTGAACGACATTATATTGTGACATGTTTCTTAAAAGAATAATTACTACATAAATTGCTAAAATATGCATACACAAAATACAAACACTACATTGAAACTGTAACAGCAGTTGTCATTGGAAGAGAGGAATACCAAAGAATTTCACTTTCCATGCCCTATACTTGTGTACTTATTTTTGTTTTTTACAAATGGAGCTTATGTTCTTTTTTTCATTTATTTTATTTTGGTAAAATACATAGAACATAAAATTTACCATATTCACCATTTTTAAGTGTACAATTCAGTGATATTAAAAATTCATAATGTTGTGCAACCATCATCACCATCCATCTCCAATTTTTTTCATCTTATAAAACTGAAACTCTATACCCATTAAAAAATAACTCCTCATTTCCCTTCCTCCAGTTCCTGGCAACCACCATTCTACTTGCCATCTACTCTAAATACCTCATATAAATGAACTCATATAGTATTTGTCTTTTTATGACTGGCTTATTTCACATAGCATAATGTCCTAAAGGTTCATTCATGCTGTAGCATATGACAGAATTTCATCCATTTTACAGGCTGAATAATATCCCATTGTATGTATATACCACATTTTGTTTATCCATTCATCTGTCAGTGGACACATGTTGTCCCCAAATTTTAGCTATTGTGAATAATGCTGCTCTCTATGAATGTGGGTATACAAATATTTCTTCAAGACCCTGCTTTCAAAGTTTTTGGATAAATATCCAGATTTGCATCATATGGCAATTTCCTTTTTAATTTTCATGGAACCACCATACTGTTTTCCACAGTGGCTGTATCATTTTACATTCCCATCAACAATGCACAGGGTTCCAGTTTCTTCACATCCTCACCAACACTTGTTGTTTTCTGGGTTTTTTTCTTTCTGATATTAGTTATCCTAATGAATATGAGGTGGTATCGCATTGTAGTTTTAATTTGCATTTCCCTAATAATGATGTTCAGCATTAGTGATGCTGAGCATCTTTTCATGTACTTATTGGACATTTGTATATTTTTTAGAGAAATGTCTATTCATGTCCTTTGCTCTGCTTATTTTTGAATCAGGTTGTTTGGTTTTTGTTTTTTAGGATATTAATTTCTTATTATATATGATTTGCAAATATTTTCTCTCATTCTGTGGGTTGCCTCTGTGGGTTTACTCTGCTGATACTATCTTTTGATGTACAAATTTAAAAATTTTCATGAAGTCCAATTTTTTAATTTTTTTCTTTTGTTATCTGTGTCTTTGGTGTCATATCGTAGAAATCACTGCCAAATCCAATGCTGTGAAGCTTTTGTTTTCTTTTTAGAGTTTTATTGTTTTAGATATTACATTTAGGTCGTTGATCCATTTTTAGTTAACATTTCCATATGTTGTTAGGTAAGGGTCCAACTTCATTCTTTTGCATGTGAATATCTAGTTTTCCCAGCACCATTTGTTGAAAAGACTTTTCTTTTCCCATTGAATAGTCTTGGCACCCTTGTCAAAAATCATTTGACTAGGGCTTCCCTGGTGGCGCAGTGGCTGAGAGTCCGCCTGCCGATGCAGGGGACATGGGTTCGTGCCCCAGTCCGGGAAGATACCACATGCCGTGGAGCGGCTAGGCCCGTGAGCCATGGCCGCTGAGCCTGCGCGTCTGGAGCCTGTGCTCCCCGACGGGAGAGACCACAACAGTGAGAGGCCCGTGTACTGCAAAAAAAAAAAAATCATTTGACTAGATATATGAGTGTTTATTTCTGGGATCTCTATTCTTTTCCTTTTGTCTATATGTCTCTTTATACCATTACCACACTGGTTACTGTAGCTTTGTAGTAAGTTTTGAAATCAGGAAGTGTGAGTCCTCCAAATTTGTTCTTTCATTTCAAGGTTGTTTGGGCTATTTATGGTCCCTTGAGATTCTGTATTAATTTAAAGATAGATTTTTCTATACTTATGGAAAACATCATTGGGATTTTGATAAGGATCACATTGAATCTATAAATTGTTTTGGATAGTGCTGACATTTGAACAATGTTATATCTTCCAATCCATGAATATGGGGTGTGTTTTCATTTGTCTATGTCTTCTTTCCTTTCTTTCAGCAATGTTCTGTTTTTATTGTTCAAGTCTTTAACATCCTTAATTTCTATTTTCTCATTCTTTTGATACTATCATAAATGAAATCATTCTCATAATTTCCTTTTCAGATTATTCATTGTTATAGTGTAGAAACACAATTAATTTTTGCATGTTGACTTTGTATTCTGCTAATTTTCTGGATTCATTTATTAGTTCTAACAGTTTTCTGTAGAATCTTTAGCGTTTCTACATATAAGATCATATCATCTACAAACGGATAATTTTACTCCTTCCTTTCCAATTTGGATGCCTTTATTTATTTATTTTTCTTGCCTCATTGCTCTGGCTAGAACTTCTAGTACAATGTTGAATAGATGTGGTGAAAATAGACATACTTGCTTTGTTCCTTGCCTTAGAAAGAAAGCTTTCATTCTTTCACCATTGAGTATGATGCTTACCATGTGTTTCTCATATATGTCTTTTATTATGTTGAGGTAGATTCCTTCTATTCCTAGTTTATTGAGTATTTTTTATCATGAAATGATGTTGAATTTTGTAAAATGCTTTTCCTGCATCAATTGAAATAACTGTGTGGGGTTTTTTTTCTTTCATTATGTTGATGTGGTGAATTACATTGATCAATTTTTGTATGTTGAACAATACTTGAATTCCTGGATCTAATATAAACTGGATCGAGCTTCCTCAATTTGTGTTTCTCTGAGAAAGTCTTTATCTCTCCACTTCTGAAGGATAATTTCATTGGATACAGAATTCTAAACTAGTGATTTTTTCTTTTTAACCCTTTAAATGATTTACTTCACTCTCTTCTTGCTTTCATGGTTTTTGAAGAGAAGTCTGATGTAATTCTTATCCTTGCTCCTCTATAGGTTTTTTTCCCCTTCTTTGCGTTCTTTCAATATTTTCTCTTTGACTTTGATTTCCTGAAGTTCAAATATGATATACATTGGTGTACATTGTTTGGTATTTATACTGCTTGGTATTCCTGAGCTTTCTTGATCTGTGGTTTAATATCTGTCATTAATTTTGGAAAACTCTTATCCATTATTACTCAACTATTTCTTCTGTTCCTTTCTTCCTTTTAATTCTGGTATTCCTATTACATATATGTTACACCTTTTGTAATTGTCCCACAGTTCTTGGATATTCTATTCTATCATTTTCTTTCTTTTTTTCTTTTTACTTTTCAGTTTGGGAAGATTCTACTGACATATCTTTAATCTCACTGATTGTTTCCTCACCCATGCCCAGTCTATGGGCATGAGCCTATGAAAGACATTCTTCATTTCTCTTACAATGTTTTTGTTTTTAGCATTTAATTTTTTTTTTTTCACATGGGTCCAGCTGCTCCACAACATGTGGGATCCTCCCGGACCAGGGCATGAACCCGTGTCCCCTGCATCAGCAGGTGGACTCTCAACCACGGCACCACCAGGGAAGCCCTAGCATTTACTTTTGACTCTTTCAATCTCCATGCTTACATTACCAAACTGTTCTTGCATGTTGTCTACTTTACCTATTAGAGCTCTCACCATAAGTTCTTGGTCTGATAATTCCAAAGTCTATCATATCTGAGTCTGGTTCTAATACTTGCTCTCTCTCTCTCTCTTCAAACTATGTTTTTTTATATTTGTTATGACATAAGTTTTTGTTAAAAGCCAAACATAATGTACTGAGGAAAAAGAATTGAGATACATAGGCTTTTAGTGTGAGGCATATGTTTATCTGACTAGAAGTTACACTGTTTTCACTGTTTGCTGTAGCTGTAGGTATCAGAGGTTAAAATTTCCTCTGGTGTCCTTGCTTTTGTCTTTCCTGTTGACTTTGGATTTTACTAGAGACTTCTTTTTAAGTAAGTGCTTATACATGCAATGTGCAATTTTTTTCCATTGTATCCCTCTCTTATTTTACAGGAAGCTTATTGGTGTGATGGTAAGATGTGGGGGGAAGGGAAGTGTTCTACTATCTTATGATTAAGTTTCAGTCTTCTAGTATGACTGTGCCATGGGCTGTGACCTTCAAAATTGCTCCTCAGTCCTGCCTGCGCAATTAGGTGAGTCAGGAATGCTAGAGGGGGATATTTCCCTTCCCCCACTTGAAAAACTGGAGAGAACAAGAGTTGGGTATTTTCCTTCCCCCACTTTAATTAGTTTCTTATGAGGGCAGGTCTTTTTAAGAAAAACAAATTCTTTGGGTGTATTTCAAAATGGCTACTTTTTCCCTCCCCTTGCTAGAAGCCTGAGGGTACTTTACTCTGATCTTCACTGTGAGGAACTGTATGGCTCTTGGAGATAAAACTCAAGAAAATGAGGAGGGACCCATAGACTGGGTCCACCAGAGTTTTTAACTCTTAAGCTTGTCCACACTGAGCCCCCAGAAATTAATTATAGATTGTTTTCCTATCATGGTTCTGGCTCCAGCAGTGGTCTGCTCCTGAGTTTCTGCTCCAGTAAGTTGTAATTCTCTATATACACCTGTTTATCTCTCCAATTTGTGAGGACAGTAGTTTGCCCTGTGATCTCAATTCTCTGATGGTCTAAGAATTGTTGATTTTAAATTTGTAAGCTTTTTATTGTGTGAGAATGGGCATGGTGGCTTTCAAGCTCCTTACATGCTGAACTGGAAACCAAAAAGTGAAAGGTACACTTTTAATAAGGAAAGGCAAAAACAACAACATCAACAGCAAAGCAGTCTGCTTTATTTTATAACATAAGATTGTGCCACAGTATATATCAAATGAACCTACTTCTGTTTGAAATATACATAGAGATGAAAAAAGACTGTGGGAGGTTATACTTTAATGGTTTTCATTGGCTGATGTTTCCTAAAACAACTCATTTATTCATTCATTCACTGTGTATTTATGCAGTACCTCCTGTGTATCAAACACTGGTAGCCCAAATCAATACTCCAACATTAGATCTTCTTCTTGGACTTAAGTTCTATCTTTTCAAGACACCCAGGAAATACATGATTTTTGTTCCAATACCTGATTTTTGGTTTTGTTCTATACAATAATTTTCAAACTTTATTCAGAACTCTGGTAGATTCTGTGACCCTCCCCTTCTCTCAATTGCCCTGCTGATGAGTCAAGGGTCACACCACTGCTGTAGTTGCTGTCTCCTGGATATGAGAGGGAAGGAAAAGTGGAATTGTGAAGTGGAGGCAACCCTGAAATTTCTTAGGTTCTTTCTGCCTTCAATACCTCATAGATACTCCACTCCAATGCTGTAATTCTCCAGGGTAAGAAGTTTCTTCCTTCATCATTCAATACAGCCACTGATTCTTCTTTTTAGTCTCTCAGTTGGATAAATCAAATATTATTATGAACTGGCAAAGAATATTGGGGAACTTATCAGCAAAAGGGAGTAAAGAAACATCATATAGAATTCCTTATGCCCTTGATGAGTTAGTTGCCAAAAATAGCTGTGAAAAGGGAGGAAAACATGAAAGAGCATGGGAGGAGATAGAGCTTAAGCAGGAACACAAAACCTGGGAGTGTGAAGCATGGACTTTGAGGAATTCAGTGGGGAGAGACACTCATGACAAGGATCAGAGGTGCTCCTTCCTTTAGAGGGAAGGACTCAGGGTCAGCAACTCAGCCAGATTCCTGAGAATAAAACATATTCCTCAGCCTCCTTTCTCATTCTCTTTGCTTAATAATTCACCTGTCTCATCTTTCATTAATTCAAAAAGTATTATGTTGCACTTTATGAAGTTGCTGATATGTGCCTGGTTTTTACTTAAAAATGGCAATTTAGTAGGACTGAATCTACTATCTCGTGGGACTTACCATGTGTCAGGCACTGGGCTAAATGTTGGATATGCCCTGGTGAATAAGACAGACATGGTCCCTCAGAGCATTAAATGTACAATCTAGTGGGGAAGAGAAACATTAAACAAACGTGTAATCCCAAATTATGAAAAAGAATGAGAACAAGTTTCTGTGAGGTATAATATGAGGAACTAGACCAGGGAATGATAGTAGGCATGCTATTTAAGTTGAATCCTAAAGGGCAAATGAGGAAATGAGTTAGTCGGGTGGGGGTGGGAAGAGGTGGCGGGGGAGTGATTAGCCTTTCAGGAGTCATAGCACATGCATGGGCTCTAGGGCAGGAAAGTCCTTGGCCCAGTTATAACCAAAGGAGGCCAGTGTAGCTGGATCTTATCAATAGAGGGGGAGAATGGCCTGGCTGAGTGGGAGAGGTGGCCAGGAACCAAGTCTTGCAGGACCTGAAGGCCATGGTAAGGATTCGTTTTGTTTTATTTTGTTTGAAAGTATTTAAATGTAA
This sequence comes from Grampus griseus, assembly GCF_964374135.1. Lineage (NCBI taxonomy): Eukaryota > Metazoa > Chordata > Mammalia > Artiodactyla > Delphinidae > Grampus > Grampus griseus. The sequence goes on along the minus strand of NC_138999.1, from coordinate 88,832,278 downwards.
TGGAGGCATTTAAGGTATGTAATTGAAAGGAGGAGCTTGTTCTAATTCTTCTTTAAAATATTCCTTGAATTCTCATATAGAGGCTGGATTGGAGAAGGGCAAGAGGAGAAACAGGACAGTTCACTGATCACTCAGTGCTCTAAAGTCTATGAAAGATACAAAAAAAATTATAAACCACAGTCTAAGATATCACAGCGGAAGCAGAACAAGAGGTGCCTGGACAGGTCTGCTATTGCACATAACAACTTCTGGTAAAAAAAAAAATTGAAAAACTATGGGGTTCTCTCAGCTTAACAGGAGTACAAGAAGGGAGGTACTCACAGAGCCAAGGAAGCTGTCATGAGGGAGAAGGATCTGGGTTGAGCCTTGAAAGGTGGGTAGGACTGGAACATTTTTCCAGGAGAAGGAGTTCTGGAAAGAAATAATGAGAGAGAGAGAGTAGTCTAGCTCGGGTAGAGGTCATAAGCCTGCCAAGTAAGCAAGCAATGCCCAGTGGAAGTCCCTGCAAACCCCAATAAGATTAAAAGCTGAGACAACCAAAGCTTTTGCTTTTTAGAGGTGTTGTTAAACGACATTCAAGGCTGACTTTCTAACTACTTCTGGAGGAAGGGATGTCCGCAACACATTTGGAACTGGTTCACAGAGCAGGGCACAGAAGGGAGGTGTTATGTACGTGATGAAAGTGGAAACTCTGTGAAGAATTAATCTTCTTGGAATTCTCTCCACTGGGTTGTTCCTTGGGTATCTGTGGGCACAGACCCACATGACTTCCACTTAGCCTTGTTACTGGTCTTACTGGACCTGGTACCTTGGAGAAACTGCCCCTTGTTTTGGTTTTTAATCGCAGGACTCCAGGGACGCCTCAGATTTCTATCAATTGGGGAGATTTTGCCAAGTCACATTCAAGATTTCCTCTCTCTTCCTTTCTCTCTCTTTCTCCTCCTCCCTCCCCTCCCCCCACCCTCTCTCTTTTTCCTTCCCCTGCATGTTGGCATGTTTGGGAAACTTCCGTTTTTTATGCTCTACCTCCTTTCCTTCCAAAGTTTATTCAGTGTGTCTTCTGGCTGTTTCATCTACCACTCAAGGCCTCTTGGAGGTCAGAGTGTTCTGAGCCATTCTTATTTTTAAGGCATCCAGTGTAGTATATGCTTACATAACATCAATTTCCCACTTCCTCACTAACAGAACTCCAAACATCAGGATGTCCAATCCACCTCATCTCACTGATAGCTTCTGGGGGCAAGTCCTAATTATTCTGAACCTATCAGGATCTGGAATTTCTCTGACAACTGTTACTGGTTGAGGGTGGCCAACAATCTTAAAATGGCCCAGTCAGATTGAAAAGGCCTTATATTCCATGGTTTGAAGAGAAGTTTTTTCCTTTTCTCCTGAGTGACAGAAACAGAGAAGAATGTACCCTCAGTCACCATAAGCAGCCTTCTAGTTGCATCAGGGGTAACCATCAGCCTTAGGAAGAAGCTAACACTTGGCAAGGCAGAAGCTGACCTGAAAATAATATCAAATATATTTTCTGACCACAGTGTTATGAAACTAGAAATCAAGAACAAGAGAAAAACTGGAAGACACACAGATATGTGGAAATTATACAACACATTCCTTAACAACCAATGGGTCAAAGAAGAAATCAGAAGCAAAATGAAAAACTATTTCAAAATAAATTAAAAAGGAAGCACAGCATACGAAATCATGTGAGATGCTGCAAAAGCAGTTTGAGAGGGAAGTTTATGCATATATTAAGAAACTAGAAAGAACTCAAATAAATCACCTAACTTTACATCTCAAGGAACTAAAAAAGAAGAACAAAGTAAGTCCAAAGTTAGCAGAAGAAAGGAAATAACAAAGACCAGAGCAGAGGTAAATGACACAGAGATGAGAAAAACAATAGAAAAAAATCAATGAAACTAAGAGTTAATTTTTGAAAACAGAAGCAAAATTGACAAACCTTTACCTAGACTAAAAAAAAAAGAGAGAGAGAGAGAGAGAGAGAGAGAGAAGACCCAAATAAAATCAGAAACAAAAGAGGAGACATTACAACTGATACTACAGAAATGCATAAGATCAAGAGACTATTGTGAGGGGCTTCCCTGGTGGCACAGTGGTTGAGAGTCCGCCTGCCGAGGCAGGGGACATGGGTTCATGCCCCGGTCCGGGAAGATCCCACATGCCGTGGAGCCATGGGAGGGAGACGCAAGAGGGAGGGGATATGGGGATATATGTATACATATAACTGATTCACTTTGTTATACAGCAGAAACTAATACAACATTGTAAAGCAATTATACTCCAATAAAGATGTTTAAAAAAAAAAAGACAAGAGATAGCAAGTTTTGGCAAGAATGTGGAGAAAAGGGATCACTTGTACATTATTGGTGGGAATGTAACTTGGTTCAGCCACTATGGAAATCAGTATGGATTTTCCTCATAAAATTAAAAATATAACTACTATGTCATCAGCAATCCCATTTTAGGTATATAACTAAAGGAAATGAAAACAGAATGTCAAAATGATATCTGCACTCCCATGTTTATTGCAGCATTATTCACAATAACCAAAATGTGGAAACAACCTAAGTGTCTGTCAAAGGATGTGTGCCTAGTGAGATAAGCCAGACAGAGAAAGACAAATACTGTATGATATCACTTATAGGTGGACTCTAAAAAAGCCAAACTCGTAGAAACAGAGAGTAGAATGATAGTTACCAGGGGCTACGGGTGGAGAAATTGGGGAGATGTTGTTAAAGGGTACAGGCTTGCATCCAGTAAATGAATAAATTTTGGAAATCTAATGCACAGCATAGTGATTATGTCAACAGTACGGTATTATCCTTCAAAATTGCTGAGAGATTAGATCTTATATGTACTCACCACAAAAGAGAAATGATAATTATGTGATGTGATAGAGGTTATAACTAAAACTATGGTGGTAATCATATTGCCAAATATAAATGTATCAAATCAACATGTTGTACACCTTAAAGTTAAACAACGTTATATATAAATTCTATCTCATTTTTTTAAAAAAAGAATGAATACTTGTATGTTTACTGACATGAATAATTATCCAAGGAATATTTTTAAAGGGGGGGAAAAAAGCAAGTGGAAGAACCATATACAGCTGTCTTTGCAGGGAGTTTGTTCCAGGACCCCCGCAGATACTAAATTCTGCAGATGCCCAAGTCCCTTATATAAAATAGTGTAGTATTTCCATATAACTTATGCACATCCTCCCATATACTTTAAATGTCATCAAGATAACTTATAATAACTAATACAATGTAAATGGTAAGTAAATAGCTGTGAATAAGATGTAAATGTTATGTAAATAGTTGCTGGAATGCAACAAATTCAAGATTTGCTCTTTGGAAGTTTCTGGAATTTTTTTCCCTGGATATTTTCTATCTGCAGTTGGTTGAGTCCAAGGATGCAGAACCTGCAGATACAGAGGACTGACTATATAGCATGTGATTTCATTAAAACATATAAATATATGGTATGTATTTTTCTACATGAATTGAAAGTAAAACTCTAAACTGTTTCATATTCTATGCTACTAGTGTTTGTGTTGTTTAAAAACACATGAACTAAGATTAAAAGAAATGTTCATCAGGCAGACCAATAAGCAACCGTTTTTATATCTATCCCAGTTAGGGTTTCTCTAATTTAACTGATTTTAGGAATGCGTGGGGTGACTTTTCAAAATGCAGGCTCCCATGCTACATCCCAGACCTATTAAATTAGCAACTCTAGAAAAGAAATCTGTGTATCTACTTTTAAAATTGCTCTCAGTGGTGGCGGGGGGACCTTCAAGATGGAGGAGGAATAACACTTGGAGATCACCTTCTTCCTCACAAATGCATCAAAAATACATCTACACGTAGAACAGCTCCTACAGAACACTTACTGAACGCTGGCAGAAGACCTCAGACTTCCCAAAAGGCAAGAAACTCCCCCAAGTACCTCTGTAGGGCAAAAGAAAAAAGAAAAAACAGAGACAAAAGAATAGGGATGGGACCTGCACCTCTGGGAGGGAGCGGTGAAGGAGGAAAAGTTTCCACACACTTGGAAGCCCGTTCACTGGCAGAGATGGGGGCTGGTGGTGGGGAAGCTTCAGAGCCACAGAGGAGAGCACAGCAACAGGGGTGCAGAGGGCAAAGCAGAGAGATTCCTGCACAGAGGATCGGTGCCAACCAACACTCACCAGCCCGAGAGGCTTGTCTGCTCACCCGCCGGGGCAGGCGGGGGCTGGAAGCTGAGGTTCAGGCTTCGGAGGTCAGACCCCAGGGAGAGGACTGGGGTTGGCTGTGTGAACACAGCCTGAAGGGGGCTAGTGCACCTCAGCTAGCCAGGAGGGAGTCCAGCAAAATGTCTGGATCTGCCGAAGAGGCAAGAGACCATTATTTCGGGGTGCGCAAGGAGAGGCGATTCAGAGCACCGCCTAAATGAGCTCCAGAGACAGGCGCGAGCCACGGCTATCAGTGCAGACACCAGAGACGGGTATGAAATGCTAACGCTGCTGCTGCAGCCACCAAGAATCCTGTGTGCAAGCACAGGTTACTGTCCACACCTCCCCTGGGCCTGCCAGAGAGGCAAGAGACCATTGTTGCGGGGTATGCAAGGAGAGGGGTGGGCCCACCATAGGAACTTCCTGCTCCATGTGCCCACAGATGGCAGGGCACTGCCTACGTGAGCTCCAGAGGAGGGAGGGAGCCGCGGCTGTTATCTCGGACCCCACAGGAGGACACCACGACTGCTGCCACTGCCAACAAGGATCCTGTGTGCAAGCACGGGTCACTGCCCACAACTTCCTGGGAGCCTGTGCAGCCTGCCACTGCCGAGGATCCTGCAATCCGGGGCCAACTTCCACTGGAGAATGCATGGCGCACCTCACACTGTGGCAACATCTTGTTGGCCTCTGCTGCCGCAGGCACTCCCCACACATTCTTACTGTGACTGCTGTATCCCTTCCTCTCTCTGGCCTTAGTGAGCAGGTGGGCCTTAATCAGCCCTTGCTTTCGCCCCCTCTTGCCTGAGTGGGGAACAGATGCCTGAGGGCAGCCCACATGCAGAGGCAGAGACAAAACCAAAGCTGAACCCCAGGATCTGTGAGACCAAAGAAGAGAAAGGGAAATATCCCCGTGCAGCCGCAAGAGCAGCAGATTAAATCCCCACAATCAGTTTGGTAAATCCTGCATCTGTGGAATACCTGAATAGACAATGAGTGTTCCCACAATTGAGACTGTGGACCTCGGGGGCAACTGTGGAATTTGGGGGGAAGTACACGCCAGAGTAAGGACAGATCAGAGTCTAAGCTGGCCTCACAGTGCCCACAGCAGGTCCAGAAACCTACCTGGAAGTATTGGAGACCCTGTCAGCCACACGGCCAGGTGCCTGGGGAGTTTCTTGCCTTTTGGGAAGTCTGAGGTCTTCTGCCAGCATTCATTAGGTGTTCTGTAGGATTTATTCCACATGTAGATGTATTTCTGATGTATTTGTGGGGAGGAAGGCGATGTCCACATCTCACTCCTCTGCCACCTTGAAGGTGTCCTCCCAAAATATCTTTCAGAAGGCAACAATTTCCAGATGTCATAAACTGTTATACACCACCAATTACATTTTGTCACATCCACTCCCTGGGTATTAAATGATTCTGCTCCAAGGTCAAAGGACTCAGCTCAGTGCAGGACTCACTCCCTATATCTTCGATAATCCTTACCTTCAGTAGGTTGGCAGACAGATCACTTTAAAGACAGAAGAACGGGGTGGGGGACGAGGAGAAGATGGCGGAAGAGTAAGATGCGGAGATCACCTTCCTCCCCACAGATACACCAGAAATACATCTACACGTGAAACAACTCCTACAGAACACTTACTGAATGCTGGCAGAAGACCTCAGACCTCCCAAAAGGCAAGAAACTCCCCATGTACCTGGATAGGGCAAAAGAAAAAAAGAAAAAACAGACAAAAGAATAGGGACGGGACCTGCACCAGTGGGAGGGAGCAGTGAAGGAGGAAAGGTTTCCACACACTAGGAAGCCCCTTCGCAGGCGGATACTGCAGGTGGCAGAGGGGGGAGCTTCCAAGCTGCGGAGGAGAGCACAGCAACAGGGGTGCGGAGGGCAAAGCGGGGAGATTCCCGCACAGAGGACCGGTGCTGACCAGCACTCACCAGCTCGAGAGGCTTGTCTGCTCACCCGCTGGGGCGGGCGAGGCTGCGAGCTGAGGCTCGGGCTTTGGTCAGAGCGCAGGGAGAGGACTGGGGTGGGCGGCGTGAACACAGCCTGAAGGGGTTAGTGCACCACGGCTAGCCAGGAGGGAGTCCGGGAAAAGGTCTGGAGCTGCCGAAGAGGCAAGAGACTTTTTCTTCCCTCTTTGTTTCCTGGTACGCGAGGAGAGGGGATTGAGAGCGCTGCTTAAAGGAACTCCAGAGACGGGCGCGAGCTGCGGCTAAAAGCGCGGACCCCAGAGACGGGCGGGAGACGCTAAGGCTGCCACTGCCGCCATCAAGGGGCCTGTGTGCGAGCACAGGTCACTATCCACACCTCCCTTCCGGGGAGCCTGTGCAACCCGCCACTGCCAGGTTCCCGGGATCCAGGGACAACTTCCCCAGAAGAACACACGGCGGGCCTCAGGCAGGTGCAACGTCACGCCGGCCTCTGCTGCCGCAGGCTCGCCCCGCACTCCGCGCCCCTCCCTTCCCCCGGCCTGAGTAAGCCAGAGCCCCGGAATCAGCGGCTCCTTTATCCCCGTCTTGTCTGAGCAAACAACAGACGCCCTCCGGCGACCTACACGCAGAGGCAGGGCCAAATCCAAAGCTGAGCCCCTGGGAGCTATGAGAACAAAGAAGAGAAAGGGAAATCTCTCCCAGCAGCCTCAGAAGCAGCAGATTAAAGCTCCACAATCAACTTGATGTACCCTGCATCTGTGGAATACATGAGTAGACAACGAATCATCCCAAATTGAGGAGGTGGTCTCTGAGAGCAAGACTTATGATGTTTTCCCCTTTTCCTCTTTTTGTGAGTGTGTATGTGTATGCTTCTGTGTGAGATTTTGTCTGTATAGCTTTGCTTCCACCATTTGTCCTAGGGTTCTACCCGTCCATTTTTTTAAAAAAATTTTTTTCTTAATAATTAATTTTAATAACTTTATTTTATTTTACTTTATCTTCTTTCTTTCTTTCTTTCTTGCTTTCTTTCTTTCCTTCCTTCCTTCCTTCCTTGCTTCCTTCGTTCCTTCCTTCCTTCCCTCCTTTAGACAACGAATCATCCCAAATTGAGGAGGTGGACTTTGAGAGCAAGATTTATGATTTTTTTCCCTTTTCCTCTTTTGGTGAGTGTGTGTGTGTGCGTGCTTATGTGTGAGATTTTGTCTGTATAGCTTTGCTTCCACCATTTGTCCTAAGGTTATATCTGTCCATTTTTAAAAATTTTTTTCTTAAAAATCATTTTTTAATTTAATAACTTTATTTTATTTTATTTTACTTTATCTTCTTTCTTTCTTACTTTTTTCCTTCCTTCCCTCCTTCCTTCCTTCCTTGCTTCCTCCCACCATCACTCCCTCCCTCCCTCCCTTTCTTTCTTTCTTTCCTTCTTTTCTTTTCTTCTTTCTTTCTTTCTTTTTTCCTTCCTTCCTTCCTTCCTTCCCTCCTTTCTTACCTTCTTTCTTCCTACTTCAACAAATTCTTTCTCTCTACTTTTTCTCCCTTTTATTCTGAGCCATGTGGATGAAAGACTATTGGTGCTGCAGCCAGGAGTCAGTGCTGTGCCTCTGAGGTGGGAGAGCCAGCCAACTTCAGGACACTGGTCAACAAGAGACCTCCCAGCTCCACATAATATCAAATGGTGAAAATCTCCCAGAGATCTCCATCTCAACACCAGCACCCAACTTCACTCAACGACCAGCAAGCTACAGTGCTGGACACCCTATGCCAAACAACTAGCAAAACAGGAACACAACCCCCACCCATTAGCAGAGAGGCTGCCTAAAATCATAATAAGGCCACAGACACCCCAAAACACACCACCAGATGTGGACCTGCTCACCAGAGAGACAAGATCCAGCCTCATCCACCAGAACACAGGCACTAGTCCCCTCCACCAGGAAGCCTACACAACCCACTGAAACAACTTTAGCCACTGGGGACAGACAGCAAAAACAACGGGAACTAGGAACCTGCAGCCTGCAAAAAGGAGACCTCAAACACAGTAAGATAAGCAAAATGAGAAGAAAGAAAAACACACCGCAGATGAAGGAGCAAGATAAAAACCCACCAGACCTAACAAATGAAAAGGAAATAGGCAGTCTACCTGAAAAAGAATTCAGAAAAATGATAGTAAAGATGATCCAAAATTTTGGAAATAGAATAGACAAAATGCAAGAAACATTTAACAAGGACCTAGAAGAACTAAAGATGAAACAAACAATGATTAACAACACAATAAATGAAATGAAAAAATACTCTAGATGGGATCAACAGCAGAATAACTGAGGCAGAAGAACGGATAAGTGACCTGGAAGGCAAATACTAACAAACATAAAACAGAAAATCGACAGTAACACATTCATAGTAGGTGACTTTAACACCCCACTTTCACCAATGGACAGATCATCCAAAATGAAAATAAATAAGGAAACACATGCTTTAAATGATACATTAAACAAGATGGACTTAATTGATATTTATAGGAAACTCCATCCAAAAACAACAGAATACACATTTTTCTCAAGTGCTCATGGAACATTCTCCAGGATAGATCATATCTTGGGTCACAAATCAAGCCTTGGTAAATTTAAGAAAATTGAAATTGTATCAAGTATCTTTTCCGACCACAACGCCATGAGACTAGATATCAATTACAGGAAAAGATCTGTAAAAAATACAAACACATGGAGGCTAAACAATACACTACTTAATAACGAAGTGATCTCTGAAGAAATCAAAGAGGAAATCAAAAAAATACCTAGAAACAAATGACAATGGAGACACGACGACCCAAAACCTATGGGAGGCAGCAAAAGCAGTTCTAAGAGGGAAGTTTATGGCAATACAAGCCCACCTTAAGAAACAGGAAACATCTTGAATAAACAACCTAACCTTGCACCTAAAGCAATTAGAGAAAGAAGAACAAAAAACCCCCAAAGTTAGCAGAAGGAAAGAAATCATAAAAATCAGATCAGAAATAAATGAAAAAGAAATGAAGGAAACAATAGCAAAGATCAATAAAACTAAAAGCTGGTTCTTTGAGAAGATAAACAAAATAGGTAAGCCATTAGGCAGACTCATCAAGAAAAAAAGGGAATAGACTCAGATCAATAGAATTAGAAATGAAAAAGGAGAAGTAACAACGGACACTGCAGAAATACAAAGGATCATGAGAGATTACTACAAGCAACTCTATGCCAATAAAATGGACAACCTGGAAGGAATGGACAAATTCTTAGAAATGCACAACCTTCCAAGACTGAATCAGGAAGAAATAGAAAATATGAACAGACCAATCACAAGCATTGAAATTGAAACTGTGATTAAAAATCTTCCAAAAAAAAAATCTTCCAACAAACAAAAGCCAGGACCAGATGGCTTCACAGGCCAATTCTATCAAACATTTAAAGAAGAGCTAACACCTATCCTTCTCAAACTCTTCCAAAATATAGCAGAGGGAAGAACACTCCCAAATTCCTTCTACGAGGCCACCATAACCTTGATACCAAAACCAGAAAAGGATGTCACAAAGAAAGAAAACTACAGGCCAATATCACTGATGAACATAGATGAAAAATCCTCAATAAAATACTAGCAAAAAGAATCCAACAACACATTAAAAGGATCATACACTATGATCAAGTGGCTTTATTCCAGGAATGCAAGGATTCTTCAATATATGCAAATCAATCAATATGATAAACCATATTAACAAATTGAAGGAGAAAAACCATATGATCATCTCAGTAGATGCAGAGAAAGCTTTTGACAAAATTCAACACCCATTTCTGATAAAAACCCTGCAGAAAGTAGGCATAGAGGGAAATTTCCTCAACATAATAAAGGCCATATATGACAAACCCACAGCCAACATCATCCTCAATGGTGAAAACGTGAAAGCATTTGCACTAAGATCAGGAACAAGACAAGGTTGGCCACTCTCACCACTCTTATTCAACATAGTTTTGGAAGTTTTAGCCACAGCAATCAGGGAAGAAAAGGAAATAAGAGGAATCCAAATCGGAAAAGAAGAAGTAAAGCTGTCACTGTTTGCAGATGACATGATACTATACATACAGAATCCTAAAGATGCTACCAGAAAACTACTAGAGCTAATCAATGAATTTGGTAAAGTTGCAGGATACAAAATTAATGCACAGAAATCTCTGGCATTCCTATACAGTAATGATGAAAAATCTGAAAGTGAAATCAAGAAAACACTTCCATTTACCATTGCAACAAAAAGAATAAAATATCTAGGAATAAACCTACCTAAGGAGACAAAAGACCTGTATGCAGAAAATTATAAGACAATGATGAAAGAAATTAAAGATGATACAAATAGATGGAGAGATATACCATGTTCTTGGATTGGAAGATTCCAAGATACTTGACCCTTCTTAACCTCAGCTTCTTAATTATATACAGAGACAAAATAATTAGTCATACAACTCCAACTGTGAGAATTAAATGAAATTGAGATCTACTTCTGCACATCATCAGGGCTGATTGCTGGGTGGAAGGTTTGGAAAGCCGTTTCCTCAGCCATTTATGCACAGAATATTCAGGCTCATTCTATTCTAACAGCTCTATGTTCTAGGTCATGCCACAGCATTGTCAATGAGACATGCAGAAGGGGAAGAGTTGCGTCTGTGCACTGGGGTTAGACCTTTTGGGGCCCCAATTATCTCACCAAATACCTCCCTTACTATTTAGCAACCAGAGCCACTATTTCGACTCCTAATCTTCAGGAAGACAGAGACATTGTCTGAATTTGTTCATGGTCCTATCTTCCCTTCTTAGCACTAAGCTTGACATGCACTAGGTGCATGAATGAATGAATAAGTGGATGAATGATAGTTATAGTTATATTCCACACATATATCTTTCTTCTCTGACAGTTTGTAACCCCTGGCAGGCCAGAGCCTTAGGCTTACAGCTAAGTCCAGTGGTTGGGACTCGGTGCTCTCACTGCAAGGGGCCCAGTTTGATCCCCAGTTGGGGAACTAAGATCCTGCAAGCCGCGCAACACAACCAAAAAAAAAAGAAAAAAAGATGGATGCATTATGTTGAACACAAATTATAGCTCAGTGAAGTTGGTGTTTAATATGTCTTTGTATCCCTTCCAGAATCTAGAGCTGTGTCATGCTCATATGTGGAATCAACCTGTATTTTCAGATTGAGCTGTACAGTTGGGTTTTTCGTTTGCTTGCTTGCATGCTTGTTTTTTTTGTTTGTTTTGGGTTTTTTTTTTTTGCCACAGCCAAGAATATTCTCAGGATCTCCTGACTTATACATCCAACCACATGCTCCCCACCCACATTTTTCATAGGCTCCACAAACGACGTGGTCAAAACAGAACTGTCAGTTTCCTGGCATTGCACCAAAGCTGGTCCTCCATTCATTTCCCCATCGAAGAAAACCGCCCTACCCCAGCTGCAAAAATCCACATTCCAAGAGACACACTTAATTCCTCTCTATCCTTACCACAAACGTGGACTTCATCAACAAGTTCAGTACTTCCGAGATACATCTCATTTCAAACCCCATCTCACCCCTTCCATTGCTACGACTGTGGTCTACGAGACTGTAACCTCTCACTGTCATGTGTGTAGTAGCCTCCTAATCTTGTCTCTTGATCGTACAGTTGCTCTATTTCCGTCTGTCCTCCAAGGAACATTTAGAATGAGCTTTAATAAGGTAGATTATAATAATAATTCCCTTCCTTTCAGAAAGCACCCAATGGCTCCATCATAATAAGAACAAAACCCAGAGTCCTTCCCATGGCCCACAGGACCATTATTATTGGGCCCCTCCTACCATTCTCACCTCATTTTCTAACACTGTCCTCCCAATACACACTGGCATACAAGCTGTTCCCTAAACTGCCAAGCTTGCCCATATCTTAAGGCCTTTCCTCTTGCTCTTCCCTCTGCCTCGAGGGCTCAGCTCCTATATCTTCCCACTGCTGACTGTGTACTTCTTGTTATTTGAATATTAAATCTAAGTTACGTCTTCAGAAAATCCTTCCTTGCCTTCCCCACCCTAGTCATTCTCTGTCACATTTTCCCATATTATTTTCTTAATGGCTCTTAAATCTTGAGTGTATCAACCCCTGTAGAATGTGAGCTCCATGAGAACCATGACCCTGTCTGTCAGGTTCTCTGATTTATCTCCAGTGCCTATCACAGTGCCTCACATATCACTGGTAACCAATAAATATTTGTTGAATGAATGACTGAGTGAGTGAATGATGTAGATTTAGCATGCTAAGTTGTGAGGACTCAGGCATAGTCTGGGACATGGGATTTAGGAGGATGGGAGAGTGAGCTCAGGTGTCTCTGAAGCAGCAGTTTTGTTTGAACCCATGAAAACTGTGGTTGGAAAACTGGGTAGAAAGGACATGATAATTGAGGTGGTGCTTCTAGCTGCCTTGGGTGTGAAAGTGTAGCATATGTTCTATATCTATTCTCCTTCTTTCTTAATAAAAGAATCCTAAATTTATTTGGGACAGTGATATTTCCAGTAAAAGACCACATTTATAGCCTCCTTTGCAGCCAAGAATGGTCACATGACCAACTTCTACCTATTGAGGTGATGGCAGAAGTGTTGTATAGTCGTTCCAGGAAGGTAGCTAAAAGGGAGATGAATTTCTCAGACCAAGGTATTTCTCATACCATCTGTTGTGGACTGAACTGTGTCCTACCCAAATTCATATGTGGAAGCTTTACCCCCAATACCTCAGAATGTGACTGTGTTTGAAGATAGGACCTTTAAAGAGGTAATTAAATTAAAATGAGGCCATTAGGGTAGACACTAATCCAATATGATTGGTTTCCTTATAAGAGGAGTTTAGGACACATAAAGAGATAACCAGGGTGTGTGCACAGAGGGACAGCCATGTGAAGAAGGAGTAAGAAGGAGGCCATTTGCAAGCCAAGGAGAGAGGCCTCAGAAGAAAACAAACCTGTGGACACCTGGATCTTGGACTTCCAACCTTTAAAACTGTGAGAAATAAATTTCTGTTGTTTAAGCTACTCAGCCTGTGGTGTCTTGTTATGGCAGCCATAGCAAACTAATACACCATCAGATAAGGTTTTCAAGTTTGACAGCTCATTAGAAACAACTGAGGTGAACCTTAAAGATACTGATGACTGGGCTTATCCCTAGAGGCTCTGATTCAGTTGGTTGAATCTGAGCATTAGAGGGGATCCTAATGGATATCCAGAGTTGAAAACCACACGTCTAGGAGAATAGTTTTTTGCACTCCATTGAGCAGGCTGAGAGTGATGAATCTAGCGTCATTTAGAAGGCATCCCCCCGTATCTCCCTCCTTCCACTGTTTTTCCTCTACCCCATATGCCCCTTCTTCTTCTGCCCTATCCAGATCTCCACAGATGGACCCAGAGATGCCCCCACCTCTTACTCCTGTTCCATGTCCAAGTTCAGTCCTAATTTGAGGAACATTTAATAGCTTCAGCCCCACTTCTGCCCTCCCTGTCAAGAAAAGTGAGTCTCGGGGGGCCTCACATTCTCTTACTCTGCCTGTTAGCCAGAGCCAGGGCAGCTCTCTAGAGGTAACTTCTTGCCTCTTAATCCAGTTATAAAATGGATGAAAGACATGAACAGAGGGCAAACAGGCTTAGGAAAAGCTATTCAACATCTTTAGCCATCATGCAAATGCAAATTAAAGGCACAATGAAATGTTAAACCCACCTATCAGAATGGCTGAAAAAAACAGTGACAAAACCAAATGCAGGCAACACTGGATAAACTGAGTCACTCACACATTGCCAACGGGAATGTAAAATGTTACAGGCCGTCTGGAAAACAATTTGGCAGGTTTTTCAAAACGAAACATGCGATTACCAAATGATACAGCAGTTGCACTCTGGGCAATTTACCCAGAGAAATGAAAATTTATGTTTACACAAAAACCTTTACATGAAGTTCATCACAGTTTTACTCACAATAGTTAAAAAGTGGAAATAGCCCAGATGTCTTTCATCGGGGGAATGGGTAAGCAAACTGTGGTACATTCACACCGTGGAATCCTATTCAGCAATAAAAAGGAACAGACGATAGACACACTTTACAACTTGGATGGATCTCAGGAGAATTATGTTGAGTGAAAGAAATCCATTCCTAAAGGTAGTGTACTATATAATTCCATTTCTATGACATTTAGGAAATTATAATAGTGTTTGACAGAGTTTAGGGATGTGGGATCAGGAAGAAGGTGGGTGTGGCTATAAAGGCTAACATGAGGGAAACGTGTGGTGATGAAACAGTTTTTGATCTTGTTTGTGGTGATAGTTAGAACACCTACACTGCTGGTAAAAGTGCATGGAATTATATATATAAGTATTATGCACAAGTGTTCTAACACACAAAAGAGTGCATGTAAAATGGCGAAATTGTGGTAAGCTCAGTGGATTGTACCAATGTCCATTTCTTAGTTTCGATACTGTACTAAAGTAATACAAGGTGTTATCATTAGGAGAAGGTGAGTGATGGGTATACATGACCTCTGTACACATTTTTTTGCAACTTTTGGTAAATCAATAATTATTTCAAAATAAAATAGTTAAAAAAACAACACTGGAGTTGTGGGGAAAATACTCTTAGGTACAGAACCTAAGAACCTAATAAATATGTTAATACAGTTTTAGACCTGTTAAATAATTAAGAAATCCATAATTAATGGAGTAAATATGGTACTTTACTTGCTAAATACGTTATATTTGTTTATAGAAGTGAACATCAGAACGGTCGCAACTTGTGGTACTGAAGTGGTGGGGAGAAGGTTATCGGGAGACAAAGCTTGGATTTTAGGGTTGTCCAGGAATGGAGTCCTTACTCTATAATTTTCAAGCACTGTGTAGGTCGGATATAAATGCTAGAGACTGCCAGGGATGATGTGGGAGATGGGACCTTTTGGTCCTGGCCCCACTAACTCATGGTTGGGTCAGGGGAAGAGCAATCCAAGACACACAATATACAATGTGCAATGTTACTCTTTAATATAAAGATAAACAAGGATCATGCGTTGGAAAAATAAAAAACAATGGGCAGGCCTACACGGTAAACTTTGGCTTCCTGATTAGCTGGACTGCAAGCTTAGTCATGGATATGGCTTCAGTTAAGAGAAGAGAGGTGACAAATATGATGAGGATGAAAATGACATCTAAAGGCTCATTTGCAGAGTTTTGTTCTCAAGATCCCAGGTCAGTGGATGAGGGTCACATCTGGAATTTTGCCCTTGGACTGAAGAAAGTAAAGAGAAAGAATTGGGATGTCAGCAGAGCCAGCAGCCATGAGTGTCAACCCCAGGGCACCTGACTTCTGTCCACCTTCACCTTCCTGAAAGCCTAGAGGTCTATTTCTTCTTATCTCTGAATTCTCAGAATTCACTTTTTGATGAGTAAAGAAATTTTTAGTTCTGGTATAGTCTAGTCATTGTACTGAAAGCACCTCTAGTGGGGCAGGATAGATGACCTCCCTTAGGACCAAACTGGAGACACTTGACCACACAACTTCACTGCTACATCTATGCTGCAACAGCAAGCCTTCAAGTTTACCAACATGTATGTACCAGAATGAGCAGATGCCACTGCATGTAATGCTGAAAAAGAGGCGAAAAGCTAAATGCCTATCAATAATAGCTTATGGCTTCCTGGAATTCAATTGTTTAATATATTGATCTTAGAAAGAATAATGTAGCGTCACATATACTGAGAAGAAACTATGCTGGCACTAATAATAAAAGAAGTTTCAAACAGTATATAAGATAGGATACCTGTATTTTATAATACATGGAAATGTATTAGTATGAAATTAGGGTATTTCTCACAAGTAAACGTTTGTAAGAAAAAATAGATTTAAAATAATTACCTGAAAATTCCCATTAATCACTCCTCTACTCCTCCCAGCTCCCTCCTATCCCCATGCAACCCCAGCTCTCACTTCTGAGACCACTAGATGTTCACCTCAGATGGGGTGGAGGATGCCTGCATGATGTCCTGCTGCTGCTGGGAGAGGGGGTGCATGGAGCTGGAGGTGGGTGTAGACAGTGGGATGGAGAACAAACTGTGGGTCTCACTGGGGTCGGCATCCCTCACAAACAGCTCGTCATTCACGATGCACAGACTGAAGGAAAAATGGGGCCTCAGACAACTGGTGGATGGACACCCACACCCCCAATACTGACTCAGCTCCCACTGGCACTCAGCAACCAGATTCCTTCCACGTCCCTCCTGTGTCTGTCTCCCAGGTTCCTTGACTGGTACCTCTGCCCCTCCCTACAGAGCCCACCTTTGGAGAGACTGTCTACCACCTTCACTTGATTTATAGGTTCATCCCCAACCCAGGGGCAATTTCGCATTTACCCTTTACCACAGTGCAAGGGGTGGACAGTCTGATCCCCATTCTCAGAAGATGACACTGAGTCACACAGAGGTCATGAGAATTGACCAAGGTCACACAGCGAGTGAGCGCTGGGTCAAGGAAAGAACCCATAGGCCGATTCCAGAGCCCACGCTCTTCCTAACCACTAGGCTACACTGCTCCTGGGATCTCCCTGCTGGCTTTCCACAATACTGAGTAAACCTAAGGTCTTTGTCACCACATTCCCACGCCCCTGAGCCCAGGCGGGGATGGGCATTCCCACCCACTATAGGGCTCTCACCTGGCGTAGTGGGCAGGGGTAGCGATGAAGGTCCGGGTGAAGGCACGCACACAGCCCTGAGAACTTCCTTCCACTTCAACAGCAAACAAACAACAGTACCCCTTACAGCTGCATGTGCTGTACACGCTCACACAGCGGTCCCCAGTCAGGGTGTGACTGGACACTCATGCTGAGAGGGCAGTTGTTCACGGGGGCCAGGGTGTTGGGTATGGGGAGGACAACTATAGGAGAAGTCTGCACCCAGTGACAGGGTCCCTGACAACCACTACAGAAGTCCACGGATGCGTTTTTCACAGCCGCCCAAGAGGTGGATACTACTACCCCATTTTGCAAATGAGGAAACCGAGAGGTTCAGTAACGGCCCAAGTTCTCAGAGTAAGGATCTGGGATGAGAGCCACCAAAATCCGCAGTCTGTGTCCCCAACGCCCAGGGTGTGCAGGGCAGACAGGCATGGACACAGCTCAGACCTGGGTTGTCTGTGGGAAGCCTGAGGGCAGGAGAACACAGTGGGGAAGGGAGGGGAAGGGGAAAGAAAGCGAAGGGAAGGGAAGGGGTCAGGGAGTCTGGGTGGTTCTGGGAGTGAGCCTGGCCAGGGGGAGGCAGCAGTGGGGCATCTGCACTGGGGGTCTACACACACTCACCTTCCTTGAACACCCCACTGACGGAGAAGCAGAGCATCGATTCCTGAAAGGGAAGAGCCCAGGAGCCCAGTCACCACCTCCACCTCCCACCCACCTGCGGCTTCCTGGGCCCACGCGAGGGAGGAAGCAGGCGCTCACCGTCTGGAACCACGTGTCCACCACGAAGGAGCTGAAGGCATGCTGAGTCTTGGGCAACACACAGAGGGTGTGCACAATGACACGTTTTGTGTGCTTCAGCAGCTGGACCCGCAGGTCTGTGAGGGGAGGGGAAGCGAGCGAAGGTCAGGGGCTGCCACGCCCTGGGCCCTATGATTGACCCCTTCACCACCCTTTCCCACCCAGTCTTCCCATCACACACTCACAGGGGTCCTTGAGTTTCTTCATATTCCTGCTGTCCTTGAAATACTCGCACAAGCTGCTTCTAGGAGAAAAAGAGCAACAGTGGGTGGTGGGTGTTTGCAGGAGCTGCCTGTGTCTGCTGGGGAGCCACACGGCCCGGGAGCAGAGGCTGTACTGTGATACTCACGGGGCTGGGTCCTTGGGGTGGAAGGGAATCGTCAGGGAGAAGCAGGCCTCCTCGTGATAAGCACCCGCGAGACCCTGTCTGTCTCCATAGTCATAGATCAAGTAGTACCTAAGGAGGAGCAATGAAGACAGTCTATCTCTGTGGTCTGGACCTCAAATGAGACTTGAAAACTCCCCTGAGCAGACCTGTGCTCAGGTGGCCTCACCTGTCCTAGACCTGCCCCCCTTGCTCAGCTTCCCAGAGATACTTACTGCTTCAGGAATTGCAGGACTAGGTTCTTCAGCTCATCAGATCCAAAGTAGCTTCCCTGGAATCAAAACAGTCCTCAGGACCATGGCTGACACCCCCTTCTCAGGCACCACTTAAAACCCGGCTTGATCCTCCATCCTCACCTTGCAGGTTGGTAAGCGCTTGCAGGCTTCAAAACCACACTTAGCCAGTGGGGATGTCTCCTGGTCATCCTGGGGAAGAGAAGAGAATGTCAGCAGTGCAGACCAGGAGGTGGTGCTAGATGATCAGGGAAAAGGATGGGCCCAGGAGGGTGAGGGTCAGAGGTCAGGTGTGAAAGGGCCCTGGAAATTCCATGGGCAGGACTACAGTTTGGATCATCACCGTGGATTCCCCAAAGCCTATGAAGAATGTGCTTGAAGAAGATCCAGAGCGTTTGTCAGGCTCCCACAGGGACTGTACCATCCCCCTCCGCCCAGGACTTTGAAGGGTCAGTTTCAAAACTGTAACTGGGGCAAGACCTAATGGGGTTCAGAGTAGTATGTGGGTGCTGTCAGTGCCAGTTAGAGGAGTCAGTGAACAAGGAATACACTTACCAAGGTTAGTAACTTGGGGAACAATTCCAGGATGGAGCTGCCAAAATCAAGACAAAACAGAAAAGTCAGTGAAACTGTGGCGGTGACCCTCTTCCTCATGGGAGCAAGTACACCCACACCACAGCGTCCCAGGCTTCCAGGGCCCTGAACACGTCCCCCATCGACTGACACAGAGGGAGGGCAGGCCCTCCCTCCCTCCCCGCCTCCCTCCCTCCCTTCCTCTCCTTCCCCTGGGTAGCTCCCCCGCAGACTGCCTGGACTCTCTTCTCCAGTGCCACAGGGACCAGCATTTCAAACCCATGTTGCAGGGCTTCCTTCCCCTCCCTTCCTGCCTCCAGGGCCCCACTGCAGGCTGTGGAGAGAAGAGGGAATGGGGTGTGTGCCCGAGGCTCTGCTACCTCACTGGCGGTCCAGCACTCTGCCAAGACCTGGACCAAGACCTGGACTTCCCCCTTGGATGGCCCAGGGTGCTGGGGCAGGGAGGTGAGTGAGGTGGGGCTCAGGGAGGGAGATGGAGGGGGATGAAGACAGAAAGGGAGTGAAGGTACGAGGGGATAGATGAGAGAGACATATGGGCCTAGACACAAGGGAGAGAGAGAAAACAAAGGGAAGGGAAAGAAGCTTTCCCGTGGTGGGGGTAAGGGAAGAAGAGAGGAGAAAGGGGAAATGGCGCCCCATTTGCAGCTCTTCACCTGCCCCAGAATGGCTCAGACACAGCACGTAAGAATGTAAACTATGCACATGTTGGGCTGGGGGCCCACTGGGTGCTGGTTGAAACTTTGGCAGCTTTGTGATGCAGAGAGGAGAGCATAGGGCCTGTAGTCCTCCCTGAGGTCCACGTCAGCTGCCCCTTGCAAACGGGCACTTTCGGGAGTAGCTCAGGCTGCCACCGGGTAACAGAGGATGCATCTGACCTTATGTTGGTTGACATATCAGGGAAGGTGGTGCACAGGGGGTTTCTGTCTGCACACATCCCTTCTGGCTCCAGCCGCTCACCCTTGTCCATCTCCCCTGCAGACTCCACCTGTGATTATGAGGAGGAACCACATGGGCCAGAGAAACAGAGCCAGGATGGCCGTGCACCCCTAGTCGCTTCCTTTTCCTACAAATCCATTTCCCTTCCTCTGTCACCACCACATGCGCCTTCCCACTTTCCCTTCAAAGACGGATCTGGGTACCACACCTCACCTCAGTGTTGGAGAGGTTCAAGTTCTTGGTGTTGGAAGCATTCGGCATAGTGTTGGACAGGCTGTGCAGCTGGTAGGGTTTCTTATTGCTCAGGTCCAAGGCCAAAAGCTATGATGAGGAAAGAGTTAGAGTGAGGACCCCAGCAGGGGACACCTGAGACAAATCTGCCTCTTCTACCTAATCTCTCCCACCATCACCACCTGCCCCAACATTGGGTCTAAGGTCCTCACCTTGGGTGTATTCCCTGGATGGATCTGCAGGGAGGCGGCCACGCCAGTTCTAGGGTTTCGTGCCATTCCAGTATCACGGGTCATCAAGTCTCCAGGAAGACAGAAGGAGGGAAACGGGGACTGAGAGGCTCCTGGCTGGTACAGCTCCAGCACCAACCCCTCCCCGAGTTACCATTCCTGAGTATCCCTTCCAGCTAGACCCCTCTGCCCTCACCTGCTCTACAATTACTGCTGTAGCCATACCAGGGTCAGAGCGGACTCTCTGGATGTCAAGAGATTGCTGGGAGGCATCATATTGTTCCTTCACGGGCAGCTGCAGAGTTAGGGATGGGGTTCAGGGGCTCTGAGTCTGAGGTGGTGATCGGGGGCAATAGGTGGGTCTGGCTGTGAGTGCACAGGTTGTGTTGAGTCTGCATTACCTTTATCTGCTCCACCTTTTCTGACCTCAGCTCCTTCAGCACAGAGTGGGGTGCATCACAGGGATCAACAAAGATAGATATCTGTTGAGAACACAAGAGGGGCTGGGTAAGCTCCAGGAAATCTGAGCCCTGGGATCAAGCAAGACCATGCCCCTGTCCTGCCCTCTTGCCCCCAGCTAGCCCTGCTCATGCCCTTGATACATACCCTTTCATTAGCCTCATTGTAAACCTTGCCGTTGACATTCTTCAGTGCGAAGGCAATGTTGGCATTCTCAACGAAGAACTGGGCCTGCATTTTCTCATAGTGAAACTGTAGGGAGAGTGACAAGAGAAGCACAGTATGAGACCAGAGCCATTTCTCATCTGGGCCTGCCATCTACCCCGTTTCCTCTCATCGGCCTCAATGTCCTCTCTTACTTCGACTGGGGTGAAGGGGACACTGCATTGCTTCTGAATCAAATTCAGCAGCCACTTCTCATCATATTTAATACCGAAGGGAATCTAGGAGCCAAAGAAATAATTGGGGAAAGAAAAGTGATACAATGGAATCCAAGGTTAAGATAAGACCCAGCTGTGTCTTGCTTTAGGACCTTTTTCAGGCTTTAGGTACTTTCTTAAGATAGGACAATATCTGTTATCGCTAACTTTTACACCAGACAAGGACTTCCTAAATACCCTTTCTTTCCATTTAAATACTTTTCCTGAAATAATCGACTTCATATCTTTCACATGTGCTTACTTTTATAAAGTTCTAAGAGATCCTACCTAAGGCAGACTTGGCCCGCCCCTCTGACGAGGACCCCAGAGACTCAACCTCCTCCCGCACTCAGCTTGAGCCAAACTGTGTCTTCTGGTGTGGAGTTGCTCCATCTCCTTGGCAGTAGTTTCCTCCTTTGCTTTTAGACAGCCTCTCCCATGCTCCCTGCAGTCAGTCTGCTCCCTTTATATTGCTTCTCTGAACCTGCCCTCACATGATCTAGGAAGTTAACTCCTAGGAATAACAAGACAGATTACCAACTCCACTGCCACGAGAGGAAAATTTCCCAGCATCTCTACACGCGCCCAACATGACTCTCTCTGTCATCTTCTTCTACATGTTAGGTCCATTTAGCCAGCACACTCACTCTGATCTTGAACCAGCTCCCCAAGGTCTCATCCTGCCTGCTTCTCTCCATTCTTCTCTCTGGAGGCTTTTGCTCTGTCTCCTTGCTAACATGGGTTTCGTCTTGTTCCTGAAAATTGCCTCTCCGATGACAGGATGGAATGGCATAGGGAGCACTGTGGGGAAGTGGAGAGAAGAAAGTGGTCCGTATAGTCTTGGGAAGTCTTCTCTACATTTTCGCCAATGATAGCAGAGCTACAATAAAGACTGCTCAACCGTTAACCTGATCCCATCATTCCTCACTCTTCCAGGTTAGAGAGAAGAATGACATATTTAACTACAAGGTTTTGTTTTTCACTGGTTGATACTGGTCAGCCATGCTGCCTTGTCACTTACTATCTTGCTTGGATGTCCACGTGAGCATCACTTCTTAGTGATTCTCTATCTTGCTGCTGCTGGGATGAAGGATGAATACCAGACCTGACTTGTTCAGACCAATTGTTATACCTCCTTTGGTAAATACGCCAGCATCCGGCTCTTCTTTGTAAGGAGGTTACTTGCTTATTGTACCCTGAAATTGAGAATATTACATCAATGTTCTCAGTACCAGAAAAATTCCTGGGTAAATATCACGGCTAATGAAGAAACACCACCAACTTTAAAATCTAAATAGGAAATGATCATAGTTAGGAAGAAAAAAAAAAGGCTGAGAGACTTCACTGTGTTTCTGCTTCTCAGGAAATGAGAGGTAGGCAGCATTCACAGCCAAGAAGAAAACAAGCACAGAGGAAAGGGTCTGGACCCAGGGTTTAGTCTGTGATGTTAGTCCCTGCTCTGCTTGGATCCGGTTATGTGACCTGGGACAAGTGGCTTTTCATCTCTAAGTCTCTCTTCTCTGCCCGGCTCTTGGGACACAATAAAACCTACCCTGAAATCTACCCTGGTGTGATGGTTCAAGGGTCAAAGGTGACCTCCCTGCCTGATGGAAGAATTAGACATATGAAGGATAAATCTGATGAAAAGATCCAGAATGGAGCCTGGAGAGACATAACATGGAGAATACCAAAAGCGAGGGGGAGATAATTAAAGGTGATGCAGTGAACATACCTAACACATGGTTAATGTGAGTCCCGGAAAGAACGGGAGGGAAGAGTGGAGAAGTGGTATTTGAAGAGATCTTGGTTGAGAAGTTTCCAAAAGTAACAAGATATCAACTCAGTGTAACAGTATTATTGTAACTGGAGAAAAAGTATGCTTTAAAGAAAAACATTCTTAAAGAAAAGGCATTCATTTCATCATCCTGTAACAAAAACTTGGAAAATTTGTGACCAGAAGATTCAAACTAAAAGAAATATTATAAGCTCTTTCTTGGGCAGAAGAAATATCCTCCCACGTGGAGGTGCATAGATACAGGAAAGAAAGACTAAGAACATTTGTGAATATGTAGGCAAATTTAAATGGGTGTTGATTATATAACACAATGATAGTAATTTCTTCTGGGGATTTAAATATATAGAGAATGAAAATGCATGACAATAAATTTGGAGGGAATATATGGAATCAAAGTGTCTCAAGGTCCCATAATTGTCTGAGGAGTTCTAAAGAGATAATTAACTAATATGAGACAGTGACAAGGCAAAAATGTACATTGTAATCTTAAGGGCAAGCACCACCAGAATGGCAAAAGAATGTTTAACTAGATAGCCACATGAGGTGACAATTTAACAGTTATAAAATATTAACCCTTTCAAAGGAAAGGAAAGGAAAAGGAACTTAGAAGAGGCAAAAATAAATATACAGTAACATGATATACATAAACCAAATTACATCTATTTTTACCTAAAAAGTTTCAGGCTAAATATTCCAAATAGAAAGACAGATATTATCAGACTGGACAAGAAACCTTCCATCAAATGCTCCTTAAAAGAGACACATGCAAAATTTAATCATCAGGAAAGTCTGAAAATTAAAAAATGGCAAAATGTATACCTTCTCCACATTAACCTAAAGAAAGCTGGTATAACCACATTAGTAAAAGAAAAGGTACACTTTAAAGAAAAAAACATTACAAGAGAAAGAGGGAGATTTCCTTATGATAACAGGTGCATTGCAATAACAAGATATTAATACAAAATTCTGAGTTTGTATGCATGTCTTAAGACAAAGCCAAAATATGCAAAGCAAATACCGACAGAAATAAACAGCAAATGGAGAAATCCACAGTCACAGTGGGAAATTTTAACACAGCTCACTGAGTGACCAATAAAGTGGCAGAGAAAAACTCAGCTACAGGGAGGAGATTTTAAAATGTGACGTAAATAAATTAACAAATGTATGTAATTGACATAGAACAATTCACATAACAATTACTCCTCAAACATTCCAGAATAGATCATATGTTGGGCAATAAAGCCAGCCTCAAGAACCTTTTCTGGGCTAATACAATTTACCCTGCCTAGTTAAAGTAAGATTCAAGGGTAATAGTGGGTTTTCTTCCCCTCTCCCACCTCTATTATTAATCCAAAGAATATTAGCTTATACTAACTCCATCCCCCGCCTAGGGGACCATTTCCACTCTCCAAGCCCTAGGTCACATGAATCAGGCCTTTTCCCTAACCAGGGGAAAAAATTCACCTCAGCTATGGCCATTTCCATAGGAGGGGAGGTTTTCCATGTGGAATCAGGATGGGAGTGTCAGAACCCATTTCCTCAAGAGAGTGGAAACTAGTCAGCCTGGGCCTTCTCCACCCCTTCTCTAAAGGGGGGTCATCTGGTTGGGGTCCTGTGGCTTGGGGTTAGGGAGGAAACCCAGAACCCCTCCTGCCCTATGGAGATCTGAGGAAAAGGTCTCATGCTGATCAACTCACCCATGGGGTGGCCTGAAGGCAGTGATCTGTCACCACCCTCCTCACAGGCTGCTCGTGAAGAGAATCTGTGGGTCTGGAGCTGGAGGTTTGGAGAATATCAGGAAGGGCTTCCGAAGAAGGAGAGTGCAAGCCCCAAACCACTTTGTCAGAGCCACACAAACAAGATGGAGTCCTAACAGGAAGTCCCTTCCCCAAGGGCACAGAGGAGGAGAGCCCTGGGAGCCAGAGGAGACTTAACGTCCTGTAATTACTGCCCCCTGAGTTTGCTACCAACCTAACACCCAGGGAACTCTTTCCAACTGTACCACCCTTGCAGAGGAGGCCATCTGGAATCAGGAGGCTTAGGGGACCTTGATACTTCTGGTTACAAACACAGGGAGCTCTGTATGCCAGACTCTGGATCAGCTACACTACATTGTGTTCCTTCATTCTGCAAACCCAGATAACTCTGTGTGCCAGCTGTAGGCCAGACTCTGTACTTGCTACATTGCCTCTGTTCTTTCATGAATTCCTCACAAGGGGACTCTGATATCAGAATCACCAACTTTCCAAGGTTGCTGAGGCTTACTGAGGTGCTGGAGCTTGTCTAGGGTCATTCAGATGCTACCTAGAGAAACAGAGACTGGAATTGAGCTCCATGGAATGGAAGATGACTTCTCCATGCATAACTTTACTAAATTCTTGGTGCAGTATAGGGGATTTTCTGAAGTTTACACAAAGTAACGGAATAGTCTAAAAATAATCAAATGGCTAGAATTAATTCTAACCCATTCCAGAGAGATAATACCAAAACAACAACAAAAGACACTTGAAAATATAAAGGAAATATCAAACAGAGTTTGGTGGGTCACTGTAATGACAGTGAGAACAAAGAACAAACAAACAAACAAAAACCCGTAGCCTCTCCTTTTTTAAAAAAAATGTAGTCACTTTAGGCAGATATCCCCTAGTGGCTAGAACCACAACTGTAGCTCTGAAAGTCTCAAATCAGAGGGATTTGTAAAGAGGGAAGGAGGGAGGAGCCTGGGCTCCAGTTTATGAGCCAGAACTTTGTGGAATTTTCCAATACCTTCTGGAATTTTCCACCACTTGCCCTCCTTCCCTTCCTAGATCTCTATGCCCTGAAGTCCAATGCCTGAGAGAGGTGAAGAAAAATCTGCACATGAGAGTGTGAACATCTGAGGTGAGGGAAATGTAAGACAGAAATGCATATGAATACACAGATACACTGTCAAGTCAAAAGTTGAAAATTCTGACTTTTTATGAAACAGTATCATGTGAACTCTTTGATAACATGGTAAATATACGTGAACTTTTTTTGTTAGTCGATTATTAGATCCTTTCAAGTGTTCCTCTTGACAGATTAGCCTAATCACAGAATCTTAAACGTTAAAAATGTATACTTAGAAAATAAAAATCATTCTGCACCTTCCATCTACGTGATCCCCTTACCATGACTCATAGATACCCAAGATATCCAATGTAAAAGCATTGGTGCACATTTTCCAGATGTGTTTCTCTTTAGGTGATGTGAATACCTAACTTAAAACATTTGTGTAGTTATGCAGTTCTGTACATATTCTTTTTAAATTTTGCCATTACAGGGACTTCCCTGGCGGTCCAGTGGTTAAGACTCTGCGCTGCCAATGCAGGGGACACAGGTTCGATCCCTGCTTGGGGAACTAAGATCCCGCATGCTGCAAGGTGCAAAAATACATAAATAAACAAACAAATAAATAAATAAATAAAAATTCAATTTCATAAGCAATTTTATGCAAATTGATTTTTTTCATTTATTATGAGATCTTTCGATTTTTGCTTCTTCAGTTAATGGTTTGGCATCTTTCCAGATCTTTACTAAAGAAGCATTTTTATTTTTAGATGAATTGAATTATTTGTGGTCATCTTTTGTTCCTTTCTCTGCTGATTAACAGAAATCCTGTTTGTTCTTGCACATGAGCACAAAATCTGTAATAGTGTTTGAAATGTTGTCTCCAAGCTTTTCAAACTTTTAATTTTTTTTCTTTTGACAGTACAGAAATTGCTTTAATTTTCATGGATTTTTAAAATTTAGAAATAACACAGCTATGACAGAAAAAAATGAGTAATACATAGGGTTGCATCAAATACTAGTCCACTAGGAATTCTAGATTCAAAGCCTTGATGGCTTCAGGGCAAAATGGAAAAGAGCTTTAGACCAAATTCTACATTGGTGAATATTGGGTAAAATATTTGAATACTTGTTTGCTTATAGGAGACACCATGTAAAGTGCCTCTGGCCTAAAATAATTCCATAAATGATCATTTCCTTCCCTCCATAGAGGTTAATTTCCTCTGTTTCAACCTGAGCTCTACACAAATTCCTCAGGACAGTTCAATCTCTGTAGCCTCATATCCAGGCCTCCAGGCTCAAGGGAGTAGATTTCATCTACATCCCCTTCAAGATCAAGACATGGGGGAGAGGGCTGTTTGAGTACCCTATCAGCGTGGCATTGACACTAGGACAACCAAAACGATATACGTGACCCAAGAAAAGCGTTTAACTCTGTCACAAACTTAATTAGAGAAATTGAAGGAAAGTTAGAAAAAGTCCATGTCTCCCAAACAGACATGTCACATATAAAGGAATGCGAATTATTGGGAAAGTGTTTGGAACATATTTTATAGCCAAATGTTTAATATTATATTATATAAATATATCTGATTAGTAAAAGAGCATCATTTAAAGTCTATTAAAAAATTTAAATAACAACTATGAATCACAAACATATAAAGATTAAACAAATACAAAAACAATTATATATGCATGTATGTATGGGTACATATATTTACATATGCATATACACATAAGCATACACATATAACATATGTATACATAGTATGTATACATATTGTGAGTAAATTTTGGAAGAATAAGTATATTCATGTAAACTTATTTATATAGTACTGTACACAGAGAAATACATCCGGGAAATATAAACTAAATTACCAACAATATACATATTGCTATGTAAAAAGATGAAAACAAATAGAAAAATATTTTCTCTAGCATATACACATTCCTGCATTTCATTAGTTTTGGAAAGAAAGATATTAATTTGAAATCAGAAGAATAAATGATGCAAATTTTTATAACACTATAGTATATACCTAGCTGGGAATTTCATTGCAAAGAAATTATGTATGTGACTTAACTGTGTTTATATATAAATCTATATATTTTTTCACATTACCCTTGTCTCTCAATTATACATATAAACGTTTCCTGTCACTATTGGGAGGAAGGGGCTGAAGAAAATTCTTGCCACTAGACTTAATGTACCTGGGCTCTAACTCACCCTTAATGCTTCATTCGCCACAAAATCTTCCAGATATTACCATCCGATGGGCACCTTTCTCCCTTCCTCCTGCCAAGGCTTCCTGCTATGCGACATCCAAGCTGCCATTCCAGATATGCTCACCAGGTGGCACAGACCTCCAATTTCTGAATTTTCTCCAGTGAAAAATGTTATTTGGGAAAGGGAAAGAAAAATCTACTAAAAGTTACCTTGCATTGCGAGTGGTGGAAGAACATGTGAAATAAAATCATGCTCAAATTGCTTTACCTAACGATTTTCTTCTTCTCTATGGTTTCACAGATAGAAATCATAGTAATAATATAGGACTCCTCTTAGAGGGCTGGTGGTCAGTAAAGGCCTGAGGTGGGAGCAAGGAGGGCAGAAGGGGTTCAGGTACTTTCTACAACTGTCCTGTTAAGTTTCACAAAGTTTTTCCCAGCGTGACAAACTTCTGGGTAAGGGATTTGCACTCTGGATTTTCCAAAGGGATGAACCAGGTTACAGGGTATTTCCTTCCTGTTTTATCTGGCTAGTCTCCACCCTCTCCTCTTCTGCTGGCTAAAGCCTCCTTAGGCTCAGATCTCAGCTTAAACTTCACTTCACGTGAGAAGTCTCAGACATACCCTACTGGTGTGATTACCATGAGGCATCTAGTAACTCCACCACCTTTACCATCTCCAGACACATGTTTCATGTGAAAGGGGACCAAAGACTGTGAGCTCACAATGTTTCATAGGCTGTAGCATCACACAGTGGACTTAAGATGCTGAAATTTTCAAATATCTTGTCTGAAGAGTTGCCTCAGATTCTCTCTGCCACTTTTGAGAGGGATGCTGGGGACGCAGGTCAGTTCAGCAACGGAAATGCAGAGTTCTTCCACAGACAGCAATTGGAACGTGCAGTTCAGAGAAGCTGAGGAGGCTGTGGATTGATGCTCCTTCCTCTACAAGAGCCCATGAGAGTACTACAACGAGAGGCTGTGATTTTTAGCAGGCATAGTTTTGCATGGCAAAGACCAAATGAACCTTCCAGAGGTAAAATTCCAGGTTTGAAAGTTTTTGAATAATTTGCTGCATGGAATACTCTTAAATATATTTCAAAACATTTAAATGAATTTGGAAAATAGTAAAAAAAAAAAATTAAGGAAGGAAGCAAAATGTTCCTTTAACCCCTGATGAGATATCATCATTTTTATATTCTCATTAATTATGTGCATAATAGGACACTGGCTTATCTTTTAATCTACACATAACACTTAATCCTTTTGACATGACTACAAACTCCATATTGTGACTCATTCTTTACTGATAAGGAAACCGAGCCTCAGATTTCAGGCCTGGCTGAGACTAAGGCACTTTTGTGACCTTCACTGTCTTGTGATTTCAATAAATCCTGACAAGGACCCTATGAGGGGGAGAATCCTCACTCCCGGGATGGGGAACCTGAGGTTTGGGGCCTTAATGTTCCACATTGCCCCATGTCATGCTCCTACTCATTGGCTGATTCCAGACTGGAACCCACATATTCTGAAGCCGAGGCCTTTACTCTTCCTACTGATTCACCAGGCCTTGCTTTATTTATTGGATATAATTTTATGGGCTTTGTTTACAACCATAACAGGAATTCACACTCAGTTTACACAATGTGGAAAATACATTCAAGGATGGAGGGAAATTGCAAATAACAGCAACACTACAAAACACTGACATACATAGTTAACTTTATGGTTTCCCTTGCTGACAACTGAAAACAATATAAAAGCTAGTTTCAATTTACTGTGACGATTTGAGACAAGTTTTGTTTTTATTTCCACTGTTTTAAAACCATATCACCATGCCACTCTCTCATTTTGTCCCAGCTTACCCTTCCCCCTCCCCGTATCCTCAAGTCCATTCTCTAGTAGGTCTGTGCCTTTATTCCCATCCTGCCCCTAGGTTCTTCACGACCATTATTTTTTTAGGTTCCGTATATATGTGATAGCATACGATAGTTGTTTTTCTCTTTCTGACATACTTCACTCTGTTTGACAGACTCTACGTCCATCCACCTCACTACAAATAACTCAGTTTTGTTTCTTTTTATGGCTGAGTAATATTCCATTGTATATATGTGCCACATCTTCTTTATCCATTCATCTGTTGCTGGACACTTAGGTTGCCTCCATGTCCTGGCTGTTGTAAATAGAGCTGCAATGAACATTTTGGTACATGACTCTTTTTGAATTATGGTTTTCTCAGGGTATATGCCCAGTAGTGGGATTGCTGGGTCGTATGGTAGTTCTAGTTTTAGTTTTTTAAGAAACCTCCATACTGTTCTCCATAGTGGCTGTATCAATTTACATTCCCACCAACAGTGCAAGAGGGTTCCCTTTCCTCCACACCCTCTCCAGCATTTAGTTTTTGTAGATTTTTTGATGATGACCATTCTGACCAGTGTGAGATGATATCTTATTGTAGTTTTGATTTACATTTCCTTAATGATTAATGATGTTGAGCATTCTTTCATGTGTTTGTTGGCAATCTGTATATCTTCTTTGGAGAAATGTCTATTTAGGTCATCTGCCCATTTTTTGATTGGGTTGTTTGTTTTTTTTATATTGAGCTGCATAGCTAGTGGGAAGCAGCTGCATAGAACAGGGAGATCAGCTCGGTGCTTTGTGACCACCTAGAGGGGTGGGATAGGGAGGGTGGGAGGGAGGGAGACACAAGAGGGAAGAGATATGGGGACATATGCATATGTATAACTGATTCACTTTGTTATAAAGCAGAAACTAGCACACCATTGTAAAGTAACTATACTCCAATAAAGATGTTAAAAAAAAGTATATATAATTGAGCTTCCATCAATACCCTGTTGAGAAATAGTTGCCTTTTGAAAGGACTCAACATTTTAAGCTAATGGGATAATCTTTAGTGGAGTAATTTGAGGCCTAGAATAGGTAAGAAGGAGGTATTTTAGGCTAGATTATTTGAAATTATAGCATTTAGATACACTGTGGTGTGTTTAGCTTAACAATATGTTCTCTGATAAAATATGTGCATGCATGTACACACACACTCATATACGTATTATAAATTCACTGATAAAAAGATATGCAGCACGCTATTTACAAATAATACAATATAAAATCTTCTTTATTATAAATTCATATAGCCAATTGATTCTCACAAAAGGCTTTCATTGATTTTGGTGCAATGTTTGTATCCATAAACAGACAGTGATGAACAAGTATAATTCCTACGTGAATGCTGATTGGTATTTTGTTTATGTTAATTAGTTTTATAAAAGGGAAACAATAAAGATGTATGTTGGAAACTATTATGTTCACTAGTTTTTCAATGACTAGTGATTTCTTTGCTGAACTGTATAATAGTTTCAGATCACGGGAGACTATTCCTCCAATTTATAATAATTTTAAATTGTTACAATTTGTAGCAAATTATACCTATAGACCCCCCCACACAAAAAAAAACCCATATCACCCAGATATTGCTTTTAACAGAAAAGAAAAGCTATATATCATTTCTCAATGGAAATGAATTAACAGCTGTAAGAATATCATTGGCCAAACCAAGTAGAAATACACGTTTCTCAAAAATAATTTATGTTCTCAAAATTACAGAGTTTCCTTTTAAATCATTACAATTAAAATCTGCATTACAACGTGTTTGCTAATAGGTAACAAACTATAGTAATTGATGTCAGAATTAAGATGCTTTCATTCATAGTCATGGATACTTTGAGCAAAACCCTTGAATCTGATTAATTTGGTGATGCATTAAAACACAGTTTGACAAAAAGATAACCTACTGAGTGGGAGAAAAATATTTGCAAATGATATGACCAATAAAGGGTTAATATCCAAAACATATAAACAGCTCATACAACTCAATAGCAAAAAAACCAAACAAACTAATTACAAAATGGGCAGAAGACCTGAATAGACATGTTTCCAAAGAAGACAGATAGCCAACAGGTCATGGAAAGATGCTCAACATTGCTAATCATCAGAGAAATGAACATCAAAACCACAATGAGATATCACCTCACACTTGTCAGAATGGCTATCATCAAAAATTCTACAAATAACAAATGGCAAGAATGTAAAGAAAAGGGAACACTTGTACACTGTTGTTGAGAATGTAAATTGGTGCAGACACTATGGAAAGCAGTATGGAGGCTCCTCAGAAAGCTAAAAATAGAACTCCCATATGATCTAGCAATTCCACTCCTGGGTCTATTTCCAAAGAAAACAAAAACACATTGGAAAAGATACGTGCACCCCAATGTTCATAGCAGCCTTATTTATAATAGTCAAGATATGGAAGCAACCTAAGTGTCCATCAACAGATGAATGGTTATTGAAGATGTATATATATAATGGAATGTCATTCAGCCATAAAAAATAATGAAATTTTGCCATTTGCAACAACATAGATGGACTTGGAACATATTATGCTTAACAACATAAATTAGACAAAGACAAATACTGTATGATATCACTTATGTGTGGAATCTAAACTATAAAATGAACTAGTGAATTTAACAAAAAAGAAACAGACTCACAGATACAGAGAACAAACTAGTGGTTACCAGTGGGTAACCATTACCTTATAGCACAGTGGTGCCCAATTTTGCTCACTAAGTGGGCAGAGGGAAGGGAGGAGGGGCAAGATAGGGGTAGGGAGTTAAGAGGTACAAAATACCATGTATACAATAAAAAAGCTACGAGGGTATATTGCACAGCACAGGGAAACATCGCCATTATTTTATGATAACTTTAAATGGAGTATAATCTATAAAAATGTTGAATCACTATGTTGTACACCTGAAACTGATATAAATCAACTAATGATTATGCTTGCAAAAATACTAGTGGCCTTTAAACATATCACAATATCAAAATTAGGTAACATTTGTTTTGGCCCAGGCAACATTTATTCATAAAACTATTATGTGACATTTTCATCCCTATTGTACAGATGAAATAGATAAGAAACTAAGATGTTAAGTACTTTGCGTAAGCTCACAAACTTAAAAAGGGACCCATCAAGGATTTTGAATCCAAATAACAAGGATGCACAGCCCATGAATACATAAGGTGATAGAACTTGAGACATGGAAGCACACAGATATTATCAAGTTTCAGCCAGAGAAACCCACACTGACACACACTTACGTGTACAGATCCAGTGTCAAAAATTGTAATCAGATTATTTTCTGTATGAATCAGTATTCTTTGAATACATTTCTAAAACAATAAAACCATAACTACTTTATCTGTGAAAGTATTTTGTGTTTTCAAATTTTCATCAATAAATTTTTCTGTTTATAGAATTTCAAGCAATATAGAACTGTACATGTATAAAATTAAATTACCCTGAATCTCCCTCCTGCCTGATTACTGTCTCCTGACCCAAAGGTGTCTATTATCAACAGACAGGTGCATGTTCTCCAGATGTGTTTCTCTATAGGTGAATTATTATCATAATCACAGATAACACAAAAATATTTATTCATACATATATTTTTTTCAATATTGGAATCATCTTATTCATATTTTGCAACTTGCTTTATTGCATCAAAAATAGTATCTCTTTATGTTTTCATTTGTATTTCATTAGCTGTGTTTTTAAATGTTTCTAAGACATGTATATTGCTCTTTGAATGAATTCTGTTTATATTTATATTAGTCATCTATTGGTGAAAAATAAATTACTCAAAAATTTAGATGTTTAAAATAACAAATATATAATACTACACCATTTCTTTGGATCAAGAATCAGGGAGAAGTTAAAGTGGAAGGCTCTGGCTCAGGGTCTCTCACAAGGCTGCAATCAAGGCAAAGGTAGCTGGTTACTGGCAGGTCTCAGGGCCTCACTGCTTCTGGCCAGAGACATGAGTTCCTTGTTACTTGGGTAGCTCACAACATGGCAGCTGGCTTCTCTCAGAATGAGCGTGAGACCAACAAGGAAGACACAGCCTCTTTGTAACCTTGTCTCAAAATTGAACCCCATCTCTTCTCATATATTCTAGCCATTAAAGAAAGTCACTAACTCCAGCCCACACACAATAGGCCAAATTATATAAGGAAGTGAATGCCAGAAGGTGAAGATCATTAGAGACTGTTTTAGGGGCTGCCTACCACAACATCATTAGATTATCTGTTTATATTGGTTCCTGGGAATGCTTCAATATCATGAGAGTTCACTTCATATAATTTTCAAGTATTTACTCCAGCCTTGTCAAGCAAGTTTTAATGATTATTTTGTAATACAGTCTTTTAAATTTTAATATTATAATTTAAAAGTAATATGGCTCATTATATTTAAAAAATTGATAGCCTTGGCAGCATGAAATATGAGCACTGAAAGAAATTAGGATTAGGACATGTCCTGGTGGCTTCAGGACACAATAGGAGAAGCTTTAGTGAAGTCCAGGTTACACTACTAAGCAGGCATTAACAAAGAAGTTTCCCCCTTTTATCTAACTTCTCCAAACTTCCTATACTCTGATGTAAACAGTGGATTTAATAATACTTTACTCAAATAAATGTGAAGATTAAAGGATATACAATTTAGAGTTCCACTTGCATAAAATAGTTTTGTCAACATTAATATCTTACTCTTCAGACCACCTATCCTAGAGGAAGCACCTGTTCTGACTGAGAACTTGTCTACCACCTTAAAACCAGTCAATTCACTTGGTCCCCATTCACAGGTGTCTTGGCCCCAGGGACAGGATTTCATTTCTGTCATCGTCATCATCATCACCAAGAGGGGTTTTTGAGTGAGTGCCCATAGGGGAGTGTAAAATGACCAGTCCTTAAGCCCTATCACCTATATAAGAGATCGCTGGATATACACAGTGTATCTCAACTTACTTTCATTATTACTCCCTCAAGGAGGCTCTTTAGACAGTTTTTCTTTGCCAACACTTTACTGCATAGAATGTGAAATTTTAATACCATAGATGTAGTTTACATCTATTTATGTACTGTGGACCTTTGGAGGGCCACAAACCATTGTAATGTCTACTTCCTTCCCCTATTCTCAAGAACCAATTTTCAGATTCTTGGTGGGAGGCCATATTGGCTTCACTGAGGATGAATGGAAAATTGTGATGGAGACAAAACCTGGAACGCAATCCCTGCCCATTATGTGGTGTGCCATTCAGGAATGCTTGCTTAGCCTCTGTTAGCCTGCCCTTTTTCTTCTGCAAAAGGGCACCCATTATGCTTTCCTTACAGGACTATAGGGAGGAGTAAATGGGGAACCCTCCACAGAGTATATGACACATTGTAGGACTTCAAGAAATGTGAGACATGGCCCACTTTTCTCCTCCCTCCTAGAAAGTGATGACTGTTATCTAAGCCTCCCCCTGTTGAGCCTTCAGGTAGCTGTAGCCACTACCTTTGCCTTGACTGCAGCCTTGTGAGAGACCCTGAGACATATCTGCCATAGAAATCACCTGGAAACATGGCAGTCAGAAATAGCACATATTCACACTTCCATAATAAAGGAGGTTTGGGGCCATTTCTGTGTTGCAGGATGGCTTTGCTGAGGAATCCAGGGTGAGGTAAGAAGATCATCAAACCATTTTCTTTAATTCCTCATCATTTTATGCCCCTTTATTTTACCTTTTAGATTGATATTGGAAAAGCAGTTTCCCATTGAGCCCCCAGATGAAGAGAGTGCAGATAAAGGGGAGGCAGGAATCACAAACCCTTGACTTTGACACCAGACCCATTACCCTCTACAGGACCATGCACTAGGATTTCATCTGCACCATCAGCTTCTTCAAAGAGAGGGGATGGGGAGTGAATATTACCTCAGTGGGCACAGTTTAGAAACATGTAAAACTACAAGTTTTAAGTTCTAGAAGGTCATCATCTGTCAAGGAGACTGTTGGATGCCCTTTGGGGAGGGTAGGAGGTAGATCCCATTCCTGTTCCTTAAAAGATGCCTCTGGAAGATTGATCTTCCATTAGTGAATGAATCTGTCATCTGTCAATGGGAATAATGATGCCATCCTCCCAGAGTTGTTGTGAGAATAATGTAAGGTATATAATTGTGTGCATGTTTCAGCTATAAACATATAAATACTATCATAGAGCTAGTTCCCTTTAGCAACCTTTTTAAAATCTGAAAATAGTGGTTTTTTTGAGATTTCTCTAGTAAGGTGACTGTGGGGCTGCTTTCATATGACTCCATGCTGCCCTGACCATTCTTTCACGTATTTCCTGGGGCACAGGTGCCCAAGAAGTTCTGTAGCCAGTGTCCAAGAGTGCAGCAGCTGATGGGGACCTCACTATTTCTTCTCTCATAGATATTGCCAATGTCTCTGCAAAGAGGTTGTACCAATCTGTCCTCCACCAGCAGTGAATGGAGTTATTGTATCCCCACATTTTCCACTTAAAGAGGATGCAGCATAAACATAAAGTCACTGATCAGATTTTCTTTTCAAATTCTGGAATTATTTCAGGATATATTCTGAGGCACAAATGTGAGATATGCCATTTATAGGGAACTATAACAAAGAAAGATTAAAATAATCTAACGTTCTAGCACCAGGATATCAGATTAGCAAATAATAAAAACGTAAAACCCATCATGGACTCAGATCTGCAAAAACAGGTGCTCTCGTCTTGTGGTTGTTTGTGCTAAATACTAATAAGATTACAAAGGTCAACTAAACAGTAAATATTAAAAATATTCAATGTCCATACTCTTTGACAAAGAAGTCCCACTTGTGGGATCTTGTCTTCCTGAGGCAGCCGGGTGAGACCCCTGCCATCATGACCCATCTGTCCACACTGTTCAGGGTTGAACCATCAACACAGGTGACTCAATGTCTTCGGGTCCCCTGACTGCTTGATTCAAAGGAGAAAATCTCTCTTACTGCTGGTTGCCCAGCCTTGATGAACCATCCACAGAACCACCACAAGCACTGATATGGAGCAGTGCTAGGTCCCTGCTCCTGGAGGGACATGTAGATCTCTGACCTCATCCCAGTGTGGGAGAAATCTCCCTTCTTCTCCCTCTCCAGGCTCTCAGAAGCCCTCCGCTCTGTAGCAGGTAGAAACAGCCCAATCCTTACTGTAAGTTTAAGGTTTTACAAAAGATGGAAGAAACACAGGTGTCAGACAGCCTCTGCTCCAAACCTTGTCACAAACTTCCCTGGAGGCAAGGGGAAGGGGCATCAAGCCTGGCTCCCTGCTGAAGGGAAGGTAAACACAGGGAGAACAGAGGTGATCACCTCAGCAGTATGTATCCTGATACATTTTGTACAGATCGGTCACCAGCAACTAAAGGTGCCCAGGCTGCCGGTTATATCCATAGTTATGGCAGTGGGCTTGGGGAGAAACCTCTTTGCCACCTGTTTCTGGTGAGAAGCCCATGCTTTTTTGTCACATACATCGTGAGGACAAGACAGCCATACCTC
Source organism: Grampus griseus (assembly GCF_964374135.1). NCBI lineage: Eukaryota > Metazoa > Chordata > Mammalia > Artiodactyla > Delphinidae > Grampus > Grampus griseus. The sequence goes on along the minus strand of NC_138999.1, from coordinate 88,794,791 downwards.
ACCACCAGCACCTTGGTTCTCCTCCACAAAGCATTCTTTGTGTCGGGTTGCCTGATAAAATCAGGACACGCAATTAAATTTGAATTCCAGAGAACTAAGGGATAATTTTTAGCATAAGTATGTCAAATGAAATGTGATTTTGTTTATCTGAAATTGAAATTTAACTTGGTGTCTTTTATTTTTATTTGCTAAATCTGGACACCCTGGAGTAGGAGACTGTGAATTTAAGTTTAACAGCCCCAGTTGAGCCCACCAATCAGCACCAATCATCCATGTGAGTACACCTTCTTGGATGTCCTAGCTGAATTAAGCCTCCAGATGACTGTGACCTAAAGTGACAGAAACCATGTGGAGCAGAAAAACACTCAACTGAGCTGAGTCAACATACTGAATCCTGAGAGATAATAAATGACTATTATTTGTGGGACTTTATTAAGTAGAAATGGATATCCAAAACATGTATTTGGGGTGTACTTTTTTTCTGTGGTCTGTAATCATTGGAAAGGATAGGGATTCACTGATTCCTGAAGCCTTGGTAGGACTTCATTATAGTTTCGGCTATAGATTGCATATAGCTTTATATGTGGGTATCGATTTCTGAATATTTCTATTCCTTCTTGAAGGGATTTCCATAGGAAATTTTCATGACATATGATTTTCACCCTACTTTTGGAATTTAGAACCTAATTCCAATCCCCCTCCACAGGAGGAGTCTCCAATGTAATCTCCTGTGTTAAGGAACAGAGAGGTTGTTGCTACAATTGGCTCCATAAACCACATGGAACACCATACCCTCAGAACGTTGCTTGGTGAGTAATAGAACAAAGGGTGTTTACTCACTTTGAAAAGTGATTCTCAGATTGTTTCCTGAAACACTCTCCTGCTACAGGGATAACCTTTGGCAAGGAAGTTACTTTCCTTGAGCACATATAGACAGAGCTTCTTCACCAGCAGCAAATAGCTCTGCATTGTAGTCTTTGGCCTTTATGACTGTCTCATGAAGCACTTTTAGTTGGTCAAGTCAGTATGATTCTGGGGTTTATTAAAAAAGAAGCCCAATTGCCTGCAAATCTAAGTCATTTTCTCCAATATCACCTTTATAAGTAATAGAATTGATGTTTTGTTCTTTTTATTCTTTTGTCATAGTTCTTGAGTTAGAGCCCAGATGTGGATAAAAGGTATGTTTGGGGGACCCCTTAAAGACACAAGCATTTTGTAACGGATCATAGGAAAAGTTGGGGAGCCAGCAAGACTCAGAAAAGGGGAGAAGAGCTGTGGATCTATTGTTAGACTCACCCCTGAGAACAGAGTAAACATGTGCTCTATAAAGGCAGCTTGCTTCAAGAATTTTGAAGGGAAAGGGTATGGGCTGTGTGTCCCTCCTTCCAAAGTCACTCATCAGGTAAGTGATTCCCACAATAGAGAAGTGAATTACAGAGAGGCTAGAAGTATTTTGGTCATGGATGTCCCTCCTCATGGAAGAAAACATCAGGAATGGAGAATAAGAATTTCCCCAACAGAAACCAATTGTATGGGGAATTGACTAGGTTTCTTTCTGCCTATTAAATGATTATATTTTTCTAGGCCTGCCTCCCTGAAGCACCTCTGAATGTTTCTTTAAATGACTTAATAAATATATAAATAAATAAGTGACTTTTTTCCAACTTCCTAGATCATTCAATCACACGATTATAGACATTCTCTTAATGTTCTACCATAGATGACGAACTTCTGTTAGCCCTCTGAGGGCTAGCTCATCTCCAAGAATCCTAGGATATTTCCCTGGGTCTCTGTATACTGAGAGTAACTCCGCTCTTGTCTCTTTAAAGCAAACATATTCCTGACAACAGGGACGTTTTTTTCCATCAGCCTGGGCAGAATTCGCCAATTTTCCGGATCCCAGTCTAGTGCCTCTAATTAGTATGCTTTCTCTGGTGGTAGCCAGAGCTAAGGTCCTCTGCTTTCACCGAAATCCAGGGAGTGGAGGAGTGTGCAAGAGGCATTTCTGGTGTGGGGGATTAGCCTGCGCCTCGCGGTTGCCATGGAAACCTGACGTCAATAAGGCGACCGTGACGACTTTTCTGCAGAGACTGACGTGACCTGATGAGTAGCACAGGTCCCGCCTTCAGGTGTTTGGGACTCAGCTGAGGGTGTGCGTCCCGGCGGTGGTGGCTGGACCGCCCTAGGGTGTGGGGAGACAAAGGGATCCGCTTCCAAGTCGCCTCTTTCCCGCTTTGGGGCTAGGTGCCTCCGCTGTCTCGTAGGTAAAGCCATTGGGGTCCCGCCCAGCCCCAGTGGGTGCGGTGTCCTGCTCCAGGGGTGTCCTGGAGCCACTTTCCTTCTAAAGGCAGGGGCGCGGGAGGTGACACAGGTAACGACTCTAAGCCTCAGCTTTCCCCTCTGTAAAATGGGGATAACAGTGCTTTCCCCACAGGATCGCTGTGAACATTCAGTGATAACACATGAGTAAGCCTATAGTCCTGTGGTTATTGTGGGATCATGAATGTTTGGCCACTTCTTATTTATTATCAACTTCGTTGTTGGGGGAGAGATGAGGAAAGAAAAAGAAAAAGGCCCTGGTGAGAAACCCATTGTAACATCTGGTAGTTAGGATCACTGCTCAGTTGTTTCACTGTCTATGTCACTAACCCAGTGCCTAGCACGGTTCAGGGCACACAGTTACCAGTAAAGCATGGTAATTGCTGGATCTGTCTCTCCCTGTGCAGCTTCTCATGCCGGTGGCCTTGGTCATATCAGGTGTCTGAAGGGGGCAGGTTCTGAGCATGTGTCCTGATGGCTGCTGGAGCTTCTACTCCCGATTCAAGGGCAGCAGTCTTCAGGAAACCACAACACTTCACTTCCTGGTGGAATATGACGCCTGGCTCTAGTGAGTTCATAGATCTGGACAAAAGCATGTTATAAAATAGCTCCTGTGAGATTCTAGCCTAAAAGTAGAGAAGCTACTTTGATCTCATGGGAAAGAGGTTTAGCAGGTGGAATGTCATTCCATCAGCAGCTACTTGCTTTGTAGTAGTCCTGAGGCCCATCTTAGAAATGCCTTATTTGTGCAAAAGCAATGAATTCTATAGCTTGAGGGAGCTGCTTGATGTTTAATATGCATTTGCAATAAGTTTACATATATATTTTCTAACTGTGTAAATAATAGTCAGTGATTCTCACGTATGTCTGTCAGATGGGTATTGAAATATGCAATTGCCTTTTCCGTGCCAGCCAGACAGGGGTCCATACGGCGTTGTTCTGTATTCCCATCGGAACTTAAAGGGAAACTTTCACAATGTCCGGAGTCTTGATGTCCTGCAAATGAAGGAGAAGGATGTCCTCAAATTCCTTGCAGCAGAAACCCACTTAGGTGGCACCAACCTTGACTTCCAAATGGAACAGTACATCTACAAAAGGAAAAGTGATGGCATCTACATCATAAATCTGAAGGGAACCTGGGAGAAGCTTCTGTTGGAGGCTCGTGCCATTGTTGCCATTGAAAACCCAGCTGATGTCAGTGTCATATCCTCCAGGAATACTGGCCAGCGAGCTGGGCTGAAGTTTGCTGCTGCCACTGGAGCCACTCCTATTACTGGCTGCTTCACTCCTGGAACCTTCACTAACCAGATCCAGGCAGCGTTCCGGGAGCCAAGACTTCTAGTGATTACTGATCCCAGGGCTGACCACCAGCCTCTCACTGGGGCCTCTTATGCTAACCTGACTACCATTGCTCTGTGTAATGCAGACTCTCCTCTGCGATATGTGGACATTGCCATCCCATGCAACAACAAGGGAGCTCACTCAGTGGGTCTGATGTGGTGGATGCTTGCCTGGGAAGTTCTACGCATGCGTGGCACCATCTCCCGTGAACACCCATGGGAGGTCATGCCTGATCTCTACTTCTACAGAGATCCTGAAGAGATTGAAAAGGAAGAGCAGGCGGCAGCTGAGAAGGCTGTGGCCAAGGAGGAATTTCAAGGTGAATGGACTGCTCCAGCTCCTGAGTTCACTGCTACTCAGCCTGAGGTGGCGGACTGGTCTGAAGGTGTGCAGGTGCCTTCTGTGCCTATTCAGCAGTTCTCCACTGAAGACTGGAGTGCTCAGCCTGCCACTGAAGACTGGTCTGCAGCTCCCACTGCTCAGGCCATTGAGTGGGTAGGAACAACCACTGAGTGGTCTGAAACTGTTCTTCCACAAACTCAAAATGGAAATAGGTTGATGGAAAATAGTTTCTAAAAAAACAAAAGAAATATGCTACGTTGTTTTTCCTAGCAATCTGTGATTGTACCATGGATTCTTCCCTGATCACCACATTTTTATCCATTGCGTAACAAAATGTTTAAATGCCAAAATGTTTCCAAGTGTTAGTATAAAATGTCAGTTATGAGGATTTAGTATTTTGAAAAATAATAATTACTCTAGAGCTTCCCTATTATAATAATATTCAGCCATATCCCCTAAAATAACCGGATATTCTAAAATATCTTTATGATTATCTTCCAAGAAATAATAGTTTTAGTCTGTACTTCAGAAGGACATGTGCATCAACTTTCACTAAATATTTCAACATACCTCATTGCAAAAGATGATTTCTATTTTGGTAATATGTGGTGTAGATGAATTTGGTGAGACATGGTGTGGACCTATTAATATGATAAGAGCATATTGATGGGTATTGTTCTCCTGGTTATTTTAATTGCATCAAAGACTTAGAAAAATATATTTTAAATGCTTTATTGACCTATGATTGACATACAATACATGGCACACATTTGAACTGTATGCTTTAATACGGTTTTGTATATGTCTACATCATGAAACCAACACTACAGCAGAGATAATGAACTTCCTCGTGCCCCTTTGTAATCTCCCACCCACCTGCCTCTGGCCTCCAACTTCCTCCCCTGGACCTTTCCTGTTCCCAGGCAACCACTGAACTTCTGTCACTATTAATTAATTTCATTGTGATTTTATGTAAATAGAATTGTATAGAATGTACTTTTTTCCTAGCTTCTTTCATTCAGCCTATTTCTAGATTTACCCATTTGTTGCCTGTATAGATAGTTTCTTTTTATTGCTGAGTAGTATTCTATTATACAGATATATCACAGTTTGTTTTATCCATTAACCTGGTGAGGGATATGAGGTTGTTTCCAACATGAAGCTCTTTTAAATAAAACTGGTATGAACATTTGGGTTTAAGTCTTTACAGGGACACATGCTTTCTTTCTGTAGGGTAAATACTTAGGGGTTCAATGGCTGGAGCATATGGTAGATGTAAGATTAATGTTGTAAGAAATTACCAAACTGGTTCTGAAGTGGTTATACCATTTTTCATTCCCATCAGCAGTGTATGAGGGTTTGATCCTCCACAATATCGTCAGTGCTTAGTATGGTCAGCATTTTTAATTTTGGCCATTCTCATAGGGGTGTAGTGATATCTCACTGTAATTTTAATTTACATTTCCATATTGACGAATAATGTTGATCACATTTTCATGTACCGATTTGCCATTTATATAATTTCTTAGGTGAAGTGTTGGTTCAAATCAGTCACATGCCAGAGAGGTCATACACAAAACAGACCTGGAAAGTAGAAAGGAATTAGCAAACAGTTTGGTGAGTCACTGTAATAAGGGTAGGAAAAAAAAGAAAATCATGGCTTTTCCTTTGTAAAATGTAGTCAGTGTTGATAGATACCCCCCTGGTGGTCAGATCTAGAACTGTAGCTCTGAAAGTCTCAAGGCAGCAGGCAATGGAAGGGGAAGGGAGGGAGAAAAGGGTATGAAATAACCGGCCCACAGTCTTCAAAAATGTCGAGGTCATGAAAGTCAAGACAAAACGGAGGAACTTTGCTAGACTGTGGAAAACTAAAGAGACACCACAGTACAAGATTCTGTCCTGGATCCTTTTGCTATGAAAGACATCGTTAAGACAACTGGCAAAACTTGAACAGGGTCTGAGGATTAGCTTGTGATACATTTTATTAATGATAATTTCATGATTTTGATGGTTGTCTTCTGGTTATATAGGAGAATGGTCTTGTCTGTAAGACATACACTCTAAAGTATTTGGGAGCTATGGGGCATCGTGTTGGCAACTTGCTCTCATATGGTCCAGGGAAGGGGGTGGGGCAGGGGATTCTTTGTTTTATACCAGCAAATTTTCTGTAAGTCTGTGATTTGTTTTTAACAACAACCAAAATCAAGGAGCATGTCTTGTTTTCATCAGAAACATGGGCTCATTTATATAGATAAGGGCTGAAAGGAACTCCTTTGGGTTTTACAACAATGATGCCATTGGTGACCTTGTTGAGAGCAGATTCAGCTGAATGGAGAGGCAATAGACAGGGGTGGGTTGAGGAATGACAGGGAGGTTAGAAAGTGGAGACAGTGAATATAGTTCCCCCTGCTTTGAGAAGTTTGTTGTTTATGAAAATGAGGAGAGAGGGGAGGATGTGGCTTAGGAATATTGATTTGTAGGGAAGGATTTTTGGTATATTTGTTTAGCTATTCATTGGAAGGAGAAACATAAGCCAGTTCGTATTAATTTTGAAAAGGAAAGGCCTTGTAAAGAAAATAGAGAGTTCAAGGTCTAAAAGTTGATGAAGATAAGAAATGCTCAGCCTTTAGTTTTTCTGACTCTTCTGCATTGCCAGGACAGTGAACAAACACTGAATTCAGTATTTTCAGGTGGCTGGGTGTGGAGGATGTTCTCCTACGAAAAGGTCTTTCTATACAGCTCTTCATATAACATACAATATATATAAATTATACATACACCAAATTACAGCAATGGATATTTCCAGGGTTGCGGCGAAATATAGATGTTATGTACACTTCCGTGTTGTTCGAATTTATCTTACATCCAAGATTTACTACTTAAGTAATTATAATAAAAATAACATTTTAAAACAGGAGGTTTGAATTTGGTCTTAAATTTATTTGCAAATTTTTTGTTGTAGAGAGAGATTTACTTTTCTGAAAATATGTCCATAATTAATAGTGAAGGGGCTGGGGAGGAAGCAAATTAGAAACTACGTATAGCATTATCCCAAATTTTACTTATCAGACAGGATCAGAGACTGCACAGGTAATAGCAGTGGAAGCACAGGGTCTTGTGCCACATTTCACATCCAGAAAAGTCCATCAAGTGGGTTTAAGGGAACCCCTGGTGCTCCCTCATCCCCACCTAATCTGTTGTCCTCAACTGTGAGGTTCAAGTTGCAATTCCAGTTCTCCTCACCAGCTGGTGAAGACCTCTACTTTCTAAATTTTCCCCAAGCATATAATATTTTTTTAGCAAGGAAAGAAAACCAAAGCAATAAAAATTTTTGTTTGTTTAAATAGGCTTTATTTTGTAGAGCAGTTTTAGGTTCAAGGAAAAATTGAGCAGAAAGTACAGAGAGTTCCCATGTACCCCTTGCTCCCACAAACCCACACAATTCCCCTCCTACTGTCAATATCCCACCTCAGAGTGCTACATTTGTCACAATCAATAAACCTATATCTATACACCCTTTATTACCCAAAGTCCATATTTCACGTTGTCAAAAGTATAAACATTTTTAAAAATAATTTTTACAAAGCAGGTTCTAAAACTGGAAGTATGAAACAAGCCTCTATCTCATATACAATTAGGTAAAAGTTGTAAAGATGTATGATCACTGCCAGAGGCTGATCGTTCCAAAACTGACATTTCATTCATCCTTTCACTACATATTTATGAGCAATCTCTATGTGCCAGGCACTGGCAACCTGTATTCAAACTCCTATTTCACACCTCTCTCTCTCTGTTCAGCCCTAAACTTATCTATACAACTGCCTACTTAGTGTCCCTGTCCTTTACAACTGCAAGATTCTAGCAGAGTTTTCACATCGAATAAGTTTACATGAGCCCTAGAAGGTGACTGACTGTCTGCGGGGGAGTCAGCGTGCTAGTGTAGAATGAGAAAAATCAGGGTTAGAATCCCTGTAATGCCTCTTACCAAGCTATGTGGCCTTGAAAATTGTTACGAAATACTTGCACTATTCCTTAAATGGTATAGTGTTTTATGAATATATGTATGTACGTATGTATGAGTTTCCAGCTGTTATGTGCCTAAGCATGAAATGTCTGAGTCTTAGGACATGAATAAGCTCTACTTGAAATTATAAAATTGTTCCCCCAAATGTTTGCACCTTTTTAAACTGCCACCAGCAGTGGGTGAAAATTCTCAATTTATACATCATACTCCTAACAAAAAAATAAAACAAAAACAAACCAGAACTTTGGTATTTAGAGAATTTTAAAATAAGTCTTCCTCAACTGATGACTCTGAAATATTGCTTTCTGTTGTTTTCACCTCCATTTCCCTAATTACTGATATAATTAACCACCTTTTCTGATATTTATTGTTTTTTATGCATTAAGAATATGAAACCTTCACTGGTTAATGGCCTCATTCTTTTGTCATGCCCTTCTTGAGAAAATATTGTGTGCCAGGCAATGCCAGTCAAAATCATCAGAGGAGATGGGCTTTGAGCTAAATCGTACAGGAAGAGTAGGATTGTGAGAGGAAGTGGAATACATATATGGGCATTCCTGGCTATGCACAGGGCATGGAAGAGGAAATGTACCCAATGTGCTTGGGGTACACAGCCAGGAGACAGTCTGATATGGCTGAAGTGCAGCCGACAAGGAGGGATGGGGCAGTTGATGAGGAACTCTGACTCACTTTGCAGCATCCAAAAACTATTAAGTGGCCATCTTTAGCCCTTATGAAAACAGAGCAGAAAGGGACCTTAGCAGTTACCTAGTCCAGCAACTTCAGTTTGCAGAGAGAGTAATGAGACTCAGAAAGAGTAAAGTAGAACATGGCCACCATGCATGTGTTAGGCACCTAATGGGATCAAGGTACGCAGGCTCCAATTCACATTTCATTCCAGACTTCTTACATGAGCTCTAATCCTGTGTATCTATCAGAAATCTTCAACTGGAGGAAGATAAATCCCCTGGTAACCTGTACCAGTCAGCACGGATTCCCCTACCCAAAAAAGCATAAGCTCAATCATTCCTCATCCTTGCAAGGCTACCATCTAAAAGAGAAGTCCAAGTGGGAGAGTGGCGAGACTATGGTCACTAGATTCAGACAACCCTTGGTGAGAAGATCTCCTCAGCCTTTTACTAACTGTGGGGCCTGGGAATGATATTTAACTGCTCTGACCCTCAGCCTTCCTCATTTTTAAACCACCAGTGTTGGGCACCTAGTGGGGCACTTCAGGAGATGCCAATTTGCTTCCCACTTTGACTCTTCCCTTCTTAAAAGAGGTGTCCTGGACATGAACTGAAAAGCTTGACTACTAGAGGGAATACTTGAAAATGTAACAATAAAGGGATATGCATGCAAATTCATTACCTGCCCACGTGAGTTTCTGTGCCAATTTGTTATGTTAGAATTGGCTGCCTGATGGAGTCCTGGAGAAAGAATGTTATTATAGGGACTTCCCTGGTGGCGCAGTGGTTAAGAATCCGCCTGCCAATGCAGCGTACATGGGTTCGATCCCTGGTCCGGGAAGATCCCACATGTCACGGAGCAACTAAGCCCGTTTGCCACAGCTACTGAGCCTGCGCTCTAGAGCCCGTGAGCCACAACTGCTGAGCCCGAGTGCCACAACTACTGAAGCCCGTGCGCCTAGAGCCCGTGCTCTGCAACAAGAGAAGCCACTGCAATGAGAAACCTGTGCACCGCAATGAAGAGTAGCCCCAGCTCGCCACAACTAGAGAAAGCCCGTGTGCAGAAACAAAGACCCAACACAGCCAAAAAAAATAAATTTAAAAAAAGGAATGTCATTATATCATTTGCATTTAATTGAAGGATCTCCAGTCGAGTCTAGGATAGGAGAAGAAAATCTCCCCCACCCCTCTATTTCATAAGCTCTCCAGTTGTCTTATTTTGACTTCTAGATTTAGCATCAGAAAAGTTTGTGAACTTTGATCTTGAGGCACAGAAGCTGATAAGGAAGCACACAGTGTGTTATTGACTTGGCTAAGTAGAACACTGAAATGAGAGTCAGGGGTTCCCATCATAAAGGCACTTTGGAGAGGTCACTCCCACCAGCCGCATTGATTAAACAAGATAAAAATATTGAGTTCTCCTAGCCACTCAAGAATGTTACCACTCAGAATACCAGGACAAGGGACTTCTCTGGTGGTCCAGCGGTTAAGACTCTGTGCTCCCAGTGCAGGAGGCCCAGGTTTGATCCCTCGTCAGGGAACTAGATCCCGTATGCCACAACTAAAACCTGGAGCAGCCAAATAAATAAATATATTAAAAAAAAGAATACCAAGACAAAATCATCATCACCTTCTGGATACAAAATACTCATTTGATGTTTTGTGTATTAAGTCAATTTATGAATAATTTACAGGAGTGAAAAGAAAAGGGATAACAGAGGACAATTAAATCAGAACATTTAACAAGAATTTAAACATATCAAACCCAAATTTTATTCCTCACTTTCCTGGCTTTGAATATAGGTATACACAAATAGCCATCATCCTGTGAATGTAACTTACTCATCAACTCTCATGCCTGAATCTGGAATATATACATCTTGTAGATACCGATTCTTCACTTCTATCTCACTTACATCCCCAATAAATTCTGTCTTACCACCACTCTGGTTCATCTTGTACTTAAATCATCAAAACAAAATTTTTCAAAACTTTGACAGCTCATAATTTCATTTAAGGGAAGACAGCCATTGTCTTGCTCCATAGTTGCAAAACATTTTCATTTTTAGATTGATGAACACCAATTAGAATGATGAATCCAATGACTTTTTTCCACTTATACATGATCTATTTCCTTCTAATTACCTGATTTCAGCATTTGTCTACTTAGAAACTTACTGATTAAATGTTGGACATATATTAAATATATGATATCATAAAGATGACAGAAAGTTTCCCCATGTCCTTTGAGCAAAACACGGCATTTCTAGTTCTTGTCACAACATATTGTATGACTAGTGTCAAACTGATGGAGAACACCATTTATCATTTTGGTCCTTAGAAGTACATTATTCACTGGTTGATTTTTGAGTTTGAGAAAGTTCATCTAAGATACTGTCGTTTGAAGACTCACAGTTTGATATTGCTGTCACTGTACTTACATCTTCTGATTTAATAACCATAAAATGAATTCCTCTCTCAATTTCCGTCTGTATGGGAAGAAAATGGAAAAAAAATCCCACCTGTGTTCAGTGAAAGCTGGATTAAATAAATGCAAAGATGGAGTCTTTTGACTTCTTTTATACCTTCTTGAAAGATAGTGTAATACTTTGGACAATGCAGTAAAAAACTAAATGGTGATGTGATATGACTTGTTTCAGTATTGCGTCATTCTTAATGTAAGCTAGTCCATCATTCTTGCATTATCTCAATTTTTTTAGTCTTTTTAGTATACCTGGGAATAATTAGCTAACAATAAAATAATTCTTAGGATGATGAATAGCAAAATGTCTCAAGATATAGAAAAAATAAGATCAATAAGATCCCATATGTTAATTTTACAAAAGGGCCCAGTTGTCCCACGTGGTGTGTGCAAGGTAGAATGAACACACCATCTCTATTATTATTATCTCTATTTAAAAATAAGAGATAATATTCTCCTCATTCTTAGGAAGATTTCTAAGAAAGAATAGAAAACATAAAATAGCAATCCTTAAAAATACTTAGAAATGCTCAAAGAAAAGCTCAAAAACAAAAATTGGTTGCAGTGGACCCTGATAGTTTGTTTACCAAGAGTTAAATGAGATCCCATCTGGAAAAGCAACCTGAGGTCCTAGATGAACACTGTGCTTCCCAGTAATTACACCAGCAGTCAAACTGAAGATATCATAGAACTCTGCATAATAGGTAACAGACTAATGGTATAGAAGCAATTTCCCCTAGGAAAACACCATTTTTAAAATTGAAGTATAGTTGATTTACAATATTGTGTTAGTTTCAGGTGTACAGCAAAGTGATTCCATTATATATGTACATATATATAAATTCTTTTTCAGATTCTTTTCCATTATAGTTTATTACAAGATATTGAATATAGTTTCCTGTGCTATACAGTACATCCTTGTTGTTTACCTATTTTATATATGGTAGTTTGCATCTTTTAATCCTATACTCCCAATTTATCCCTTCCCCCACTTTCCCCTTTGGTAACCATAAGTTTGTCTTCTATGTCTATGAGTCTGTTTCTGTTTTGTAAATAAGTTCATTTGTACTATTTTTTAGATTCCACATGTAAGTGATATCACACAATATATGTCTTTGTCTGGCTTACTTCACTTAGTATGATAATCTCTAGGTCCATCCATGTTGCTGCAAATGGCATTATTTCATTCGTTTTATGGTTGAGTAATATTCCATTTATATATATATATATATATATATATATACACACACACATATATATCACATCTTCTTTATCCATTCATCTGTTGATGGGCATTTAGGTTGCTTCCATGTCTTGACTGTTGTAAATAGTGCTGCTATGAACATTCGGGTGCATGTATCTTTTTGAATTAGAGTTTTCGTCTTTTCCGGATATATATCCAAGAGTGGGATTGCTGGATCATATGATAACTCTATTTTTAGTTTTTTAAGGAACCTCCATACTGTTCTCCATAGTGGCTGCACCAATTTACATTCCTACCAACAGTGTAGGAGGGCTCCCTTTTCTCTACACCCTCTCCAGCATTTATTATTTGTAGACTTTTTGATTATGGCCATTCTAACCAGTGTGAGGTGATACCTCGTTGTAGTTTTGATTTGCATTTCTCTAATGATTAGCAATATTGAGCATCTTTTCATGTGCCTGTTGGCCATCTGTATGTCTTCTTTAGAGAAATGTCTATTTAGGTCTTCTACCCATTTTTTGATTGGGCTGTTTGTTTTGATATTGAGTTGTATGAGCTGTTAGCATATTTTGGAAATTAATCCCTTGTTGGTTGCATCATTTGCAAATATTTTCTCCCAGTCTGTAGGTTGTCTTTTCATTTTGTTTACGGTTTCCTTTGCTGTGCAAAAGTTTATGTTTGATTGGGTCCCATTTGTTTATTTTTGATTTTATTTCTTTTGCCTTGGGAGACTGACCTAAGAAAATATTGCTACAATTTATGTCTGAGAATGAGAAAAACAGCATTTTAAAAGGTATTTGTTGGTCTAAGCATGAAGCACAGGCCACTTTTATAAGAATCATCTGGGCTCTTGTTAAAATCGCAACTTTTAAGACCTTACCCTAGACCTTTCCCTGGAGTTTGAGGTTCAAGAATCTGTATTTTGAACAATTTCTCTGGTAGATTCTGATGTTCACTATAGTTTGAGAACTGCTGGATAGCAAATGTCCAAGATTTCTTTAAATATTTTGCATACTGTGATCTCTGATTCCAATGTCAGTTGGTTTTGCCATTCAACTTTAATTATGTTTCTGTTTTGGTGTATCTGGTAGGTAACAATTGAGACATGCAGCACTTGTTTACTGAGTCCTTAAGACAGGAAAGGCCCTTCCCCTTATGGGGTTTACATTCTCTTTTGGATACACATAAAATAAAAAAATAACTAATGTAATTTCAGTGAGTGAAGAATGCCATGAAGTAAATAAAAAAGAGAAATGGGATCAAAAATAATATTTATGGAGAAGGCAGTCAAGGATTTCCAGGGCCACCCAGTTTGACAACTTCAAAGACCATCACTTACTTTGACTACACCATACATGATGATCCCTGGAGCTGTGCCATGCTTTGTCACTAGAGAAGGCCATGCTATGGACGTGACTTTTCAGCTGAGACTTGGATGATAAGAATGAGTTGAGGGTGTGTGTGAAGAACCTTTGATATTAGCCTACGGAACAGCACACTCTGATGTGGGAGTGAGTATGACTTGTTCCAGAAAAAGACAAAAACCAGTGTGGGAGCCTGGTGGGAAAAGTGGGGAGAGACAAAGCAGAAAGAAAGCTATTGTAAGATATGGGAAGAAAACTCAGGCCTAGCAGGCAATTTTACCACATTTCCATAGTCAGTATACTTCTTCAATATCTGAGACCACTGGGGCACAACATCTATTCTGTGCACAAACCTTCAACACTCTCTCACACCTCAACATTCTCAACTGCTCTTTTGGCTTCTTGCTTTTTTGGAAAAATAAATGCTATCACAGAAGAGATTGTCTATATGTCCCCCAGCACCAAACATACCAATTTACCTGCCTCAGCACCTATGCTCACTACTTTCCCTGCAGTGACAAATCTTCCTATGGTAGCCCTTCTCCTAGCAATGGATCACCTACTCCAGGACTCTGATTGTGTGATTATCCCCATTTTCCCTTGAGCCAGCAATATTCCTCTTTCTACTAGATGAGTGAATATATGCATGAATGAACAAACAGATGAACTCATGAAAGATTTGAGAGTGGGGTTGGGGGTATAGAGGGAGGTGTTAGTGTGATTCTCAGATGTTTCACCTGATTATCTGTGTGACAGGTAGTGATATTAACTGGGATGAGCAACATGTAATGGATCCTTTCTGGAGGGAACATGATGGGCCATCCTGATTTCTCAGTACCTTTGTACACCCAAGTGGGAAAGTTAAGAATGCAGCAAGATATTTAGATCAGAGACTGAGCTAGAGAGGGAAATGCAGGAATCATATGTGGATGGACAGCAATTGAAGATATAAGTATAGATGAGATGGCTGCCAAAGGAGAGAACATGGCATGAAAGGGAAAGGTGGGCATGTGCTTTACAAGCCTGAGGAGACCCAAAGCTTTCACCTCGGCTGTCCTTCAGGCTCAGGCAAGTAGGAAGTGAAGACTAATGCAGAGTTGTAAATGGCCTGGCTAAGACTGAATGAGTTCCCCAGCAAGGACCAATTTGCAAAGACTGGGAGAATGTTTCTTCTTTTTTCTTCTTTAACTTTTATTGACTCCAGGTATTTAAAGTAACTGTCAAAACATCAGCTGACCACTAAGCTTAGGCAACAGACTTTAATTGACACACATGATAAAGAATACAGACTTTACAAAAATTGTTTTAAAAAAATCACTAAACAAACAATCAACCACAAACCAATAGCCAGCAACAACAAATCTTGGGGAGAGGGAAGAATATGATTTCCAGAATCACCACATAGTAATATTCAAAATGTCCAGTTTCAATAACAAAAAATTATGAGGCACACAAACAAAGTACAGCTTATTCACAGGAAAAAAATTAATAGAAACTGTCCCTCAAAACTGTAAATCAGGGCTTCCCTGGTGGTGCAGTGGTTAAGAATCTGCCTCCCAGTGCAGGAGACACGGGTTCGAGCCCTGGTCCGGGAAGATCCCACATGACGCGGAGCAACTAAGCCCATGCACCACAACTACTGAGCCTGAGCTCTAGAGCCCACGAGCCACAACTACTGACCCTGCATGCCACAACTACTGAGGCCCAAGTGCCTAGAGCCCGTGCTCCACCACAAGAGAAGCCACCGCAATGAGAAGCCTGCACACCTCAATCAAGAGTAGCCCCTGCTTGCCCCAACTAGAGAAAGTCTGTGCGCAGCAACGAAGACCCAACACAGCCAAAAATAAATAAATAAATAAATAAATAAATATATATATATATATATAAAAGACTTTAAATCAACTGCCTTTAATATGACCAAAATGGTAAAGAAAAAGAACTAAAATAAACCAGGTGAATGATGTTTTGCCAAACAGGGGATATCAGGAAGAAATTATAAAAAAAAAAAACAATAGAAATTCTGGAGCTGAAAAGTACAGTAGCTGAAATGAAAAATTCAGTAGCAAGGTTCAACGTCAGATGTAGACAGGCAGCAGAAAGAATCAGGGAACTTTAAGATAAGTCTATTGAAATTACCCAGTCTGAGGAGCAAAAAGAAAAAGGAGAAAGAGAGAAAGAAGAAAGATTATTTGAAGAAATGATGGGTAAAACTTTTAAAATTTAAGGACAGTCACAAATACATCCAAGAAGCTCAACAAATTTAAAGCAGGATACACTCACCAAGACACGTTACAGTCAAATTCTCAAAACCAAAGACAAAGAGAGTATCCTGAAAGCAGCAGTAGGTATCAGGTTTTATTTGGACCCTGGTCCAGGCAAACTGTTAAAAAAACTATAACAGAATTGGGAATTTGAACACGGATTGGACATTAAATGATACTAATGGATGATTAATTGTTAGGTGTGATAATGGTATTATGATTGTCAGTAAAAAAGAGTCCTTGTAGATGTGCACTTTGAAATACTTATGCACAAAGTGATATTATGTCTGGAATTTGCTTCAAAAATAATCTCTAAGGGTGGGAAGTGGGTGAGGATATAGATGAAATAAGATCAGCCATGAGTTGTTCCAGTACACTTTCAGTTGTTGTGTACACTGGGTGACGAGTACATTGCCTTTCATTATACTATTCTATTTTTGCATGTTTGAAATTTTTCCATAACAAAAAAATAAAGTTAATGTAAACTATAAATAGAAGGAATTTTTAATCAAAAACAGGAACAAAACAATAAAGTGTTAAGAATAATTAGAAACAACTCCATCTCCTTGATTCACTTACTGTTGCCCCCACCATGCATTTGCGTATAGAGAAAACGAGAAAACAGTGGGCATTGGTAACAAGGAGGACAACAGTTTGGGGGTGGGGTGTTTGGGGCACCTTGCTCATCATAGATATTCTTGCATTAATTTTGTTTTTTGAGAATATTGCATTAAAGTGCGATTTATCTTCAGTACAGAGGGGTTTTGCACCCCCTAAAATGTTACGCCTGAATCCTGGAAGGGGGAGGGGTGTATCCTGGGAGCAGAGGAGGGCAAAGGCAAGTCCCCTGAAGAGCAGTGGGAATGGCCAATGGCCCCCTGGGAAGATACTGTCCTTCTACGGCCGTTAGAGAAAGGCCCAGGAACACACAAAAAAAGGAGAGCTTCGGGGCCCAGGCCGGTGCTTGGACAAGTGACACGGGGTGCAGGGGGGTGCGCACGGCCGGCTCGGCGCGACCCCGTAGTGCAGGAGAGGGCGTGGCAAGGGCGTGGCGTCCCGCGGTGACGGAGGCCTCACGTGAACGGCCAGCGCCGACTGGCGCTCGCCGCGCTCTAACGGTAGACCAAGCTGTTGCTCGCTGCCTTCTCGGTCCCTGTGGGAGTGCGGGCCGGGGTCGGCCCCCAAAAATAAGAGGCGCGGGAGGAGCAGGTAAGGGACCCGGAGGGGGGTCTCCAGAGGTGGCGTTGGCGAACGGACACGGCCTGCGGACCCCTCCCCGGGGATCCGGTTGCCCCGGGGCGGAGACCGCAGCCCCCATGCCCCCTGCGGCCTAGCGTTTGGCCACAGAAAACGGTAGGCCTTCTCTGGGGGCGGGCCGCGCGGCCCTGAGGCGACTGCCTGCTTCTCGCAACACAGCGAGCTTTTCCGACACCCCCGCCCCGCCCCCTTTCTTCTCGGGGTAGAAAATGGTGGTCGGCGCGGGGGCGGCTGAGGATGGGAGCGGGGGACGCTGGGTGGGGGTGGCCGGGGGTGGGAGATGCGGGGCTGAGAAGGGGCCGAGCGTCCGGATGCAGCAGCCCCCCTTCCCCCACCCTTACTCTCTGCAGGTCTGCGAGTCGAAGTGTTGCGGCGGCGCACTTGCAGCAAGAATCGGGAGGAGCAGGAGACCGCGAGGATAGGCCCAGGTCTGTGCGGGGGACAGTTGGGATGTGGGGGGAACGTGTGGATAGCCCTAAGAAGCCCCAAATACTGCCCCCTACCCCATCCTCCATTTTGGTGCTTGCAGAGACGTGGGCATGGATAGGCAGGGCAAATGGTGGGTTTTGGGCGAGGGAGGGGGAGAGCTTGGACTGGGGGCCCCCTAGAGGGCATAAGGAGCCTCTCAGGTGGGAAAACGAAAATTTGAAGAGCCTTTACATCCGGGGCTGGAAGTCTTGAGAGGTGCTTAGTAGGGCCTCTGTCCTCGGTGCTGATCAGTCCACCCAGAAAATAGTCCATTCTCTTGTCTTTTGTCTTCTAGGAGCAATGGCGTCCAAAGAGGAACAAGCAGTAAAAAATCTCAACATGGAAAATACCCAACAGGAAAAGGAAGGCGGGGACCAGGCCCCTTTGCAGAATGGAGAGGAATCACGCGATTTAGGAGGGGGTAGAGGCCAGAAGCCTGGAGGAAATGTCAGGCTGGGACGGATTAGACGACTTGTCCCTAATTTTCGATGGGCCATACCCAGCAGGCATATTGATCACAATGAAGTGGGGGATGATGTAGAAAAGCACGTAGGGCAGATGATGGAAATCAGGAGAAAGACTAAGAAGCAGCAAATGAGGCATCATTTGCGCTACCAAACTCCTGAACCTGACAATCATTATGAGTTTTGCCTTATACCTTGAATCCTAAGATTATCCCTGAGGTCAGTAATGTGGCCTCTGCTCTACATGCTTGTAGTTTTTCTGATTTACTTTTTCTGTAAACCTTTTGGTGTTTCCACTTACCAGTTTCTAATTGAATATTGCTTTGTCTCTGTGAAACTTTCTGTCAGCAGGGCAATTTCATCCAGTTATAGGAAAATTATTCTTTTCATAATATGAAATTAATAAAGCAGTTTACAAAGCAATCTTCCTGTGACACACAAGTCTTTATTTTTTGTTAATGTTACCTTTCCTCTCCTAGATCCCTGGACTCAAAATCTCAATTGTCTTTTGACTATTTTTTCTTGTCCTCAACCAGAAAGGATCATATTCATAATTCAGTATCTTTTAAGAATGTATGTCGTACTGTTTTTCAAGGAGTGTGAGTCCACCATCTGCATAAAAATACCTTGATGGGGGAGCTTTTTTTTTTTTTTGCGGTACGCAGGCCTTTCACTGCTGTGGCCTCTCCCGTTGTGGAGCACAGGCTCTGGATGCGCAGGCTCAGCGGCCATGGCTCATGGGCCCAGCCGCTCCGCAGCATGTGGGATCTTCCCGGACCGGGGCACAGACCCGTGTCCCCTACATCGGCAGGCGGACTCTCAACCACTGCGCCACTCAGGGAAGCCCGATGGGGGAGCTTTTTGAGAATGTAGGACCTCTGGCTCCTATCTTCCAGACCCACAGAGTTGGATTCCAAAATTTCCATTTATTAGTAAACTCTCCAGGTAATTCTAGAGTACACTGAAGTCTGAGGCCACTATTGTTTGTATGTATGTTGGATATCTGTGTACATATGTGTGTATCATTGTATGTATATTCCATGAACGTATGTGTGTTTCATGTCATTAAGTGTAAACAAAGTACGTGGAATAACAGGATGAATACTTCCTGAATTCAATGGGCAAAAATGTTAAAAAAGTACAAGACCCTAAAATAGACTGATTATAAGAGTGGTAGGGACAGTGGCAGATGAGGGTACTGGAGTTCAGAGATGCTAAGTACCAAGGTTACCCTCTGCTGTGCATCTTGGTGGGGGGGGGTCTGATCTGGGACATTTTCTATAGGACTTTGTCATCTGGAGGTGGAGAATATTTGACTTTTGTAACTGATAACAAGCTGAGGAAGATCAAACTCAGCAAGACTGAGGCTGTTGTTCTATATTTTGCTTTTTAGTGTTTCCAATGTAGACACTTTGGAAAAGTGTAGACATTTTAATTTTTAGAATAGAGCAGAAAGAAATCTTAAAGTTTCTTCAATCCAGTGTACTTCAAAGTGAGAATTGCCACCTATTACAACTCTTGAAATCAGTTTTGTGGGTCACAAGCAATTTTTTAAAAAGAATAAACCAAAAAACATCAGAGTTCATCACCCATGAGTAGTGTTAAGAATTATCATTTTGAGAAACTTGTTTTAGTTTTACATGTAAGAAATATTGTCACCTTATAAGATGTATTTCTAACTAGGTCACAGGGTAAAAAAACGAAGTCATTTTATCAGTCCAAACTTCATTTCACAGATGAGGAAACTGGTAGGAAAGTGATTTTTCCAAGGTCACACAGCCAGTGAGTAGTAGAGCTGGGACCACAGTTTCCAGTTCAGGGTGATTGTCTCCTCACCACAGTACCTTCACAAGACATGACTTGGAAATTTTTGCAGTGTGTACTTATTGCCAGTGGTGTGTATGGACAAACTTACACAACTTATACAAAATCACTGTTTATTTGATGTTCACACTTTAGTCATCAGAGTCCCTGCACGTTCAATTGAGAAACATATTTAAGGAGGACTCTGACCGTTAATATTTTGGGGCTGGAATGATCTTTCATTTTCTGTCTAGAGGAAGGAAGAGTCTGATAAAAAAAAATGCACAGGTGAACTCATAGGCACTTCATAAAGGCTAGCTGATGGAGTGATGTTCGTAAATGGCTTTTTGGTCCCTCAGAAAATCAATACTGTGCCTTCTACCCCAATCCTAGATTTCCCAAAGCAGCCTCAATTTTTTTAAAATATGGGAATGAGATCAGAACTTGACTGGTGGAAGGAAAGCAAGGCAGCCTCACCAGGGTTTTTGGGGATGGTGGGGGATGAGAACAGACTTTCTGGAAGAAGTAAGGGTCAATATTTTGGTTCAGAGTATGGTTTTTTGAAGAACTGAAATCCCCTCCCATTGGTGTTTCTGAGGGAGCGGGATGATGCAGTCAGAACTTTCTGGAAGTGATAAAGTTCAAGGAATAAGGTCACAATGTGATTGTGGAAAGAGAAATTAACATCCCTCTCCTGGGAGTTCCTCTTATGGTAGGGGATGAGTACAGAATTTTCTAGAAGCAGTAAAGTTCAGGGACCATGATCAAAACATGATTGCTTAAAGTCGAACTGAAGGAAGTGCCCTTTCCTGGATGTTTCTGTAAGGGTGGAATGAGGCCAGAACTTTCCGGAAAAAAGTAAAAGTCAGGGAGCCGAGTCAGAAGGTGATTGAAGGAGAACTGAGTATCACGTGAATGCTTCCATTAATTTATATATCCCATAGGAGAGTCAGTTTTTCCTGATCTTGGTGAACAGTACAATCTGACTTTTTAAGGTAATGATGGAGAGATGTCAGTGGGAGTGTCCTAAAGAAGCCTGCAAGGAAATAAAATGAATCTCTTATGAAAACAAAAGAAAAGTGAGTCAACCAGGAACAACAAAAGGAACTAATACATTCATCCCTATCAGTTGTTTATACTTTCATGTTGGTAAATTTTTAGTATCTTGAGGAAAATATGTATGTTTTTACAGATTTTCAAGCAAGGATTGGGATAGAAGTCTAGTAAATAAGGAGAAAACGGGGAGATCTCTGAGGAGGGTCAACCTTTCAGCAGCATATGCTGTTTTCTTCAAATTACAGAAAATGGAAATATCACTGAGGGAGTATTTAAAGAGACCAGCAAGGAAAAAAATGAACTTACAATGAAAAAAGCAAAAACAAGTAAATCAAATATCATGAGAATAAACAACAAGACAGGTTATCACTCTCAGCCTTTTCAGTTAGTACCTACAAGTGAGTAATTATTTTAGCTTTATTAAGGTACAATTGCACAACATTGTGAATCATCTATACTTCAATTTTTTTTAAATGTACAATTAAAGTTTTAGAAGTACCTAAAGTATTCAATTTGATCTGTTTTACATATATTTAGGCCTATGAAACCATGATCATAATCAAAATAGCAAACACTTCCATCATCTCCCCAAATCTCTTTCATCCCATGTGTAATCTCTCCCTCCTTACACCCCAACCCCACTCAACCTCTGAGCTGTTTTTTGTCACTATAGTTTTCATTTTATAGTATTTTTAAATATAAAATGAATCATAGAGCACATGCTCTTTTATTTTTGTCTGGCTTCATTCTTTAAACATAACGATTTTACATGAAATAATAGCATATTCCTTTCTATTGGTGAGTGGTATTACATGGTACGGTGAATGCTTATCCATTCATCTGTTAATGGACATTTAGGTACGTTCCAATTTTTGGCTATTACAAATAAAGCTGATATGAATATGCACGTACAAATTTTCGTGTAGACATATGTTTTAATTTTCTTGGGTAAATACCTAGGAATGGAATGGCTATGTTGTATGGAAATTGTAAGTTTCATTTTTAAGAAACTGCCAAACTGTTTTTCCAAGGAGGTTTCACCATTTTACATTTCTATCAGTAGAGTATTGGAGTTCTAATTTCTCCTCATTCTCAGCAATACTTAGTATGGTCACGATATTTTTGTCAATATTTAAAAATTTTAACCATTCTAAAGAGTGTGTAGTACTATCTTGTGGTTTTCCTTTTCATTTCTCTGGTGAATAATGATACACAGCATATTTTGATATTTTGACAATGTTTTAATTGAATTTTTTGTTTTCCTTTGCTGAGTTTTAAGAGTTCTTTAAATATTCAAGATATAAGTATTTTATAAGATGTGCAATCTGCAAATATTTTCTCCCAGCATGATTTGCCTTTTCACTCTCTTAACAGTGTCTTTCACAGAGCAAAAGTTTTCATTTTGATAATGTCCAATTTATCATTTTTTTTTCTTTTATGGGTGTCATACTTGTAAATATTTTCTTTTGGTGTCATACCTGAAAACTCATTGCCAAAACCAAGATCACACAGATATTCTCCTATATTTTCTTCCAGATTCTTATGCTTTACATTTACATTTTATGATTTACATTGTGTTGTACATGTATATTTAACACATTTAGATATATTTCAATGAAAATTTAACATTTAAGTATATTATACTTTGAGTTAATTTTTCTATAAGTTGTGAGGTATGTTTTGAAGTCCATTTTTTTTAGTTATGCGTGTCTAGTTATTTTGGTTTCATTTCTTCTTTTCCAATATATGTTTCTTGGAACTTTGTTCATAGACAATAATGTCATCCACAAATATGGAAAATTTTCTTTACTTTACAATTTGTATGTCTTTTATTTCTTTTTCTTGCCTTGTTGCACCAGATAAGACTTCCATTATGATGTTGAATAAGAGTGCTGAGAGTCGATATTCTTGCCTTGTTCCCAGTTTTGAGAGAAAATATTCGGTCCTTCACCATTTAATATGTTAGCTGAAGGTTTTTTGTAGAAGCCTTTTATCAGGTTGTGGACGTTGACTTCTATTCATAGTTTGCTAAGAGTTTTCATCATTAATAGATATCGCATTTTGTCAAAAGACTTCTTTGCATCTATGGCTATGCTCATGTGTTTTTTCTTCTTTGGGTTCTTAATGTGATGGATTGCATTGCTTGATTTTCAAATATTGAATTAGCCTTTCATTCTCAGGATAAACCCCACTTGGTTGCAGTAGATTGTTCTTTCTATGTATTGAAAAATTTAATCTGGTAATATGTGGGATATTGGTTTTAGTTTTCTTTATTTGTACTATATTTCTCTGCTTTGGTATCAGAGTAATGTTGACATTGCAAAATGAGTTGGAATGTATTTCTTAGTTTTGTATTAGTTTTCAAAACTATACAAACTAATACAAAAATGTATTAGTTTTCAATTACTGTCATAAGAAATTACCACAAACTTAGAGCTTTAAACAATACAAATATATTATCTTATGATTATCTAGGTCATAAGTCTCACCTGCCAAAAATCAAGATGTCAGCAGAGCTGTATTCCTTTCTGGAGGCTCTAGGGGAACATCTGTTTCTTTTCTCACAAAGACTGTTGGCAGAATTTAGTTCCTTGTGGTTGTAGGACTGAGATCCCTGTTTTCTTACTGACTGTCAGCTAAAGGTCATTCCCAGCTTCCAGAAGTCACCCACGTATTTTGGGTCATGACCCTCTTTCTCCATCTTCAAAGCCAGCAATGGCTGGTAAAGTGCTTATTACATTTTGAATTTCTCCTCCTCCTTGTATCTCATCTCTCTGACCTAGATTGGAAATGTTCTCTGCATTTAAGGATTAGATTGGGCTCACATGGATAATCCAGGACAATCTCTTCATCTCAAGGTCCAAACCCTTAATCAAATCAGCAAAGTCCATTTTGCCATGTAACAAAACATGTTCATAGGTTCCAGGGATTAGGGTGTGGATATTTGTAGGATCATAATTCTGCCTACCACATATTCTATTTTCTGGAAGAGAGTGTGTACAATTGGTGCTTTTTCTTCTTTAAATGTTTGGTAGAATTTGCCAGTGTAACTATCTGGGCCTAGAGTTTTCTTTCTGGATGGTTTTAAACTATGAACTTGATTTTTTTAATAGTTGTAGGGCCATTGAGTTTATCTGTTTTATCTAGGGTGCTGTTTAAATTAGACAATATCTATTGATTGATTTGTGTTCAAATTAACTGTCTCCTTCCTCTGTCATCTCCATACTTCCATTGAATCCATCATGTCAGTTTTAAAATTTAGTTATTGCATTTTGCAGTTCTAAAATTTACATTAAGTTCTTTTTTATATTTATTTATTTGCTGATAATTTCATTTTTAATTAGTTTTTCAAGAGTGATGGCTCTTTTGAGCATTTTTATAATAGTTGCTTTAAAGGCTAGCAAATATTTACAGACAGCATCTGTCATCCCATCATTGGTGTCTGTTGACTGTCTTTCCCCATGCTTTTTGAGATTTTCATGGTTTCTTATATGCTGAGTAATTTTGGTTCGTATATGGGACATTGAATATCATGTTACTAGATTTTGGGTCTTGTTTAAATCTATCAGTTTGATGGCACTTTGGATTCTGGTTCTTTCCCAATACATCTGCCATTTAATGTTTCCTTTACAGAGAACTCAAATAGCTGCACCACACATTCTGTCTGGTTTTTCACAACTGTGTTCAGTGCTACAGAAAGCTAGAATGTGCCTATTCTATCTTACTTGGAACCAGAACAGCACTGTTTAAATCTTTATGTTTACTTTTAATTTTTTAACTTGAAGAAAAATCACAAACTTAGAGAAAAATTGCAAAAACAGTACAGAGAATTTTTTTCCCTGAATTATTTGAGAGTAATGCCAGCCTGATGCCCCGTTAATCTTATGGTATGCAGAATTTGAAGAGGGCCCCTATGTCTTTCACCTCCTACCATTATGTTACATATATGGCAAAAGCGAGATTATTCAGGTGGGGCTAATTTAATCACACAAGCCCTTCAAAAGGAGAAACTTTTATATGACTGTTGGCAGAAGGGAAGTGAGAGAAATTGGAAGCATGATAAAGCTTGGATGCATCACCATTGCTGGTCTGAAGATGACAGGGGTCAAGTGCAAGGACAGAGAGAAACCTCTAGGAGCTGACAGCAACCCCCTGTCAAAAGCAAGCAAGGAGATGGGGACATCAGTCCTATCACTGCAAAAAAATTGAATTCTGCAAACAACCTGAATGAGCTTTGAAGGGGCTTCTTCCCCTGATCCTCCAGATAAGAGCCCAGGACAGCCAACACCTTGATTTCAGCCTCGTGAGACTCTAAGCAGAGAACTAGTCAAGCCCTCCCAGACTATTGACCTACAGAACTGTGAGCTAATAAAAGGCATTGTTTTAATCTGCAAAGTTCATGGTAATATATTACACAGCAGTAGAAAATGAACATAACCCCAAGCATCTTTAGTGCACATTTTCCACAAACACAGACATTTTCCAGCATAACCACAATACAATTATCAAAATCAGAAATTAACATTGATACATTACTACCATCTAAACTCAGACCCCAGTGGATTTTTAGCAGTTATTCTAACAATGGCAAAAGGATCCAGTTCAGAATCACTGGTTGCATTTAGTTGTCATGTCTATTATCCTTCAGTATAAAGTATGCCCTCAAGTCATGACTTTCATGACGTTATAGTTTAGTTATTTTTTACATTGCCCCTAAATTTGGGTTTGCCTGATATTTCTTCTTGAGTGGATTCAGGTTATGCATCTTTGGCAGGAATGTCACAGAAATGTTGCTGTAGTATTTTCTTTCTATCCTATCAGGTTTGTGAGGAGCCTCTTCAGACTGACCTCTGTGTCCTTTTGGTATGCCTCCCCCCATCATTTTTTGAGCACTTTGCTTTCTGGCACAGCAAAATGTTCCAGGCCCATTGTGTTCTTTACCTGCCCCATCCATGTAATCAAACATTTCTCCAAGGAATTCTTGTTCTTTTTATTGAATAATGGTATTTAGAAGACAAGATATGGATACTAGGTGTGCTTATTGCTATTGGGGTGCTGGGCTCCTAGGCTCTCTGGGAGAAAGAATTAGAGTGAATTAGAATTAGAGTGGAAAGAATTAGACAATATTGGTATGTGTATACATACACACACAGACATAGGTACTCACACATATATATCAATACATTCACACATTTACATCTATACTGGGGCATACCTCAATTTGCTGCGATTTGAAGACACTACTTATTTTACAAACTGAAGGTTTGAAGCAAACATGCATCAAGCAAGTCTACTGGCACTATTTTTCTAACATTTGCTCACTTCATGTCTCTGTCACATTTTAGTAATTCTTGCAATATTTCAAACGTTTGCATTATTATTATATTTGTTATAGTGATCTGTGATCAGTAACCTTTGCTGTTACTACTACGACGCAATGAAGACTCAAATGATGGTTTACATTTTTTTAGCAATAAAGTATTTTTAAATTAAGGTAGGTACTTTTTTTTTAGACATAATGCTATTGCACACTTAACAGACTACAGTACAGTGTAAACATAACTTTTTTTTTTTTTTTGGCGGTACGCGGGCCTCTCACTGTTGTGGCCTCTCCCATTGCGGAGCACAGGCTCCAGACGCGCAGGCTCAGCGGCCATGGCTCACAGGCCTAGCCCCTCCGCGGCATGTGGGATCTTCCCGGACCGGGGCACGAACCCGTGTCCCCTGCATTGGCAGGCGGACTCTCAACCACTGTGCCACCAAGGAAGCCCTAAACATAACTTTTATATGCACTGGAAAACCAGTGTGACTCACTTTATGCAATATTCCCTTTATTGTGGTGGTCTGGAACCGAGCCAAAAATATCTCCAAGGTATGCCTGTATTCCTTTAATTATGTGTATCATAATGTATTGAGCCAATCCTCTACTCATGGGTATTTGTGTTGTTTTCAAATTTCAATATTATCATTATTGTTCTAATTGACATCTGTATACAAACCCCACTCCATAAAGGTTGTGCTTATATATTACTCCCACCCACAGCATATAATAGTTCTATTTACTGACACCCAAGCAAGCACAGAATCTTATCAACCTTTTTAATCTTTTCTGATTTGATTAGACAAAAGAAGGATTTCTTTTGTTTTCGTTTGTAATTTTTCTGTTGTTAGTTGAGTTTCCATTTGTTTATTGGCCCTTTATGCTTCCCTTACTGTGAATTTCCCATTGATATCCTGAGTCTGTTTTGCTATTGAGTTGTTAGAGCCACTCAAATATGATTAACTCCAAATCTATAATACATGTTGTAAATATTGCATTGCATTGCATTGTTTATATGTATTTTAACATGCTTTATGATGTTATTTTGTTTTAAGGCATTTATAATATTCTTTATGGAATTTTCTGATTACAGTAATAATACATGCTTATAGGAGAAAAAGAAAAGGAAAAGAAAATTTGAACATGCTAATAGGAAAAACATTCAAAGACTAGAGTATGGTAATAACTTTTCTAATATCCTAAAGTTAAAAACATTAAATTGGCCCAGAGGACACAGCAAGACATAGTTGTTAAGAACCGTGACTTTAGATATAGGCAAATTGGGTTCAGTTCTTACTTTGCACAATTCACTTAACTCCTTTGTCCCTCAGGTGTCCTGTTTGTAAAAAGTAATTCTAATGTATTTCAAATAGTTATTGTTAAGATTAATTTATTTCATTAATTTATTCAACAAATTTATTGAGTACCTACCAATTACTATTTTAGGTCAGTAGTTCTTAAAGTGTAATGGCCAGACCAGCAGCATCACCTAGGAACTTGTTAAAATTGCAAATTCTCATGCCCCGCTCCATACTGAATCAGAACTCTGGGGGTAGGCCTCAACCATCTGTGTTTACAAGTCTGCCAGGTGATTATGATGTGCTCTAAGGTTTGAGAACCACTCCTCTAGGCATCAGGGTTATAATGGAGCCCAAGACAGACAGAAGAAACAGATTGAAGGTTACAAGTATGAAGCACTTGTCTCATAAGCACTCAGTCAGGACAGCCCTGAGAACCAATAAAATGACATTATGTACTATCTTTTCACTATGCTTTTCTAAGCAGGAATTTTCCAAGCACATTTGTTGGTCCACCAAACAGCATGAACTTCTGGAAAGGGAGATGGAGGTTGCAGTACTCCACTATTGCACTAGTTGTAATAGTTGTGGTGAAATTATGGTAAACATTCAACCCAATAAAAAGAACAAGAACAAAAGCCAAATATCAAAGGAAAGGGCCTTTTAAAAATTGATCCCAAGGTAGGTAGGAGTGGTACATTCCTGCCTTGATGGGGTGTTTAATATGTGTAAGATATCTAGATAGTAAGGTACCTTAGTAGGCACTTAGGAGACCAAGATGACAAAAGATATCTTTGTTTTAACTGGGCACAATATATGGGAAATAATGATACTTAACACAGTACTTAGCCTTATAGATTGATTTGTGGGATATAGATTGTGTGAGAGTAAGGAGTGTAATGTTCCAGCTTGAACTTAGTGGGCCTCTATAAAATGAAAAAGTTCAGATAAGCCTCCTGACCTGGAAGAGTGGCCTTAATAGGAGAAAATATAATGATTTGAACTTAATGAAACAGTCAGGCAGACAGAGTTATGCATGTCAGAGTGGCAAAGCAGGAGCAATCCTCACTATAGTGTGGTGCCTGTTGCTCAAATTTAATTGCTTCCCCACCTCCCTAGCCCCCAATGCATTCATCATGGATAGGAGGTGCCTGTAAGTTAAAATAACTTTATGTTTGTATGTATGATGCATCAGGGCCCAAGCAACAGTACCTATCTGGGTAAATATTAAAGTGGAGAGAAAAACATTTTTTGTATTTTTTGCATATCTGTATTTTCTCATTTTCCTGAGAACATGTTTTACTTGTGTCACAAAAATAATAAAATGTTTAAAAATAAAAAAGTGAAAATTATTAAAATAACAAGTCAGTTGATACACACACACACACACACACACACACACACTACTTTTCAGCCTCCTTTATTCACAGTACAATATATAATGACTTTTTTTCTGTGAAAATTGGAAAAAAATCCCCTACTAAAATGCAAACTTGCATATAGAATCACAAGACAAAATCCAATGAGATACTGCTAATAACAGGAACATCTAAAACCAGTACCATCTCAGTCTCCCAAGGCAATAGAAATAAAAATGAAAATAAACAAATGGGACCTAATCAAACTACAAGCTTCTGCACAGCAAAAGAAACCAGAAACAAAATGAAAGGCAACCTACAGAATGGGAGAAAATATTTGCAAACGATGTGACTGACAAGAGCTTAATTTCCAAAGTATACAAAAAGCTCATACAACTTGACAGCAAAAAAACAACAACTCACTCAAAAAATGGGCAGAAAACCTAGAGAGACATTTCTCCAAAGAAGAAATACAGATGGCCAATAGGCACATGAAAAGATGCTCAATATTGCTAGTTATTAGAGAAATGCAAATCAAAACTCCAATGAGGTACCACCTCACGTGGGTCAGAAAGACCATCATTAAAAAGTCTACAAATAACAAATGCTGGAGAGGGTGTGGAGAAAAGGGAACCCTCTTACACTGTTGGCGGGAACGTAAGTTGGTGCAGCCACTGTGGAAAACAGTATGGAGGTTCCTCAGAAAACTAAAAATAGAATTACCATATGATCCAGCAATCCCATTCTTGGGCGTATATCCAGACAAAAGTATAATTCAAAAGGATACATGCACCCCTATGCTCACAGCAGCCCTATTCACAATAGCCAAGACATAGAAACAACCTAAATGTCCATCAACAGATGAGTGGATAAAGAAGATGTGGTATGTAAGTACAATGGAATACTACTCAGCCATAAAAAGGAATGAAATAGGGCTTCCCTGGTGGCGCAGTGTTTGAGAGTCTGCCTGCTGATGCAGGGGACACGGGTTCGTGCCCCGGTCCAGGAAGATCCCACATGCCGTGGAGCAGCTGGGCCTGTGAGCCATGGCCGCTGAGCCTGCGCGTCCGGAGCCTGTGCTCTGCAATGGGAGAGGCCACGACAGTGAGAGTCCCGGGTACCGAAAAAAAAAAAAAAAAAAAAGGAATGAAATAATGCCTTTAGCAGCAACATGGATGCAATGAGAGATTACCATACTAAGTGAAGTAAGTCAGTAAGAGAAATACCATATGATATCACTTATATGTGGAATCTAAAATATGACACAAATGAACCTATCTATGAAACAGAAACAGAATCAGGGACAAAGAGAATAGACTGGTGGTCGCCAAGGGGGAAAGGGTGGAAGAAGGTAGCAGCAGGAGTTTGGGATTAGCAGATGCAAACTGGTATATATAGAATGGATAAATGACAAGGTCCTACTGTATAGCACAATGAACTATATTCAATATCCTGTGACAAACCATAATGGAAAAGAATATGAAAAGGAATGTATATATATATGTATAACTGAGTCACTTTGCTGTACAGCAGTAATTAACACAACATTGTAATTCAACTATACTTCAATAAAAAATAAATTAAAAAAATAAAACCAGTACCATCAAAAGTTCAAAAGTAAGATGAGCACAGTTATAACTAGAGAATGCCACCAAAAATAAAAGTCAGGCTCTAATTATATAGGAAAAAAAAGAATTGAAGGCAAAAAGCATTAAATCGGATATGGCTGCTTCCTGGACTGTCTTTGCTTCCAATGCATTACTCTAAATTTACTTCTTAATCTTTTTTGTCTCTTCCAGACACTTTTCTATTGTGTTGTTCATTCCATCATCCATCTACTTTCTTGAATCAAGTAAGGGGTGTAAATGTATCTCTCATCCTGTAATTCACTCCTCTGTTCTCTTCAGGTTCTTTCTTGCCTTTCTCCCATACCCAAAGGGCACCTCTAGATTCCCTCAGTCTCTTTCAACAATTTCCCCTTTAGTTCTTTCCATGAGTCTTCTTTTACTGACTGAGGGGCAAGTAGGAGCAGTGTGAAGTCCTAGTTACATTCTGGCCTGGGCCATATCCACTCCTTCAGCCCACCAGCACCAGGGGCTCCAGTCCAGGGCACTGTGTCATACCTACCTGCCCCAATCCCAAGCAGTTTCCTCCTCCTTTTTTCCTCTTGGACTGAGACACAGCTAATGGACATTTGGACCTACAGACAGATGAGAGACAGTGTGGTATGGCAGTGCTTGGTGAACAGACCAGTACACTAGACAAGGGTCTCCTTTAAGACTGGCCTACACCATCTCTTCAAGTCTCAAATCTCCCGCTCCCCGCCCTGCCTCGCCCCCACCCCCAGCCATGAAATACCCACCTTATTGGAGTAGGGAATTCGTTTTAATGATTTCTTAGTCTTTGTTAATGCACTGTGCGCCCCTAGATAATCATTTGTTTTACCTCCTCCCTCTTAATTTCAAGGCTCATCTCCGTGTTTATCCACCGCTTCCCTGTAGACAGGCTGTAAAATCAAAGGATTATTTCCAAACTATTCCCAAGTCTCTGTGTTCCCTCCTTCCCTCCTGACCTTCTTCTCCAGCCCTTCCTTCCATCCCAAGGCCCATCATTTTTGTTCCAAAAGGTTAAAGAGGTGTCGATGAAACAGGCCCAGACCGACTTCATTCTTTGCCTTCCTTCGCCTCCACGCACCCACTCATGCCACCATCAACGCAGAGTTCCTGGTCTAATTGCTCACACAGACCTGCTTTGTTCTGGGGAAGTGTGTTCATCCCCCTCCCTCTCTTGGCCAGATGCCAGCCTCACTCGATGGAAAAGGGGAGTGAGTACTGCAGAGAAAAAGACCTGAACTAGAGGGACTTATGCACACCTTGGCTCCTGGTCACAGGAGGTCCTCGCGTCATTACCGAGCTTGCCAACCGCCCCACCCCCCTCAACTGGCTCCGAGGACCCCCACCCACCTCTCAGCCGGCAGGCTGTGCATCAGGAACTCCCACCACACTCCTGCCACATACACACTCACAGAGACCGCGCCCCTCCTTACACCCATCTGTATGGGGAGACCCGACGGCGCACTGCCCTGTCATTCATTCTAGTCCTCACCAATCTGAGGAACTACAAGTGACATCACAGCCTGAGGTTGGAGTTTCCACTTCTCTGGTTTTTAATGAAGGTCTCCATCCACTTCCCCAGGCCTTGGCCTTTTCTGCTTTTCTGTCCTCTGCCTCTCCTGCCACCTCCCTCCCTCCTCCTACCTTTCCCCCCAGCCACCAATGCCTACCAAGTAACTTGCTTTTGTCATGCAAGGTGGCAGGGATCTAAAGTGTGATTTTTACTAATTCTCAAGATTTTTCTACATAGTTTCTTTTTGAAATCATAAATACAATAAAGCTATTTTTTATTTGGGAGGAGAAAATGTTTTTTGTTTTGTTTTTTTTTTAAGATTGTTAACATTCCTCCAGCTCCAGATTCAATTTTAACATTATTCTTTTCCCATTTCTTGGTCATTGGTTGTTTTAAGTTCTACTTTAGAAACTTTAGAAAGAATCAAGGGATTTGAAAAACAGTTTGAGTTTATGCTCTTCCAAAGAGGTAACTTATCATAACTTATCAACTTTGTAACCATAATTCACTTGCATGTAAATGATACCTGAAAATTTTAAGGGGATCAGGGAGGAGAGAGACCTTAACAGAGAATGTGGTGTTATTATCACAGTCATCAAGTAACTACTAAAGTAGAAAAAGATGTTTCTGCCATCTCATATCCTCAACAAACTGCATTTTTACCTGTTTGTTCCCAAATGTATATATGTATGCAACACGCATATACACGTACGGCAGTCCAGATGGATGCATTCTTTATTAACAGTGCAGGCCTTGGCATCAAGCCTCATATAGTCTCTTACATTGCTAAACTGAGCTGGACAAGCTAATACAACTCCTCTAAAAAATAACATTGAGTTTTGGTTCATCTCCACATTAAAACATTTATTAACTACACAATAATAGCTATAAATCATGCTTACACATGTGGCTCTCCAAAACTACCATCTATGAAGTATTTGCTATGTACCAGGTACATTAGTTGCCTATTCACCTCTAACCCTCACAAAAGTCCTTTGAGGTATAGTGTTATTGTCCCAATTTTACAGACAGGGAAACTTAGGTATATAGTTTTAAAAACTTGCCCAAGGTCACACATCTCTTAAGTGTAGAGCTGAATTTGAATCCAGATCAGTTTGACACCACCACTTGTGGTCATAGCCAGTAAGCTATATTGTAAGCCCCCTGAAATATTGGTATACCTTACAGTTCTTTCTAGACCTTTTTTTCATACTCAAAATGTTTATATTAGTTGCCTATTGCTACAGTATCAAATTACCACAAACTTAGAGGCTTAAAATGACAGAAATATATTCTCTTAAAGTTCTGGAGGTCAGAACTCCAAAGTTTGAGTTTTACAGGACTAAACTAAAGGTGTTGGCAGGACTGGTTCCTTCTGAGGGCTCCAGGGGAGAACCCATTGCTTTCCTCTTCCAGCTTTTAGTTGGCTGCCTGCTATCTTTGGCTTGTAGTTGCACTATTATACTTTCTGCTTCCATTATCACATTGCCTTTTCATCTTCTGAAGTCAGCTCTCCCTTTGCCTCCCTTCATAAGGACACTTGCAATTGCATTTTAGGGGCCACCTGAATAATCCAGGATAATCTCCCCATCTCAAGATCTTTAACTTAATCACATCGGCAAAGTCCCTTTTACCATATAAGGTAAAATTCACCTGTTCCAGGGATTTAAGACCTGGATATCTTTGAGGAACATTGTTCAGCTTACCACAATGTTCAAATAATCTTATGATGTTTACTTTCATATAAGCATTGACTCCTAAATCTGTGTCTCTAGCCTATATCTCTCTTTTGAGCTCCATATTATTTTATCTAACTTACTTTTGGACTTTTCCACCTAAATGTCCTACCCTGAGCAAAGTGTTTTCTCACTTCTTCTCTCTCCACACCCAAAATCTCTCTCTGGGGTCTATAGCTAAATTAATGGCACCAGGATTCAGCCAGTTCCCCACACCAGACTTTCTCCTAGTATCCCCATGCAATCAGTCACCAACACCTGCTGCTTATCCTCCTTTAAACTACTGTAACAGCCTCCCTTCTGTTCTCCTTTCAACGAAAAATTAATCAGTCCCTCTAAGAAAGAAATGGAAAATTTTATTCGAACCAAATTGAGGATTATAACCCGGGAACAGCCTCTCAGAAAGCTCTGAGAACTGTTCCACCCATAAGAGGTCAAAGCGCGGTTATATGTTTTTGAGACAAAGGGCTGTACATGAAATGACGTATTATTGACAGATCTAAGCGTACAAAGTGAGTAGTGGATCTTGGGTTGTCATGGCCCCTTACAAGATCAAGAAGGAATGTTATCTTTTAAAGAGTTGTCTTATTGGTGCTAGGAGAATGTTGCTCTTTATGGATGAGCAGGTATTTCTGCTGATGAGGAGGTTTGGTCAATGCATAATATAGATACACAATGCACAGTAGAGGGGAGAGAGGAGGCCAAAGGGCAGAGAAAATTTTTTATGTTTAAATTTTTCTTGTCTTACCATAAAATATGAATTTTATTTCACACTTCCTACCTGAAGCATTGCCCCATCCCGTAAAAGGATGATTCCTGAATTCCATACAGGAAGATGTCACATTTAATAATCCTTAAAACAGGCCTATGAAATCAGCATCTCTTTGGGAAATTCTCATTCTGCTTTTGCAGAATTCTCAAAGATAAGAAGAACCTGATGTGTAAAGAACATTTTCGTGTATTCTCATATCAACTTTTAGCTGTTACTGGAGATGAACGCCATTTGTGTAATGTTTAGAAGATGAGAGTAAAATGTGGCTCTTGGGGGGCAACTTTATGTCCTGAGAGACCACTATACTATAGCTCTGGTATATTTCTAGTCTGAATCCAGTTGCACTTTTAGCCCTTGTGTAAATACGGAATACAGTACTCTTGCTTTGGATTCTTTTGCTCTACGTCCATCCTTGCTACATCTTCACACCCTGTTACTCCATTCCTAGCATTCTTATGTTTCCTTCCACTCACTTTCTGAACACTTATTCTGGGGTTCCAGACCACTGCTTTCCTCCTGCACTGGATGGTGACTGAATGGGACAGGGCCAACGTTGATCCCTGTGACTCTCTTTTTTTGATACTTTCACTGCTGGCAAAGCAGCTCACATAGTCTGTCCACATCAAGATCTGATACAGTACTATGGGTTTTTCTAATTAAACTACATTCTTCTTTTTGTCTTAATCCTAATGTTGCTCCTAGTCCACTTTAACTGGATACTTAAATGCTCTCAAGTCCCTAACTCTCTTCCTCCCACAGGAGTCTGATCATATTCATGGTGTGTAGATATTACTATTTTAACTCTCACAAAAAAGTTTTGGTGACATGTGGTGGTCTGTCCCAACAAGCTGGCCTATGGAACGATTTCTTACACTATTTGCAGAAGCAGAGTTCAGCCTGCTGTCCCTGTCTTTGTGTTCCTCTAAAGTTGTTTGCATAACCTATCACCTGTGGACAAAGAATGTTACCTGTCATTTCAGTAAACAAAGAATGTTGCCACCAGCAAGCCACGTGCAGCCACCCCCTAACAGTACACCCTGAGGAGAATTCAGGATGGAAAAGAAAAACAAGATATAGGCCCTAGATAATTAAGATACATATCTAAGGAATAATTTCAATGAGCCCAGATTCGTGCATCTTCCCATACATAGGAAAGTAAAATCTTTAACTTGAAATGTCTGGTTTTATTTTGTCTTGTTTTGTTGTGATTAGCAGTAATCTCTCGTTCCACTACATGTTTCCTGGGGGAGGGTCAGCAAAAACTCCTATATATCCTGGCTCCTCCCTTGCCTCTTCAGAACGGTTCCTCATAGCTATCTGAGAGGCTGTCTCTTGGGCTATAGTCCTCAGTAAGGTCCCCGAATAAAACATAGCTCACAAAGTTTAGGTTGTTTTTCTTTAGTCGACATACCTCATGCTTGAAGATAACTAAATTTGTCAATCTTGATTCTAGATTCTCATTCCGCCACCTTTTCTCCTGGAGAACTGACCAGATATCTCTGTCTTTTCCCCAACCACCACTACCACCAACTTTTTATTTTGAAAAAATTCAAACTTACAAAATATTTCAAGAATAGTAGAGTGAATGCCCATATACTCATTCCCTTCATCTAGATTAGACTCACCAATTAATATTTTCCAATTGCTTTCTCTCTCTTGTTATGTATTTTTCTATCCTTTTTTCAATGCTGAACTATTTTAAGTTAATCACAGCCCTTATAATACATCAACATTTTGTATCCTAACAACAAGAACAGTCTCCTAAACAACCACAATACAATGATCACATTCAGGAAATTTAGCATCAATATAATACTATTATCTAAACTATAGTCCTTAGTCAA
Organism: Grampus griseus; assembly: GCF_964374135.1. Lineage (NCBI taxonomy): Eukaryota > Metazoa > Chordata > Mammalia > Artiodactyla > Delphinidae > Grampus > Grampus griseus. Next base: position 88,758,263 of record NC_138999.1, on the reverse strand, counting down.
ACATTATATTTAGTTGTCATGTCTTTTAATCTGTTTTAATCTAGAACTGTGCTCTAGTCTTCTTTCAAGGCATTGACATTTTGGTGAGAATGTAAGACAACTGAAATTGTCAAACATTGCTGATATGAGTACCAAATGGTACAGGAAATTTGGAAAACTCTTCAGTGATTTCATATAAAATCAAACAGTTGCTACTTCTATGCCCCAGCAATTTTACTGCTGAGTATTTACCCAAGAGAAATAAGAACATATATGCACCAGAAACTTGCACAAGAATGTTCATAGCAGCTGATACTGGAATGGAATATTTACAAATGAAATACTTCCTGCCATATCAGCAAACAAAGGGTGTCACAGTCATCAACGATTTCAGCCCTCCAACGTGAGCCTGTGAGCCCTGAGGAAACTCAGGATTTGAAAACACAGGATACTGGCCCCAGAGAGCTGAGGTGCATATCAAAGGAATGATTTCAGTGAGCCCTGACTCTTGCACCTTCCCATACACAGAAAAGCACTAAATTCCTTAACTTGAGATATCTGGTTTTCTTTACAAAACTTCTATGTAACCTGATACCCCGCCTTGCCTCCTCGGAGCAGTTTCTCAGTTACCTGAAACTGTCTCCCCAGCTGCAGTCCTCATTTTGCCCCAAATAAAACTTAACTCACAACTTTCACGTTGTGCATTCTTTTAAGTCAACACAGCTTATAATAGATTAAAAATGGAAACAACTCATATGTCCAGAACATCTGAATAGAAAAACAAATTGTTGTATATTCACGCTATGGAATACCACCCAGCAATGATTTTAAAAGAATCAACTGCCAATACACACAACTATAAGGATGAATCCTAAAAAACATTATATCGAGTAAAATGAGTGACGTGCTAGACACAAAAGAGTACATGCTGTAGGATTCCATTTATCTGAGATTCTACAACAGATAAAAATAATATAAATTGATAGAAATAAGCCGAGTGAGTACTTGTGGGGGGAGGGGGACTGGGAAGAGGACAGGAAACTTTGGAGTAATGGAAATGTCCCATTTTACACTCAATAGTATACACTTAAGATCTGTGAATTTCACTGTATGCAAATTTTACCTCAATTTTTTAAAGTGTGTAAATCAGAATATAAGCATCATGAAGGCGGGAACATTGTTTTGTTCACTGCTGAGTCTCAGGAACTAACGACGGGCCAGGGCACTTAGCAAGAGCTCAGTAAACATTGGGGAAAAAAGAAGCAGGCCTTGGAAATCATCTAAATCAATGGTATTCAAATGCATAATGGAGATTTTGACTCTCAACTTTAAATAGTATAGGTATGTCTTGCATTTGAAACTTGATATTATTGATCCACTTCTTGCCTTACTAAGAATCCTTTTGATCACTTACAAAGGTTTTGAAATTAAAAAATGGTTATTACAGCAAAAGTTTCTCTGACTCTAACCCTTTACTTTTCCTGCTTTTTCATACGTTCTCCACTTTACATGGTGAGCCTCCAGGATTAAGGGATAAACTGGCTAAAAGTGATGAGTATGTGTCTATGTAGGGTTATGCCCATATTGTTGGATAATGTTTATCTTAGTCCAAGTGGTCAGTATCAGCAGGCAGTTGAAAACAGAGTCTCAGGAGAAAAGTCTGAGATGGATAAATTGATTTTGGCTGACACATAGTTGGCAACCAGTAAGTATTTGTTGAATGAATAAATAAATGAAATTAAATTTGTGAGTCTCTAGCAAATTCAACTGAGTGTATATCCTTCCAATATTTTGCTATACCTGTACATTTTTAAAGCAGAATTAGGAATCATTTTCATAATGTTCTTTGAAATTTTTGTTTATTGCTATTTTATTTTTGAAAAATAAGATCATTTAAATGGGAGAATATTTAGAAAGTAATTATGAAATGCCACCTTGTGACCAAAGACAGGAATCCAGCACAAATTTAGCTGACAAGGGAGAGTGGCAAGGAGGTAGCATAGAGAGGGGAAGCCTCTCAGCCAGGACCCACAGAGTTATGACACTTATGCCAGGTTCTCCTCAGAAGTAAGAGGGAACAGAAAGCAAATGAGGAACTGCAAGATCCAACAGCCCCTATTTCAGCTAAAGAGAAAGGAGGAACAGAATTATACTATTTTCACCTTCACGACTTTTTTTCCTAATTATAAAAACTGAACATGCTCATTGAAAATGTTAAAATTGGAAACAGAGAGAAGGATAAAGATGAAGTTATAAATTTCCTGTAATAACACCATCTAGAAATATTCACTTCAAATATTTTGATATTTATCCTTAACCTGTGCTTGTGTTTTGCAGCTGGCTTTTTCACAAAACAGTATGTAAGGAACAACTTTCCGTGTCAATGATATATTTCTAGATTATATTTTGTCATTCCTGACAGCAAGACTTTCCTCATGATTTCACATTTTCTGGCAACTAAATAAAATGGAAATGTGAAGGGAACTTTTTCTCATCCTACAATACAGAAATGGCACCAGAGTTCATATATGATGTAAATGTATATAGAATTCAATTATTTCTTTTATAATTCCAAATGAATGAAAGTTTTTCCATTTAGTTTATGTACTTTGTTTGTACTTTGTTTCTTTTAGGCAAGGGAGAAGGTTGGATGAAAGGAACGAGCACAGACTTTTGGGGTTCCTATTTGAGTATTATCTCAGCATTATCTGATGATAATGATGATGACAATGATAATGACAACACGGATGATAATGATGATCAAAGAGCTAACATTCTCTGAAAGCCATTATATGCCAGGAATTTCATAGTTTTCTGCATTATTTCCCACTACAGTCTTGTGGGTTATACTCATTTTACAGATGAATGAACCAATCTGGCCTCACACTTCTTATAAGCAGAGAATCCAATTCTAGCCAGTGTTTTCTGATTATACTGGGTCCACCCTTTCAGATGATGGATTTCCAAGGCTTCGCCAGTGATTGTTACAATCCTTCACAGTATGACACCTGTGCCCAACAGGAATCCATTGGTTATTCACTCAGTACTATCCCTTGATCATAATGGTGATGATGATGATAATTATGATGATAACAGCAATGATGGTAATGGAAAGGAAACTTTATTTTTGATCTAAGAGTTTTATGTCCGGACATCCCATGGGTCTCCAAGAAAAGATTTATGCAAGGTCACGTACTATAAGGGGAAGAGTCCAGATTGGAACTCAAGTTTATCTGACTCTAAGGTCATATACATAACCACTTTGCCTTCCTAAACCCAAGAATGTGAATTTCATCTTCACCGTATTGCCCAACCAGAAAAAGTGGTAATGATTTCTCAGATGACAGACCTAAAGAGCAAGGGTCACAATGGCATTGCTTCCTCCACCATCAATGCCTGCAAAAGCATCTTTGTACCAATTCATAACTTGACTGCCATGGCCCCCAAGTTGTGGGCTAGAACTACAGCGCATGGGGTTGTTCAAACAGGAGGCAACACCCCTTTCCTCCTGAGCTGTAGGGTCACATGTCTTTGCAAGCTTCCTCTACCTGGGCTCTCTCCTCTACCTCTGGGTCTGGACTGATGCAGACATCAGAAGCACTGCATCAGGCCCACACAGAACTAAAGTCACTACAGAACCACCCAAACAGGCCCAGACACAACAGAGGCCCTTCTGGAAGTCTGAGCAAGGTGGGTGGGAGAGGCATGACAGAGATCTTGTCTAAGATCTATCCCCGTTTTCACCCCAATTGTTTTGGGAGCTATTTCACTGGACACTGAGAGAAGGGTCAGCCCTTCCTGCTTTAACTCCAAGTTACCTGATCAGATCCAGTTCAGGCAACTGCTTGGCCAAAGGCTATCAAAACCAACATCTTCAGTTAGTGAATTTTGAAGTCTTATCTTCTTCCCTTAAAAAGTTCCCATCCTTAGGTAGGCAAATTCCTAGGTATTTTATTCTTTTTGATGCGATGGTAAATGGGATTGTTTCTTTAATTTCTCTTTCTGATCTTTCATTGTTAGTGTATAGAAATGCAACAGATTTCTGTATATTAATTTTGTATCCTGCAACTTTACCAAATTCATTGATGAGCTCTAGTAGTTTTCTGGTAGCATCTTTAGGATTTTCTATGTATAGTACCATGTCATCTGCAAACAGTGACAGTTTTACTTCTTTTCCAATTTGGATTATTTTTATTTCTTTTTCTTCTCTGATTGCAATGGCTAGGACTTCCAAAACTACGTTGAATAAAGGTGGTGAGAGTGGACATCTTCATCTCATTCCTGATATTAAAGGAAATGCTTTCAACTTTTCACTGTTGAGTATGATATTAGCTGTAGGTTTTGTCATATATGGCCTTTATTATGTTGAGGTATGTATATATATGCAATGGAATATTACTCCATTAAAAAGAATGAAATAGGGCTTCCCTGGTGGCGCAGTGTTTGAGAGTCCGCCTGCTGATGCAGGGGCCACGGGTTCGTGCCCCGGTCCGGGAAGATCCCACATGCCGCGCGGAGCGGCTAGACCCATAAGCCATGGCCGCTGAGCCTGCACGTCCGGAGCCTGTGCTCCGCAACGGGAGAGGCCACAACAGTGAGAGGCCTGTGTACTGCAGAAAAAAAAAAAAAAAAAAAAAAAAGCCATTTGCAGCAATATGGATGGACATGGAGATTATCATACTAAGTGAAGTCAGACAGACAAAGACAAATATATGATATTGTTTAAATGCGGAATCTAAAAACAAAGGAATTTATTTACAAACCAGACTCACAGACTTAGAGAATGAACTTATGGTTACCAGGGGGAAGGGTGGGGGGAAGGGACAGATTGAGAATTTGGGAATGACATGTACACACGGTTGTATTTAAAATAAAATGCCTTTCCATAAAAAAAATAAAGCTTTTCAAACAGTGAAAACAAAAGTTCCCATCAAGCCCCCTTGTGAAAGAAAAAGGGGGTAAAGGAAGTCTAGTGCTCTGACCTGCAATGGGGACAGTCCTTGTCCTCCAGGTATGTATGTCCAGGACAGCCTGGCCTTCAGCCTAGAAGAGTCTGGTGCCTGCTGCAGGCTGGAGCACAGAAACCAAAGTCAGACCACCCTGGAGAGGGATGTGCCTTGGGGGAGCCCTTCCACATCCTGCCCCAGTTCCAAACCTCAGTGCCAGTGCACTGGATTCATCCCATCTTATAATGCTGGCAAGTGAGTTCCTGGACCTTCATCTCACTCCAGCCTGACCAGCATCCATCAGGCTGCCATAACTTTGGAGAATGGGCTGGTGACATGAACACTCCCCCCAAATGGCATCACACAGTGAAAAAATTTTTAAAAAGCCAAAGAGGACAGGGATGGCTCATTGTTTTCTGAGCTGATCACAGGAGAACTTTAATATATTTTATTCATATTGGAAGGAGTGAATGCATGGCCAAACATTTTCTTGATGGTGCTCCGTCAAGAAAAATGCATCTTATATAGCTCCCCCCCTTGATTTTTTATCTTGTCTTTGTTAAAATGAATCTTTAAAATTTTATATATAAACCTGTCAACCTTTTCCTTTAAAAGTTCATACTTAAAAAGATAAATGCTGTTATAGGCTTCTACTTCCTGAATTTCAATTAAAGTTCACCAGTATTTTCTTCTAATTATTTTACTTTCATATTTGCAATAATGGAAAGCATACTGTATATACCAGTTGTCCTCATGCTTCAGTGTATAGCATCATCACCTGGAGGAGTTTGTTACCTGTTACTTCTACAGCCCACCTCCAGGCAGTAAGTCTTAGGTGGGGCCCAGAAATCAGTATTTTAAAGATGCTCCCCAGGTGATACTGATGCAGGTGATTATGCAAGGCTTTGATAAAACATTTGGAGTGCAATCCATTCCATGAACTGTTTCTTTCTGGAATTGCTTGTAATAATACTAGAAAAAAAAGACTTGTGTAAGATTATTGAGTCAATAGCAGAATTTGGACAAACCTACTGGCTCCTTAGCAATAATCAATCAAGAAGTCAATTAAATATTGAAACATGATGTGTTACAAGTAGGTGGCATATCAGGAGGAAAAGATAGTCTTTGATCTGTAAGGAAAATATAATTCCTAACATTTACATAGAAGCCATTCTATTTTAAGTGTATTTATGAAGTTTTTGCCTTTCCAAGTTTTTTTTTTTTTCACGTATCAACTGGGGATGGGATGGGGTGAAGGGAACTGTTCCCTTAGATCTGTTTCCTGTACTGCTTTGTGCAATTTATGCATATTCTGAGTCTTCTGAACCAGTAGGGCAGGCCTGACAGGAGCCTTCAGGGAGAAATCATCCCATAAGAGAAAGAAGACAAAACCTCAGTTCTTAGACTTCGAGCGCAACTCTGACTATAGCATGACATCTTTTGCTCAAATTTGAACCCTGGTCCAACCCCCAAAATGGACTCATCATGTCTGACTCCTATGGAGGAAGTGTCCTGTGGCTGAAAATGGAAGGGGCTGTTTTACTAAAAACTCTGCTAAACACTGTGGCCCAAGCAATCCTGGAACAGTCCCCACCTCTGTTAAGCATCACTATAAAGCAGAGAGAAGCTTTAGAAGACAGAGTGGGGATTCAACGCACTGGGGACTCCAGGAAACTCAACGGGGCTTTGGCACTCAAGGACTCCACTGCACCACCAGCAGCAGGGCTAGCAGAGAGCAAAGGGCCCAGCAGAAAAGGCAGCAGTGCCCAGCAGGCCTGGCAGGACCCAGGGGAGCCCACCTCCCTGCCTATTGGACTTGTTCCTGAGCGCAGGTTGAGTCATGCCAGGACCCTCCCTCCCTCAAAACTGATGTTCTGTAGTGGGTTGGGGTTCTGTATGCATAGGTGGGAACAAGAGCCCACCAAGCACAGCTCAGAGTCACCTTATTTCTTCCCCACAGCAGCCCTGTGAGGCAAATGTTTTCCCATGAAAAGACTGAGTCTTAAGCAAGTGTATCTGTAATAACTGCCAGTTTTATTCCTCTGGCTAAGAGATCCAGAAGTAATTTGAGGTTTACATTTTTTTTAATAGTTCTTTCATCAAGAATTTAGGTCCCCCCATTGCCCTTATAAGCTGGTTGCAAATTATTTGATTGACTCTTAATTATAAAAAAAAAACTTTAATTCTTTTTGTATGTGTGACGTGTTCATTAAAAAATACATATAAGCAAAAAGAAAAAAACTCACACCACACAGAAATAAGCAGTTAAATTTTTGATATATGTATGTATACACACGCGCACACACACACACACACACACACACAATTTGAGATTTTCTCCTACATATGTGAGCTGATACTAAATATGCTGTAACCTGTTATGTTTTACTTTACAATATGGAATGAACATATTTTCATGCATATGTGTGAAACTTCCCAATTGAAAAACAGACCTGGAGAATGTGTCAAAATACAAAATCCAGATGCTGGTAATAAGGACACTACGTACAACAAAACTCCACCACATGATTAAAAATAAAACAACAGTCAAAGATACATCAGAAAATGCTAACAGAAAGAAAGCAGGGGCCAGATTTTAACATCAGACCAAAAAAAAAAGAATTCAAGGCCTAAAGCACACAGGATAAGGACGGCTGCGTGAATGTCTTTGTTTCCAATGCATCATCACAAACTTATTTCTTACTCTTCTTATCTCTTCCCTAAGCCTTTCCAACTCATCTACTCCTCTTATCATTTCTTCTGGGTCCAAATGCCTAACCGGAGTGTCCTCTTTATATCCCTGACCAGGCTGAGTCAGCCCTCCTCTAAGGTTTCCTTCTGCTTCCTGGCTTTCACCTTCTTCAGACGGTTGAGGATTTCTTTCTGCCTCCTGTGGTACAGCTTCCATAGGGCGGTCTTCCTCAGCCTTTGGCATGTTCTGTGCTTTTCCTTCATTTTCTTCACAAGACTTTTGCATGTTGAGTATTTTTCTCTTATTTCCTTTTTGAATAAATTAACCCTGGAAAACAAGGAAACAAAACGACTAGATGCCAGGCAAATGGACCAGCAGTCAGAGCATGGGTTTCCATAGAGACTGGCCTCTTCACATTCAGGTCCCTAATTGTCAAAGTTTTCCAACTAGAGAAGACTAGATCCTCAGGCTCAGAACTCCCCTGGCCCCACCCCTTTCTCCCCCTCCCCTTTCTCCCCCTCCTGCTCCAGCTCCATCTTCTCGCTCCCGCTCCAGCCCACCATTTCCCAGCAGGCCCTGCTACAGGCCTCTCCTAGCACCGAAACGGGAGCAGCGCAGAAGCAATTAACCCCTCCCTTGCCTCGGGTCTCCCAACACTCCCGCCCTTTTGGGCTTTCCCAAGCCATTCCAACCTCCTGCCTCTCACCTGAGACCGGCTGGTCCAGTCTCTGGCCTCCCCTCCCCCTTCCACGTCTCTCCAGTCTCCTCCCCCCCGCCCCCGCCCCATTTCCGTTGCAGGCTCTGCACAGGCCTCCGGCGCTTCAACCGGATGGAGAGAGGCGGCAGCGACCCGGGATGGGCTTTGGTGTCGTCCGGACTCACACCCCACCCCCCACAGCCACCCCCAGGGACCTGAGGCAATTCCACCTTTACACTGACCTGCAGGGATCCAGGGGATTTTCCTCCCTCTTCCCTCACTCGATTTGGGTCGCTCCCAAAAGACCAAGAGTCCTGCAGACAGGAGTGCTTGGTGAGCAGGTCAGTACCTGAATCACGGGTCCCTTTCACGATTCTAGGCCTTGTTCGTCTAAAGTTTCCCCACGTCCTCATCCTCTCCCTCCTTTTAAGGCAACCCCGCCCTCCTTCCCCCGTGCCCACCGGTTCCCTGCAAGCAGGGAGTGGGAGACAAGTTATTTCCAAATTGTTTCTATGTCTCTGTCTCGGGACCCTCAATTGGCTGCCCTTCTCCCTCTCCACCCCCACCCACCCCCAAACAGCCCCAAATTTCCTGCACAAAAATGAGTTTGGCGGAACCGTAGTGTTGGGAAAGCGGTACCGGCAACGCTTGGTTTCTGCTCTCTGACTCCTAGGCCCCAGGGTCCCGAAGGCAGCGCCCACCTTTATACTGACCTCAAAGGATCCGGGGCACTTTTCTCCTCCAGCAATAGGGAGCTGCTACAGGGAAACAGGCCCTGGACTATAAGGACTTCTGCACACGTCGACTCCTGGTCACGTGAGCGTTGCGTCATCAATGAGCTCGAGTCTTCGGTTACCCCTCCCATTTAACACTGCAGCCCGCCCCCTGCGTTCCCTCCACTTGATACTGTCAATCTTTTTTCGTATTTGCCAATCAGAGACAACAATACTGGTATCTTCTCCCAGCAGTTTCTACTCGTTTTTCTCGGGTTACCAGGGAGAATCAGCCTCTCGGGGTGAATCGACCATTTCTCCTTCTTCTTTGGGGAATCATCTCTCTCTCCTGCTTCCAATTTCACCTCCACGCCTCCCCCAAGGTCCTCCAGTCCACCATTTCCCTTGGAGTCCTGTCTAGCATTAAAATGGGGGAAGGTGGTAGATGGGGGCGGGAGGGCGGCTAGAAAAGAATGTGGGAGTGAGGGTGTGGAATTCTTTTTACTAGTTCTCTTGAATAGTTTTCTGCTTTGTGTAATGTTTTAAACAATCAGCATACTTTTTAAAAATGATTTTTAGGAAAGAGATTCCACATAAGCAATATTTGGCACAATATGGAGGACAAATTAGTTACATGAATTTTTAAGACTTTGGAAAAGTTTTCTAATGGCTGCAAATGAAATGACAGTTTTTACAATATATTGATCTGTTAGAAAAGGTTTTTAAAATCTTATTAAAGCAGCGCCTTTAAAAACTGACCCCAGGGCTTCCCTGGTGGCGCAGTGGTTGAGAGTCCGCCTGCCGATGCAGGGGACACGGGTTCGTGCCCCCGTCCGTTAGATCCCACATGCCGCGGAGCGGCTGGGCCCGTGAGCCATGGCCGCTGAGCCTGCGTGTCCGGAGCCTGTGCTCCGCAACGGGAGAGGCCACAACAGTGAGAGGCCCGCGTACCACAAAAACAAAACAAAACAAAACAAACCTGACCCCAAATTAATCTGTGGGAAGAGGCCCAGTTTTCCCTTGTGTAGCAATTTTATGTAAGTAATCCACTACTTTTTCTCTTTCTGGCTGAACTGAAGTTATCAAGTATTAGATGTCTGACCTTTTCATGAGGACTGCTGCATGGCTTCCGCTTGAGTTTTAAGTGGAGGCTTTAGGCACACTGCCTCTTCTCATGTCCTCTGTAGGATCCAGTGCCTTGCTAATCAGATGAGTCTATAAAGGAGTCAACTTTACTTTGGAACTCAAAAAAATGTGTTGGAAAATAACTCTCATACATCCTTGAAACACTCAGAAAGGAGAGAGTTCCCTCTATCTCACCATTTGGTGTGAGGCTTTTTAACAGGTGGAATTTTTGTTCTTGCATGCCACTCTTGAGATATTCTGATATCATTCACTTTGATCCATTAGAAAAGAGAACTATCAACATGCATAATTGTTATGATCAGAAAGCAGAGAGGACATCATTGCAGTAAAAATATTAGTTAAAAGAGGAAATTGATATCCCCGCAACCCAGAATCCACTGGTACCTGGAGGTATGTTGGTGCTGGGAATGGCAGTCTGGCCAGTGGAGCCAGCTGGAGAGTCAGGGGAAGGAGGCAGAGAGGGGTCTCTTATCTAGGATGGTCACAGTGGGATGCGGTAGCCAAAAACAGAGCCCACCACAGAGAAAGCAGGGTTGGAAAAAGTATTTTTGTTGTCTTAATGTTTTATCATTTATATTTAAGCATGAAGAATTTATTCCACAGTTGATGGATATATTTCCTATTATTCGAGGGAGAGTTTTTAATATAAATATAGCTACTGAATTATAAAGATGTAACCATTAAGTACCACAAAATATTTCCATCCTTTCAGATGTTATATTTAACAGGGGATAACTGATATTTTTAAAAAATTATTATCATATAGAGAAATGGACTCTTTTTTGGGTGTACAGTTCTATGAAGTTTAAGAAATGTATAGATTTGTGGAACTACCACCACAATACAGGATACAGTTCAATCACCCCCAAAAAAACTTCCTCATGCCACCACTTTGCAGTCATACCTTACCCCCCTTTCCTGAACTCTTGGCAACCTCTGATCTATTCCCAACTCCTATCATTTGTCTTTTTCAGGATGTTACATAAATGAAATCTACAACATGTCACATTTAGAGACAGGCTTCCTTCACTCTGCATAATGCCCTGGAGATTCATCATTTAAGCTGTTTCATGCATTAATAGCTCATTCTTTTCTTTTTACTGAGTAGTATTCTGTTATATGGATGTTCCAGTTTATTTGTCCATGTACCCTCAGTAGGACATTTGTGTTGTTCTCAGTTTTGAGTAATAATGAAAAGAGTTGCTATAAACATTGCTTCAAACTGGACTACTAGGGTAACCTTTTCTCTGACCTATCTACCTTCAGGCCTCCCTCTCCGTCTTCAATTTACTTTGCACATTACCATCAAATTAAACTTCACTCTTTCTTATTTTCAACTTGTCATTCTCCTGTTCAAAGGCCCTGGCTGGCAACCCCACTATCTGTGAATTAAATCCTACTTTCCTCATCCTGACATTCAGTGTTGATCAGAATTGAGCCACACTTGTCATCTACTTCTCTGCCCCATCCAAAAGGAACTCTCATACACTATGCCCAAGTATGCCTTCTTCTCTGTCTTTGCATGATATGTTCTTCCACCTGATTGCACTCCTCTTCCTCCTAGATCCTGGTCCTGCTCATTCTTAGGGACCTAACCTTCATCACCCAGCCTCTAAAGCCACCTCAGCTGGAAGTGATCTCTACCTCGCCCTGCCCCATCAATGCTGCAGGTAGGGTCTGCACCCCTCATATTGCTCTTAGCAAATGTTGCCTTTTACCTTTCCCCTTTCCTGTGTGTTTGTGTTTGTGTTGGGTGGGGGTTATCTAACCAGGCAGATGTTCAAATGTGGGTTGATGGAGAGTGGGGGTCAGGCTCCAGCTCTCATGCTGCTTGAGTGGCTCTTGTGATTTTAAACAGTGCATCTCCCAGAAATCTCAGAGATTCGGAAGGAGCTGTATGCCAATTGGCTCACAGACGATCCTTCTTTCTGCTTGCACAAAAATTGGAGCAGAAGTTTCATTGTCCCCCTCCTCTGCTTATTCTACTTACAGATAGTCAGAACAACCTTAATACCATTTTTATGGAGCTACTGACAGAGGATATTGTCCTGTTTTCCTAAATAGTCATAAGAGAGAGATCAGTCAGCTCACTGGTTCACACCTTACCAAGAGCCAGATGGTACAGGCCTTTACCTTCATCCTCGTCCCTGAGCAATTTCAGTGCATCAATATAGCATTCAGCTGCCTTTGAAATCAAGTTAATCACAGTAGCTTTTTAAATGTAAGATTTTTGGAGACAAGAGCATTCTTGTCAATTAAAAACTATTTTTAAAAAGGAATGAAAAGAGGGCACAAATTGATTTAAACAATGAAGACATGAATTCTGGAGAGTAGACACCATGTACCTCTGACCCAATCAATATTCTGTTTTTATACACCAAGAGGGCACTGGGGATAGCTCCAAAGTCTAAAGCCTTTCAAGTGGTGTGAGGGGAGGAGAAAGGAGCTCTTATACAAGAATATGATATCCAGAATATTGTTTTTTATGTTCTCTTTCGAAGTCATTTCCTGAGGCTCTGTATTCAGCAACTCCTGCATATTTCTTATTGCTCTTTCAAAGCTCATCCCATAGAATAGCTTGAGAGGGCTATTTCTCTCCCTCGCTTCTCTAGCACACTATCTATGGCTTGAAAACATCCCTCCCAGTATGGCAAAATCTGCTCCAGATCCAAAGGTTTGGCTGCTGTGCATGGACTCAAAGCAGTTGTCTTCTGAGATGATTTGCCCCTTTGGAGTGCAACGAGACCCAACGCATTTCGTCACTTTGCTCGACTGCGGGTAGTCCACTCATGTTCTGATGTAAATGGTACACATAGAGCCCAGGCTGATTTCCACTTAGACTGTAAGTCTCTGCTTCAGAAAGTAAACTCTTCTACCATCTCTCCTGTCACTACGTTCCCTGACATTTGGAAATTTGGCATGCGTAAGTTTCAGAAGTTCCACAAACTCTTCAGAATAGCCACTGGCCACATCCAAGCAAATGAACTTAACTTGAAGCACAACTTTTCATCTCTTCCAGATAATTCTGCCCACTTCCTGAACTCACAGCTAAATGCTGCACACATTGTGGATTATTGTGGCCAAGAGTTTCTAGTTATCCAGAGCATAATGCTTATGAATTGCTGTGAACCTGAAATGCTGTGTCATAACCACTGCCCTTTCATACGTCCCCATGGTGTCTGTGTTGACCACAGTAATAGGAATCCTTGAGCTGGTCTGCTTAGACTTTCTTACTATGTGACAGAATGCTTAAGATCCACCTCAGCTAGATTCTTGAGATTGCTTTGCTTAAGCCTTGAGGTTCGTATCTATGTAGAGCATATTGCTAGGTTGCGGAGAGGCACACTTCAGCTGTACTACAGCTTGGACCAGGCAACTTTTTCCTGTGGCAAAAGCAGAGTTGTTGGGGAGAGAGTGCTGTTGTTGCTGGCTAGGTGCTTTAAAATATTAAGTTTATAATGGAAAGAAAATCTTTGCTGACCTGTTGATTCTGACTTAGTTGCCTGCACTCTATTTACCCATCCTAACTCTTTCATCCTGTTTTGTTGACTTTCTGCTTTGTATCCCTTACTTATCTGTAAGTGCCATAGGACAAAAACCTTATCTGGTTCAACTTTGTAACCCCTCCAATGTTGAAAGTTCAAGTTGGTGGAAACGATTTAAATTTTCGCTAATATGGGAATGGTTAAATAAATTATCCACACTGTGGAAATTGTGCAGATATAAAAAGTAATGAAATAAAAAATGTGTAGTGACATCAAATTATATTGAAGTTATATTTTTGAGTGAAGAAAGTGGCAGAACAGTATTTAGAGAATACTGTCCCACGCACATACAAATAATGCATACATATATGTGTATGCAACTAGTTTATTAAGTAGTTCTAATTTTCTGGTATAAACATGGAACAATTTTATTTTTTCCAGTAACTGCTGTCAACTATGGTCTGTCAAATCTTCTGTTTCTCACTGAATGATGAATTCGTTTAATGACATTTCAGTTTGTTTCCTCAACTATTCAATGACTTTCATTCATTAAGAGAGTTTTGTTTTGGGTTTTTGAAACTCAGTCTGGTTTATTTTTTAAACTTTTTGTTTTGAAATAATTTTAGTTCTAAAGAAGATAGTACAAAGCTTTTCTGTAAACCCTACATCTAGCTTAGCCTAATACCTGTGGTACATTTATAAAAACAAAGAAATTAACATTTGTGCAATACTATCTCTGACAGTGAGAAACCTGGTTCTCCTTTATGCATAATTTATTTACTTATTTATTTAACTCTAGTATATAGTTAAAGTAGTTTCAGAACTTCTGTCATGTACCCCTGTGAGAAACAAATTTCCCCACCAGAACATAGCATTTCTGTATAGTTCTTTTTGTCTTGACCGTTATAATATCCAGTCACTTTTTCAAAGCAGCTTAGGTCAGCTCTTTTTTTTCCCTACCCTTTTTATTGAAGTTATGGCATACATCTATAATATAGGAGATTCATTTGCAACAGTGTGCTTTCCGTCTAGGGCTCCCCTACATCTTGATTTGTATATTTTTTAATGGACATAGAGCAAAAGTCACCCTTTGTGGTGTGCAGTTCTGTGAAATTTGAAAACATTCATATAGTCATGTATCAACCACCACAGTACCATACTGAAGAGTTCTATCACTCTAAAATTTCCCTTGTGTGACCGCTTTGTAGTCAACTACTCCCCCCATCCTCACCCTTGAAGCCTCTTTTATATCTATATATATTAACCTCTACATAATGTCATATAAATGGAATCAGACAATACATATATTTTTGAGTATGGCTTCTTTCACTTAGCAAAATACATTTGAAATGCATACATGTTGTTGTGTGAATCAGAAATTTGTTCCTTTTAATTACTGTGTAGTGTTCCATTGTACAGATGTATATTAATTTATTTTCAGATGTTAAAGCAACCGAACATTCCTGAGATAAATACCACTTTGTTGTAGTGTATGATGATTTTTATATGTTGCTGGATTCAATTTCCTATCATCTTGTTTAGTACTTTTGCATATATATTCATAACAGTTAGTGGTCTGTAGTTTTCTTGTGATGTCCTTGACCGGTTTTAGTATCAGGGTAATACAGGTCTTACGATGAGTTGGGAAGTGTTCCTTCCCCTTCTATTTATGGAAGAGTTTGCTAAGGATTTGTATTAATTCTTCTTTATATGCTTGGTAGAATTAATCAGCACAGTCATCTAGGCCTGGGCTTTTGGGGGGCAAATAATTATTTTTTATTATTATTTCAATTTCTTAACTTATTATTATATTGGTTTATTCAGATTATCGTTTTCTTTTTGAGTCAATTTTGATAGGAATTTGTCCATGTCATCTAAGTTATCTAATTCATTGACATACAGTTGTTCATAGTATTCCTTTTAATCATTTTTTTTCCTGAGAGGTCAATAGTAATGCCCCTCTTTCATTTCTTTCTTGCTTTCTTTCTTTTTTAAAATTTTATTCATTGTTTTTGGCTGCATTGGGTCTTCGTTGCTGCACGCGGGCTTTCTCTAGTTGCAGCGAGTGGGGGCTACTATTCATTGCAGTGCGCGGGCTTCTCATTGCAGTGGCTTCTCTTTTTGCGGAGCACAGGCTCTAGGCTCACGGGCTTCAGTAGTTGTACCACGCAGGCTCAGTAGTTGTGGCTTGCAGGCTCTAGAGCGCAGGCTCAATAGTTGTGGCACATGGGCTTAGTTGCCCCACGGCATGTGGGATCTTTGTGGACCAGGGCTCAAACCTGTGTCCCCTGCATTGGCAGGTGGATTCTTAACCACTGCACCACCAGGGAAGCCCACACTCTTTCATTTCTGGTTTAAGTAATTTGAGTCTTCTCTTTGTTTTTCTTAGTTAATCTAGCTAACGGTTTGTCAATTTTTTCGATGTTTTCCAAGAATAAACTTTGGGTTTAACTGATTTTTTCTCTTCTCCATTTCATTAATTTCAAATCTAATCTTTTCTGTTTCCTTATTTATGTTCACTTTATGTTTAGTTTGTTTTTCTTTTTCCAGTGTCTTAAGGTAGAAGTTTAAGTTATATATTTGGGATCTTCTTTTTTAATATAAATATTTACAGCTATATATTTCCTTTTAAGCACTGTTTTACCTGCATCCTATAAGTCTTGGATGTCATATCTTCATTTTCATTCACCTCATTGTGTTTTCTAATTTCCTTTTTAATTCCTTCTTTGACCCAGTGATTATTGAGGAAAGCATTTTAAAATTTCTGTATATCTGTGTATATCCCAAATTTCTTTTTGATGTTGATTTCTCATTTTATTCTACTGTGGTCAGAGCATATACTTTTTATTATTTCTTTTTTTTTTTTTTACATTTATTGAGATTTTTATGGCCTATCCTATATGGACTATCATGAGGAAGTTTCACTGTGCGTTTGAGGAGAATGTATATTCTGCTGTTGCTGGGTGGAGTGTTCTATAGATGTCTGTTAGGTCTAATTGGTTTATAGCATTTTTCAAGTCTTTGAATTTTCTTGTTGATCTTCTGCTTTGTTGTTCTATGCATTATTGAAAGTGGAATATTGAACTCTTTAACTATTATAGTTGAATTGTCTATCTTTCCCATCAGTTTTCATAGTTTTTGCTTCACGTACTTTTAGTCCTATTGTTAGTTCCATATATTTGTAATATTGTTTTATCTTCTTTATAAAATGTCACTCTTTACCTCTAGTAACCTTTTTTATTTTTAATTCTATTTTGTCTGATAATAGTATTGTTACTCCAGCTTTCTTATGGTTGCTGTTTTCATGATATACATATTTTTATCATTTTCCTTTCAATCTTTATATGTTTAAACCTAAAATATGCTTCTTGTAAACACCATACAGTTGGATCTTTTAAAAATCTAATCTGACAATCCCTGCCTTTTGTTTGAATTGTTTAATCCATTCATATTTAATGTTATTATTGATATGATTGAATTTATTTCTGCCAACTTTTTCTAAAAAAAAATTTATTTATTTATTTATTTATTTGGCTGCATCGGATCTTAGTTGCAGCACACGGGATCCTTAGTTGTGGCATGTGGAATCTTTAGTTGTGGCATGCAAACTTTTAGTTGCAGCATGTGGGATCTAGTTCCCTGACCAGGGATGGTACCTGGGTCCCCTGCATCGGGAGTGCGGAGTCTTAGCCACTGGACCACCAGGGGAGTCCCTCTGTCAACTTACTTTTTGTCTGTCATATATCTCATGTGTTTTTTGTTCCTCTCTTCTTTTCCTCCATTTTTCTTACATTAATTAAATATATTCTAATGAAGGATTTTAATTTATTTAATGACGTTTTCATTATATCTTTTAGAGTTATTTCCTTTGTGGTTACCCTAGGACTTGACATATACATCTTAGTTTATTGGGTTCTATTTCAGTTTTATACTAACTTAATTCCAGTGAGATATAGAAACATCACTTCTATATATTTCTATTCCCTTTATCCACTTATTGTGGTATTGTTATACATGTTACAACAAAATGTTATAAAACCCATCCACTGTTACCGTTATTACTTTACATAACTTTACGTCTCTTATGGAAAATGAAAGAAGGATAGCAAGTATATATTTATAGAATTTATTATGTTAACCTTTTCATTTATCACTTCTGGTTTTCTTCATTTCTTCCAGGGGATTTTAGTTACCCTCTGGATTTGTTTCCTTAGCCTATTGCAGCTTTGCTCCCACCCATCTCCTTTGTGTTTTTATTGGCAAATATATTTCTTTTCTCTGTTATAAGGCCAATAATACATTATATATATACTGTTTTAACCAGTTGAGAGAAGGAAGGGGAAATAAATATACATTTGAACTGTGTTTTATAATTACATAATTAACTTTATATGTGCTTTTTTCCCCCAGTGGATTCAAATTACTGTCTGGGGTCATTTGCTTTCAGAAGTAGAGAACTTCCTTTAGTATATCTTGTAAGGTGGGTCTGCTAGTGAAAGGTTCTCTCATTTTTTTGTTTTTCTGGGAATGTCTTTATTTTGTGTTCACTTTTGAAAGATAGCTTTGGTGAATACAGGATTCTTGGTTGACTTTTTGTATCTTTGAACAGTTTGAATATGCTATCCCACTTCCTTCTGGCCTCTATTGTTTTGGTGATAAATTAGCTGTTGATCTTATTGGAGTTCTCTTATAAGTCAGAAGTCATTTTTTTTCTTGCTGCTTTCAACATTTTCTCCTTGTCTTTGACTTTCAGCATAGTAAGAATGGCTTTCAGCATTCTTACTATGTTGTGTCTGTTTGTCAGTCTCTTGCGTTTATCCTGTTTGAAATCACTGAGCTTCCTGGATATGTAGATGAATGTTTTTCATCAAATTTGGGAAGTTTTCGGACATCATTTCTTTGTATCTTTTTCCTGCTCCTTTCACTCTCTTTTCTCTCCTTTTGGTATTCTCATTTTGTGTATGTTGGTGCAATTAATGGTGTCCCACATATCTTTGAGACTCTGTTCATTTTTCATGATTTTTTCTTTTTTTAAATTAATTTTTATTGAAGTATAGTTGCTTTACAATGTTGTGTTAGTTTCTACTGTACAGCCAAGTGAATCAGCTATATGTATACATATATCCCCTCTTTTTTGGATTTCCTTCCCATTTAGGTCACCACAGTCATTACTTTTTTCTCTTTCTTATTCAGATTACATAAAATCTATGAATCTTAGAGTTCACTAATTCTCAAATCTACTGTTGAGCTCCTCTAGTGAATTTTTCATTTCAATCTTTCTATTTTTCAGAATTTCCACTTGTTTCTTTTTATAATATCTATCTATTGATTGATTGTTTTTCTATTTGATATAATAGTGTCATCATACCTGCCTTTACTTCTTTAATCATAGGTTTTTTTTCATTCTTTGAACGTATTGGCCATGTTGAAGTATTTGTTAAATTCTACATCTGGTTACTCTCACAAGCAGTTTCTGTTGCCTGCTTTGCTCCCCACATGTGGGTCATATTTTTCTGTTTCTCTACATGTCTTGCAATTTTTTCAGATAATATATTTTAGCAACTCTGAGTACTGATCCTCTCTCTCTGGGGCTTATTTTTGTTGTTATTTGCTTGTTTTTTTAGTGACTGGCTGAATTATTTCAATCATGTCCATTTCCTCCCTGCTATATGATGCCTCTATGTTGATCCTCAGAGTGTACAGTATTGGTATGCCCATAGTCACTCTGGGATGACAGTGGTTTTGGCAGTCCTCTCTTTACTGACTCCTTACCTGAACATACTTGAATGGTTGATTGCTTTATTGTTTTTGACAATACACGGGGGCATAAGTTGCTCCACAGATTCATGGGATTAAATTTGGGCTCCTTTTCAGATACAGTTTTTGAGGTCATTGTTTGACATTTGTTTGGACTCCAAGAAGACTCTACTTAGCTGTCTATTTTCCTAATTCTCTAGTAGACTAGCTGGCCTAACATTTAGCTTATATCTCTAATGAATCTACTGACCTCCTCTTAATTGTTATTCACTACAACCTCCATTTTTTATAGCACCTGTAGCCTTCAAGTTCACACTGTGTGACAAATGAAGTCAGTTCCTTTGGAAAGAGTTTTGGAGCTCTCTGTTTTAAGGCCTGCCTCTCCCCCTGGGAAAATCTCTGATACAAGGCTCTGGAGCTAAGGATGGTGACAGTAGCACAATTCTCTCTGAGTGACACTGCTACTTTAGGAGCTGTACACTTGACTCAGGATGGGTAGTTCCTTCAGGTCTTCCTGGCTTGCCTCTCCCAGGAAATTGAGTCCCCAGTATTCTTAGCACACTATGCTGAAGGTAGAGCCTCCTTATGATGAATGGGGGAGGAGCAGAAGGAGCCCCAACCTTTCAGCTGCACTCACTTGGAATTTAGCCTGAGCAACAGTCAACTCAAGGCAGGATGAGAAGTTTTGTCTCTCCTGGGAAGATACTGTGACCCTTCAGATGTGAGCTGGGGGAGAAGGAGACCTGTGTTTTTGACTACACCCTTCTGGAGTGAAGTTTCCATCATACTAAGCTGGAAGTGGGAAGGCAAGAAAAGAATCTTGGTTCAAATGCCACAGATTATCATTGTTCTTATTGTTATAGTAGATTGTCTTTTAAAAACGTTTCTTCATTTGCTGTATGCCCTTAGGACCATTTCCAAAGAATTTAAATGATTGTATTTTAGGAGAATAACTTTTAACAATTTCACTGGGAAATGGATCCTCAGAGTTCCTCATATTGCCTTGCCAAAAGTGGAACACCAACCATAGTTATTTTTAATTTCCTGTCTGATGGTGTCAAGATCTGTGTCATTTCTGATTATTGCTTTGCCTCTTCAGAGTCTTTTCTTTTCTTTTTGTATTTCTCATAATTTTTACTTGAAAACTGGATTTGTATAAGACAGTAATTACTGAGGTAAATGGAGTTTATTATTGGAGATGAGCCTGTCATTCCTACAAAGCTTTTAGTGTGAAGTTTGCATTAATCTAGTTAGAAGTTGGGCTGAGTTTGATGTTTTCTTCCTATTTGGCTCTGAGTCTTTCCACCTGGTTTTGCAGTTTCCCTTTGTATTTCTCCCCAAAAGGAACCTGTTTCTTGCTGTCCTCCACTGTTATTTTTACTCAGTGTTTGTTAGTGTGGTGTTGAGGGAGGGACGAGCATTCTCTGGTGTTCTGATTGTGTCTTCATCTTAGGCAACCACTGTGAACCTGAGTTTTGGTGGTGTAATCTTCACATGTGTTCATGCCTCTCCTCCAGGTATAATGCTAAGCCTCTCCTCATAGGTTTTTTTGTTTTTCTGTTTCCCTTTCCTAGCTGCAGTGGGTTTCTACTTTAGACTTTAGGATATGGGTTTTGTTGTCCGTTTCCCTGCAGATTAAGTCTTTTGTTTACTAGGGGAGATAGGTCTGGTTGGAATTTCAGCAGTGACTGCTATCTCCCTCTCTTAGCTGGCAATATGGGGAAAGCTCTCTCAAATTCTCCCTGATAACACCTAGTGGGGTTTCTGGATTAAAGCTTGAAAGAGAGTGCAAGCTCTTTATGTCTGTGGACTTCAGGGACTGAACACTCTCATGCTAGCCTTAAGTCTTTAGAAATTCATTAGAAATTTCAAGCTGAATTTTCGAACTGGTCTACATGGTGTTTGGTGGTGTCTATTCCAGATAAGCAAATGCTTGGGTCCTATTTCTCCCTACATGAGTCTCTCTCTAGATTTTGGGATAATCATTTGCCCTGTGACCTCAGTTCTCTAAAGGTTTTAAGAAGATTTGTTATTTTGGGGACTTCCCTGGTGATCCAGTGGTTAAGACTCCATGCTCCCAGTGCAGGGGGCCCAGGTTCAATCCTTGGTCAGGGAACTAGGTACTGCATGCTGAACTAAGACCCAGCACAGCCAAATAAATAAATATTTAAAAATGCAAAATGTTATTTTGCATTTATCCAACTTCTTTTCCTGTTGTAAGTGTGAGTAGCATTCTTTTCAGCTCTCCATTTGGAGCTGAAACTAAAATTTGACTTGTTCATTTTACAACTTAAATATAACATTTGATTTAAAGTTCCTTTTGGTTCCCATAAGCAGTACAATCTCTTTTGCTCTTGTGCCTTGCACTGGACAGGGAGTTGGGGCCTATTTCAGAAACATTTCTCTCATTATCCCAAAAATATTCTTGTGTCTGGGAGGATAGTGAGGGAGAAGCAAGGTAGATATTCCTTATTATATGGCTGTCTTTAGCAACATTGGCCATTGTCTGTTGGCTCAAGGTGAACAGGTGAAAAGTTAAATAGTCTGGAGACTATTCCTATCATTGGAATGATGAGAACTCATAAATTGTCAGTCGTAAAGCTTTGCATTTCTTCCCTGTCCTCTTTCCCTTTGAGGTATGAAGGAGACTTTTGTAGAGATGGAAATAAAACTCCATAGCCTAAAAATGTAAAGAATTTCTCCTTTTCAGCTACAAACTAAGACTGACCAGATAATTTTGAGTTTAAAGTAGAAGGGTTGAACCCTTCTCTCAGAGTTCAGTGAAGTAGCATCCAGAGCAATAGTGATGGGGATGCAGTTGGACAGTAACCCCAAACAACCTTGCTCAGACTCCCAGAAGGGCCTTGGTTGTGCCTGGGCCTGTTTTAGTGGTTTTGTGGTGAATTCAGTTCTGTATCTGCCTGATGCCTTGCTTCTGATGTTTGATTCAGCCCAGTCCCAGAAGTACAGGAGACAGCAGGCAAGGGAGCTTACAAAGGCATGTGGTCCTCCAACTCAGGAGAAAACAGGTGTTACCACCTGTTTGAATACCCTCATGTGCTGTAGGCACAGCATCTGATTTGGGTACTAAGGCAGTCAAGCTGTGAACTGGCATTAAATGCCTTTTTAAGGCATTAATGGTGGAGGAAGCAATGCCACTGTGAGCCTTGCTTTTTAGGTCTGTCATCTGAAGAACCATTACCACTATTCGGACATCCTAAAGGATTGGCTGGGCAATAAGGTGAAGATAAAATTCAAATCCTTAGGTTCCAATCTAGGCTCTTCCCCTTACAGGTATGTAACCTTGTATAAATCACATACACTCTTTGAGCCTCAGTTTAGTCACCTATATTGAAGGCACAATAACACCTCTCTCAAAATTGCCTGTCAGAATTAAAAGAGCTAGAAATATGAAAAAATGGACTGTGAACAGTGATGATTTACATCACTTCTAGGCCACAGTGTAGAAAAAGGTGTGTGATATCTCCATGTATTCTTTTCCTCTGCTGCAGTGGTATCATGATTAGTTTGGATCTCTGGGAAGCTAGGGGGAGCAGAACCTCTCCATCCCCAATTCTCATGAAGTGTGAGAAATAAACTTTTGTTGTGTTAAGCCACTGATGTTTGGGGGTTGGTAGCTATCCTATCATAAGCTTAGCCTAAACACACAAATGGTCCTCAGAGTTAAGCAACAGAATCACTGGAATTCTTGTTAAAATACACTTTATATGTGGGAAAACTATATTGAGAGGCAAGTGATTATGATAGTGGTGATTATGATGGTAAGAGAGTACTACTCAAGTGTCATATCAGAAAGTCTATAGGTAATAACTAAACAAGTCGAGGAATAGCAGTTGTTAAGTCATATGTCTGATAAGGAACTTGCATCCAGAATAAACAAAGAACTGTTACAGCTCAACAATAAAAAGACAATCAACCTAATTTAAAAATGGGTAAAGGACTTGAATACACATTTCCCCAAAGAAGATATACAAATGGCCAATAAGCACATGAAAACATGCTCAGCATCATTAGCCATCAAGCAAATGCAAATCAAGGCCACAGTGGGATTCCACTTCATACCCACTGGGATGGCTATAAGAAAAGATACAGACAATGACAAGCGTTGGTGAGAATGTGGAGAAATCGGAGCCCTCGTACACTGCTGATAGGATTGTCATATGGCACAGTTGCTTTGGAAACAGTTTGGCAGGTCCTCAAAAAGTTAGAGTTACCACATGAACCAGCAATTCCACTCCTAGGTATATACTCAAGAAAATTGAAAACATATTTACATGCAAGAAGTTAACACTGCTGTATGATATATATGAAATTTGTTAAGAGAGTAAATCTTGAGTTCTCATCACAAGGAGAAAAATGTTTTTCTTTTCTTTTTATTGTACTTATATGAGATAATGGGTGTTAACTAAAATTATTGTAGTAATCACTTCACAATATATGTAACTCAAGCCATTATGCTGTATACCTTAAATGTATACAGTGATGTATGTCAATTATGTCTCAACAAAACTGGTAAAAATTTTAATTAAAAAAAGAAAAAATGGAAAGAAATTACCTTTGCTTCTTCCAGCAGAAATGATTAACTAGTGTATCAAATACTACATACCTGTGTTTTTTATAAATCAGAAACAAAACAAATATATTACAGTACCTCTTCATAAAATGAATCAAAGCATTCAAATGAAGTTAAAAGCAACTTTGGACATAATAATCAGCATGGTCTGAGGTTATCTACATAATAAACTAAGGCAGAACCATCATTTCTGTACTTGAAAATTTTATATTTTGAATTTTCAATAGTTTATTTTAAAAGACAAAAGAAAATGTACACGAATGTTCAGTACTGATATGGACGTGGATGGACCTTGAAAACATTATGCTACATGAAAGAAACTAGACAACAGAGGCCATGTACTATATGATTCCATTTCTATGAAATGTCTAGAATAGGCAAATCCATAGAGACAGAAAGCAGATCAGTGTTTGCCAGTTGCCGGGGAGAGGAGGGAATGGGAGCACCATTATGTGCTAACGGGTATGAGGTTTCTTTTTAGGGCAATAAAAATGTCCTGTAACTGAATAATGGCGATGGTTTCAGAACTCTGTTAATATACTGAAAACCACTGAATTGTGCACTTTAAGAGGGTGAATTTTTATGAAGAAAAGAGTGAATGTTGTGATATGTGAATTATATTTCAATAAAGGCGTTAAAAAAAGAAATATCAGGACTTCCCTGGTGGCGCAGTGGTTAAGAATCCGCCTGCCAATGCAGGGGAAACGGGTTCGAGCCCTGGACCGGGAAGATCCCACATGCCGCGGAGCAACTAAGCCCACAAGCCACAACTACTGAGCCCACACGCCGCAACAACTGAAGCCCACATGTCTGGAGCCCATGCTCCACAACAAGAGAAGCCACCACAATGAGAAGCCCGTGCGCCACAACTAGAGAAAGCCCACGCGCAGCAACAAAGACCCAACGCAGCCATAAATAAATTAATTTAATTAATTTTATAAAAGAGAAAGAAATAGCAGCATAAGCATATTCTTCTGAAATACGGAGGTAAATACCAGAAGAAACCAAAAACATTTATGGTAGTTGCTTCTGGACAGTGAGAATGTGGAATGATGAGGCAGACTGCAGTTTTTAATAATATATTCTCTTACACTATTGGGTTTTTTAATTTTATACATATATCCATAAAAATAAAAATGAGCTAAAAACAAAGGACACCTACACAGAGACATATTTTAACATCTTTATTAGAGTATAATTGCTTTACAATGGTGTGTTAGTTTCTGCTGTATAACAAAGTGAATCAGCTATACCTATACATATATCCCCATATCTCCTCCCTCTTGTGTCTCCCTCCCACCCTCCCTATCCCACCCTTGTAGGTGGTCACAAAGCACCAAGCTGATCTCCCTGTGCTATGCGGCTGCTTCCCACTAGCTATCTAAAATACCGTATGCTAACACATATATATGGAATCTAAAAAAAAAAAGAAAGGTTCTGAAGAACCTAGGGGCAGGACAGGAATAAAGACACAGACGAAGAGAATGGACTTGAGGACACAGGGAGGGGGAAGGGTAAGCTGGGACGAAGTGAGGGATTGGCATGGACTTATATACACAGAGACATTTTGAGGAAAAGTCAAAAGAGATTCTGATACATTGGATCTGAGGCGGGAGCCAGGATTCTGCATTTTCAACAAGGTAGGTGTTTTCGATGCAGATGGTCTGCTAGTAGCTAGCAAACTTTGAGAAACACTACTATATCCAATGTTAAAATTATTTAACAATGGATTGTGGTATAATCCCTCTCTTGCTGTGTTCCTTTTGGAGTGGCAAGTTTCAATTGCTAAAGAATGAAATTATGTGCTCAAGATTATGTATTCAATCAGGGACAGAACTGGGCCAAGAATTGAGGCCTTCTGACTCAATAATTAATGTATTGATTTTTAAGCTTCTGTCATGTGTTGTAGGTACCAAAATGAATAAGATAAATTCTTTGCTTTGAATAGGGCAAGTCTAGTGGGCTAATTATAATGCCTGAAAATGCATTAATTAAGATTTTACAAAGCGTTTCCCACATTTCATGTCAACTATAGTTTTATAGTTAATAAAACTATAACGTGAGAAGGGGGACCTTCTCCATAGTTCAGTAGGGAACATAGTGGGGTGTAACTCACTAGAGACTCCAGGGAAATCAAAGGGGCTTTGTTACCTTGAGGACTTCAGCTCACCAGCAGCAGTGGGGCCCTAAGGAGAGTACAGGACACATGAGAAGAGGGAGAGTGTCCTTCAGATACAGCATTACCTGGGGGAGAGTGACACCCACCTTTCAGCTGTCTGGATTTATTTATGGACACACGTGAGAGCTCCCTCAGCCCTCTCCCAAACATTTGATGGGGTTCTGGTCCTGCTAGTGCAGGGGAAAGGGTAGGAACCATCCTAACACAGTTCACACACTCAGCATCTCATCTGATCTTCTCCACAGCCCTGGAAGGCAAGCTTTATCCCCAATTCACTGATGAGAAGACTGTTCCCTACGTCAGTGGTTCTGTAATAACTGCCAGGTTGATTCCTCCAGCTGTGAGTCCCAGAGATAATGTGTTTTACGCATCATTTCACATCCTGACAACAGGAATTTTAAGTGTCTCCACTACCTTCATAAACTCACTGAGCAGTTATTTTGATTGCTTGGTATTTTCCTATGTTTCAAATACTTTATTATTTATTTTATGACAAAAGTAATCTGTGTATTTTAGGGGGAAAAGTACAGGTGAAAGGATAATCTCTACCACCAGCACCCAGAGAAAACCATTATTTTGCTTTTGGTCTACTCAGTTTCAGTTTTCCCTGTACATGGATGTATTGTATAACTTTTTTGTTTTATTTTTTCAAAAACGGGTGGATGCTGTATATGTGGTTCTGAAAACTGGTGTTTTTCTTTATTGTTATTTTACAGTGTACCATGAACATCTCCTCCATGCACGTGGGTGAAAATCCCCTACTGAAACACAGAGAGCACTGTAGTTGGATCAAAAGGCTGCTGGTAACGAGAGTGACACCTAAAGCAAAGAATCAGCTTAAGGTTAAAGCACATAGCCTGGCAAATGCCTGCCAGGGAAAGCAGGGTCAGCGATATTCTCATCAGAGGAGTCAGAATTGAAGGCCAAAGGCATTAAAGATATGGGATATCATGTAAGCGCCTCTGGCCCCTACCTCTGCCCCTCATTCCCCTGACACCCCGTTGGCCCCTTGGGGTGAATGGATCCTGTACATCTCTTTGCATCCAATGAAAACCACCCATTTTCTGTCTTTTCCTTAGCTCTTCCTGAGCCCTTGACATAGCTGCACATTCTGTCATCATCTCCTCACTGCCCAGATGCCTTTCCTGTAAGTTGTTCTGATAGTCCTTGGGGGAATCGTCCGTTCCCCTGTCCGTTTTTCTTTTTGCTTTCCGGGGCACGTAGTCTTCATCGGTGTGCTTTTCGGCAGCCCGCGGCTGACTCTCTGGCTTTGCCTGGGATTCCAGCTTGCCCTCACCGTGTGGTTTTCCCTCAGCTTCGGACTTGTCCTGCTTTTCTCTCTTCCTCTCATCTTCTGGTTGTCCCTGGTCTTCTGGCCGTCCCTCATTCTGGAGCTCTCCCTCGTGTTCTGTCTTCCCCTCCACTTCTGGCTTTTCTTCCTCATCTGACTTTCCTTCATCTTCTGTATCTACTGCATCTTTTGACTTTCCCTCATTGTCTGGGTTTCCTTCATTTTCTGGGTTTCCTTCATTTTCTCTGTAGACCTTCTCCATGTTGAGATTTGCCCTCCTTTGCCTGTCCTAGGAGACAAAACGGAGACAAAGGAGACTGAGGACTTAGGTGGTGAAATACAGGTTCTGGTAAGTATTTGCCTCTGTGATTTAAGATCTTCATGGCCTACCCCTATGGGCGGGGTGCACTCCCGCCCATACATTTTCTCCTTTCTTTCCCAGTGTATACAAGGTTGGCACACATGCTAACATGAGCCCACCTTGCAGACACTTCCACAGGTGCTTTTCCCTACATTTAAGTGGGCTGTGCTGACAAGTGTATAAGAGCAGATTTGTCCCTAAACTTTTCTCTGGCCTTGGCTATGCCGGTAACAATTTTAACTGGGTGGTCCCAACTTAGACTGACCCACAAGAAACCTGGCCAGTTTCTTTTTCCCCTTGTCTACAGTTGTAAGACTTGTAGAACTGCAGATATAACCAGACAATGGCCAGTTCTCAGATATTAGAGATACTCTGTTATCTTCAAGGACTTCACAGATGCCACACCTGCCAACTCTCACTTCCTTGTTCTCCCCACTGTCTTCACCAGCCATAAAGCACCAGGTTCCCTTAGGGTCCTGACAGAGGCCATGTATTCTGAGACTGGAATAGGGAGGCTTGGAGGAGGGGTGGCAGGTAGTAAACTCCCCAACTACTGCTCAGGCTTTAGTCACTCCTACTCCCAGGGGTCCTGGGGCAGTTGCCCTCTTCCGTTGACCTGCACTGATACTGCAGGTCTTTCCTTTCCTTGTCTGGGTTGGTGCCTACAACCACAGACCCGAAGACCTGTAGAGAAACAGGAGACAGATGGTGAATGAGGGATTGAGAAGTGAATGAGTGGCAATGAGGACACTGATTCTTTTCCGACTCTAGCTGTCAGTACTTTCCCAGCTCCTGCCATACCCTTGCCCTTTCCCTTGCTTCTCTGATCCCCCTCTACAGCTCCTCCCTAACAGCCTCCTTTTTTTTTTAACCACTGAGAAATGTCAGAGAGAGATTATTTCCAAAGTGTTTCTATGTTTCCCAATCTTCCTTCCAAATTTCTATCTCACTTTTCCTTGTGATGTTCAGGACAGTGATGTTCAGAAGGCATATCCAGTTTTGCTCAGGTCTCTACCTTCCAAACCCTCACCCCAGGGCACCCAGATAGAACGAGCCCATCACTCATTCTGAAAACGGTAATGGTAGAGTCAGGGAGCACAGCAGAAATGTCCAGAGCATTCCTGCCACCCCTTCCCTTTCCACATACACAGAAAGACCACATTTTCCTGCAATGCAAGAGACAAATTATTTCCAAACTCATTAAAAATTTTGGTCCATGTTACCTCCTCTCAACTCTCCCTAGTTCAGGAGTCACTCCTGCCCTATAGGGAGCTGGTCTCCAGACTGAACTTCAGTCCACCTCCTCTGTAGCATCTCTCCCGCTCCCCTCCCCCTCATCCCCCTCCCCCCACATCCCCCCCCCCTGCAAAAAGGACGAAGGTGGAGAAGAGCAGGCCTGGCCCCTTTGCAAGGGGGTCTGCCCTCCCCATCCTGGGTTCACAGGCGTTGCCCTCCTCCCTCCACCTGGAAGGATCAGGCCATTTCCCCTCCATCCCCCTCCGCTAGCCTTTTCCCTCTGTCAGATGTCCCCTGATAACCTGCCTCCTAAGAGATCCCAACTGGTACCCATTCTTATCCTCTGGCTCCTCTCCATCTCCTCCCACCAAGCCCTCCATCTCTTGCACCAAATGGATGGGCATCAGGGAAGGGGTAGAGAGAATCTAGTCCTGGACCTGCTCTGGTCTTTGCCCTCTGCCACCCCCACCCCAGGTGTTCGCAGGAGGCAGTGAATTTGTGACCATCTCAGGGAGATGCCTCCTTCTCACATTTCTTGCTGCCATAAGCCAGTACTTATCCAGGGAAATAAGAGATGGTACCCAGACCTCTCACCCAACACTCACACAATTTTCTGCGCCAAAATAAATAAGGGAGGGTGGCATCTGGAAAGCAGACCGGATCCTGTGTAGCCTCTATCTGTTACTACCCCTACCTCAGGTGTCCCCTTCCCCACTCTGGCTAGTACCGACCTGCGACCTTGCGGGGCTATAGGGCAGTTGTCCCCTTGGTCCCTCAGTCTGAAATCTATCTTCCTCCACGGAAATAGGGAGCTGATACCTGAAAGAGAGGGACTTCTGCACGCGTTGGCTCCCAATCACATGAAGGAAACATCACCAGTGGGCTCGGGTCCCTAGTTCTCCTTCCTGCAGGAAGTGCCTCAGGAGTCAGCCCCCTTCTTCCCTTCACTGGCCCCCTCCCACCTCACCCTTCTTCAGTATCCTCCCCTGACCTCTTGAGGCCCTGTCACTCATTTTGGTCGTGGCTAATCCCAGAGGTCAAATGGGGCCCCTTCTTCCTGTGGTATGTATTTGTTCTTCTGTCTTATCAGGGGCTGCGTCTTCTCCCAGGGCTACTGGCCCCACTGATCCATCTCTGTGGAATTTCTTTCTTTCTCTCGTTTGATCTCAAAGCACCCACCCCCTCCATCTACTTCTCCACTCTGACACTGGTGCTCACTCCTGTCTTCCAGACCTTCACATAAGAGGTACAGGGTGCATTGGTAGGTAGGGAAGCAGGTAGTTGAAATAGGGATTTTATTTTCTTCTAAATAATTTTTTTTCAGTTTTATTTAACTTATTTCCCTCACCGTGTGTTACTTTTATAAGCAAAAAGTTAAATAAAGCTATTTTCATTTGGGAAAAAGAACATGTTTAAGGTAGAGGAAAAACCCAACATCCCCAAATTGTGAGAGCAACGTAAGTTCCTAGTATTAATTTTTACTAGAAAATAGATTTGATTGTCTACTTACAAAAGAATTCTTTAAGTTTTCATAAATAGCTGGTTCTGTCATGTTCTACCGAAAATACGTGTATTTAATGTTCCCAAACAATAGCTGAGTGTTAAGTGCACTTGCTGGAACATGATGGCTAACACAATATCAGTCTTGAAAATTTGGCCCATGGCTATTTTCATTCAGAGGGTTAGCTGTGCTGCAAGGCAGCTGAGGATCTGAGGGGTGCCGACATGCTCTGATCTTCCCTGCCCTATCAAGAGAGGAGGAATATGCTGTCCCGACCCCTTCTCACCTTTCAGAGCCTCTCATCCTTTGCATTCAGGCACCTGACTGTTGCTTACCCAAAAATATACATGGAGAGGTGACCAAGGTGGTGACTTCAATAAATGCTTTTGGCTCCTTCCCTCCCTCCCCCAAATTCCCACAGAGATTATGCAACTCCAGCAGAGTTGGGAATGCTGTTCTGACAACTGGAAACCAAAACAGATCCCTTCTAGACCCCTGCAGCAGAGGGTTTCCATAAAGCCTGTAGAAGTGATTGCTGGGGGGAGAGCCTCCAGACCTGCTTGCTGTCTACCCTTATTCCCAGTGCCCAGGTGGAAACTTCCTTGACCCTGTCTACTGCTTACCACCTAACTAAGGAGATGCAGCCTGCTGGGTCTTTCAACTCTATTATCTTTACCTCCAGGGCACCTAGGAGGAGCCTAGCCACGCTGAAGAGTTGCTGCCTGCAAGTCCACACCCACCCTGGTGCTCTCTCAGCCAGATTTAGACCAGTGTCTAAGGAACTCTGACAGACTGACCATTACTGATTGACCTAGACCAGGTGTTTTCAGCTGAGGAAGTCTGTGGACCACCTGAAATAATGTGCAAGGTAGCATGTGCTTAGAAGGTAGTAGAGTATGTAGACTTATGAAAAGAAGAGCTGTACCCTAGGAGCCTCAGAAACCCTGATACATGATCAGGTTGACATCATGAAGAAGCAGAAGCTATGAGGTAGAGAAAAGACAGAAGAAGAAGGAGCTACTTGGGAATGAGACAGGAAGGAGAAGAGACAAATAGCAGCTGAGCTATGTTAGAGGGAGAGCACTTACTCCTTGGGTTCAGGCATTCTTAACTAAAGAAACCCCTGGAGTTATGTTCAAAATAATGTGCGCGTGTGTGGGGTGGTAGGGTATACACATTTTTACTGGGTGTGTACATTTGCCTAGGATAGGATCCGTTACTCTCATTAGATGCTCAAAGGGGTAATATAAAAAAAAGGGAGAAGGTCAACTGGCCTAGAAAATATATTTTCATATACATCTTTTTCTCAAATAGGACTATGTCTATTTCTTAGGAGAAATTAACAGAACAATTAGCCATTTTAAAGTGTACAACTCAGTGGCATATAGTACATTCATGATGTTGTGAATCTATCACCTCTATCTAGTTCCAAAACATTTTCATCAACTCCATACCCATTAAGCAGTCACTCCCAATTCTCCTCTTCCCCTAGTACCTAGCAACAACTAATCTACCTTCTGCCTCTATGGAATTATCTACTTTGGATATTTCATATAAATGGAATCATTCAATATTTGACCATTTGTGCCTGGCTTCTTTCACTTAGCATAATGTTTTCAAGGTTCATTCACATTGTAGCATGTACAGTATTTCATTCCTTTTTATGGCTGAATAATATTTCATTGTATGTCTATATCATATTTTGTTTATCCATACAAACATTGATGGATATCTGGGTTGTTTCCACCTTTTGGCTATTGTGAATAGTGTTGCCTTAAACATTTGTGTATAAGTTTTTATGTGGATGTATGTTTTTATTTCTCCTGGGTATATGCCTAGGAATGGAATTGCTGGGTCATATGGTAATTCTATATCTAACTATTTGGGGAACTGCCAAACTGTTTTCCACAGTGGCTGCAACATTTTGCATTCCTACCAGCAATGTATGAGGAGGGTTCCAATTTCTCCACATTCTCCAAAGCAATTGTTAATTTCCATTTTTAATTTTTATAATCCTAGTCGGTGAGAAGTGTCTTTGATTTTCATTTTCCTAATGACTAATGATATTGAGCATCTTATCATGTGTTTATTGGATATTTATATATCTTCTTTAGAGCAATATATATTCAACTCCTTTGCCCATTTTTAATTGGGCTTTTTGTTGTTGAATTGTAGGAATTCTTCATATATTCTGGATACTTATCAAATATATGATTTCCAAATATTTTCTCCCATGATGTGGATTGTCTTCACTTTCTTGATACTGTCTTGTGATTCGCAAAACTTTTAAATTTTTATGAAGTGCAATGTATCTGTTTTTCTTTTGTTGTTCATGCTTTTAATGTCATATCTAAGAATCCATTGCCAAATCCAAGGACATGAAGATTTATCACTTTGTTTTCTTCTAAGAGTTTTAAAGTTTTGGCTCATATATTTAGGTCTTGGGTCCATTTTGAGTTAATTTTTTTAATATGGTGTGAGTTCATTTTTCTTTATGGCTTTATAAGATTTAAAGATTCTTTTGATGGCAGTGCACAACACACTGTCACGCAAATGAATAAAAGGCATTTTTACAAAAAAATATATTACAATTTACCCCCTTGATGTCTTGACATCTGTTTTAAGTTCAATTATTTGGGATATTTGAGTGGCCCAAATAGTAGGGGATATTTACAGAGAGTAGGGAATAAGTTGCCCTAAACAGCATAGAAAACATTTTATTGTGAGAATTAAGAGAAGGAAAACAGGGGCTTCCCTGGTGGTGCAGCGGTTGGGAGTCCGCCTGCCGATGCGGGGGACACGGGTTCGTGCCCCGGTCCAGGAGGATCCCACATGCCGCGGAGCGGCTGGGCCCGTGGGCCATGGCCGCTGGGCCTGCGCATCCAGAGCCTGTGCTCCGCAACGGGAGAGGCCACATCGGTGAGGGGCCTGCGTACCGCAAAAAACAAAACAAAACAAAAAAAAAGAGAAGGAAAACAAATAGAAGAATGAGGAGTCTTTGTAGGCCAGCCATAACCAAATTCCCTATTTATATGGTGATAGCCAAGAAAACAGATCTGAAGTTTTCAGGGTCTCTAACAATATTTTTGGTAGACTTGTAAAGTGTTATAAATATGAATTATATATTTTATGACAAAAAGATCTTGGTAACAAGTCCAGTAGTTATGTTGTTGGAGTGTACGAACTGATAGTTTAGTAAAACATATAGAAAAAGTTAGTGGTATTTATAGCCAAGGAGAAGGGGTAGTTGTGTTCATGGTCAGAGACGTAAGACAGGAGGTAGTGGTGGGAAGTTGGAGTGGGGGAGTAGGATTAAGTGCTAGAGAGTGGGAGGTCCTCTTCCCAGGTGGTTGAGGAGTGGTCTAGGAGGTAGTTGCCCCCTGAGGAAAGCAATAATCTCCATTAATTTTTATAATGGCATTAATAGTACTGTAGTAACCTCTATAAGATTTCCCTTTAGGCATAAGAATATAGAGATGTACACCTTTTGGCAGAGAGTAAAACATAAACCAGGGTCATTGGCTAAGTAAATTATGAACTCAGGACATGTAATAAAATCACTAAAATCAAAGGGAGAAAAGCAATAAATTTATTGTGTCCAATTTGTCAGTGCCTTAGGAAAGATAGCATATAGGCATTGCTGGGACTCTAGTCTTAGTGACTGGCGTGAAGTCTTTCCTCATTGAATGATCTTGGCATTCTTGTCAAAATTCACTTGACTTATATGTGAGAGTTATTTTGGGGCACTCTATTCTATTCCATTGGTCTATATGTGTCTTTATGCCAGAACTACCCCGTTTGATTACTGTAGCTTTATGGTAAGTTTTGTAATCAGGAAGTGTGAGTCCTCCAAATTTGTTCTTCAATTTCAAGGTTGTTTTGGCTATTTAGGGTCCCTTGAGATTCCATATGAATTTTTTCAAATTTATTTTTGGCTGCGTTGGGTCTTTGTTGCTGCACTCGGGTTTTCTCTAGTTGCAGAGAGCAGGGGCTACTCTTTGTTGTGGTGCTCTGGCTTCTCATTGCGGTGGCTTCTCTTGTTGTGGAGCACGGGCTCTAGGCGTGCGGGCTTCAGTAGTTGTGGCACGTGGGCTCAGTAATTGTGGCTCGCAGGCTCAAGAGCACAGGCTCAGTAGTTTGGCGCATGGGCTTAGCTGCTCTGCGGCATGTGGGATCTTCCTGGACCAGGGATCGAACCCGTGTTCCCTGCATCGGCAGGCAGACTCTTAACCACCGCGCCACCAGGGATGTCCTCATATGAATTTTAAAATAGATTTTCCTGTACCTGAGTAAAACATCGTTGGGATTTTGATAGGGGTTGCACTGAATCCTGTAAATTGTTTTGACTAGTATTGACATCTTAACAATACTGTCTTCAATTCCACAAACATAAGATGTCTTCCCGTTTATTTGTGTTTTGCATTTTTCAGTGTAAAAGTGCTTTTCACCCTTGCTTAAATTTATACTGAAATATTTTATTCTTTTTGATGCTATCGTAAAAAAATTATTCCCTTAATTTCCTTTTCAGATTGTTCCCAGTTGTTGTATAGAAACACAACCAATTTTTATGCATTGATTTATCTGCAACTTTGCTGAATTCATTTCTTAGTTCTAACAGTTTTATTGAGGACTCTTTAGGGTTTTCAACCTATAGGATCATGTCATCTGTGAACAGAGATATTTACTTCTTCCTTTCCAATACAGTATGGATTTTTTTCTCACCTAATTGCTTGGGCTATGCCTTCCAGTACTATATTGAGTAGAAGTGATGAAGGTGACCTCCTTCTCTCATTTCTGATCTCAAAGGAAAAGCTTTCAATTTTTCACCACTAAGTGTGGTGTTAGTTGTGGGCTTTTCATAGAAAGCATTTATTATGTTGAGGTAGTTTCCTTCTATTCTTAGTTTGCTGAGTGTTTTTATCATGAAAGAGTGTTGAATTTTGTCAAATGTTTTTCCTGCAACAATTGAGATAATCATGTATTTTTTCCTTCCTTCTCTTAATATGGTTTATTACATTACTATATTTTAATATGTTGAACAATACTTACATCCAGGAATAAAGCCCACTTGGTCGTGGTGTATAATCCTTATAATGCACTGCTGAATTACATTTGCTAGTACTTTGGAATTAATATTCATATGGGATATTAGTCTAGTTTTCATTTCTTGTAGTGTCTTTGTCTGGATTTAGTATTAAGATGCAGCTGGCTTGACAGAATGAGTTATGAAGTGTTCCAAATTTTTTGGAAGCATTTGAAAAAGACTGGTGTTAGTTCTTCTTTAAATATTTGGTATAATTTACGAGTGACACCATCCTGTCTTGGGCTTTTCTTTGTTGAGAACTTTTTGATTATTGATTCAATCTCCTTACTCATTACTGTTCTGCTCACATTTTATATTTCTTCAGTATTCAGTCCTGGTAGGTTGTGTGTTTCTAGGAATTTGTCTGTTTCATCCAGGTTATCCAATTTGTTGACATACAATTGTTCATAGTCCTCTCTTTTAATCTTTTTTATATCTGTAAAACTAGTAGTAATGTCCCCTCTGTAAGTTAATTTTAGGTACATAGATATTCTTTTTTTCCCTACTCAACCTAGCTAAAGATTTTTCAATTTTGTTGATCTTTTTGAAGAACTAACTCTTGGTTTCATTTTTTTTCTCTATAGCTTTTCTATTATCTATTCTATTTGTCTCTGCTCTAATCTTTATTATTTCATTCCTTTTAATAGCTTTAGGTTTAATTTGCTGTTCTTTTTCTACTTCCTTGATATGTAAAGTCAGCTTTTCGTGTGAGATCTTTTTTCTTTTTTAATGTAAGTGTTCGTAGCTATAAGTTTCCCTCTAAACTCTGCTTTCACTGCCTCCCATAAATTTTGGTATGATGTGTCATTTTCATTTGTCTCAGATATTTTCTAAGTTCTCTTGTGATTTCTTCTTTGACCCATTGGTCAAAGTTTAATAAACTTTTATTGAGTTCCTTTGGAACCCAAGATCTCTGGGCAGTCCATCTTCATCTTTCTATCTTCCAGTGTTTTCCTATGCTTTTTGTTGTGATATGTCTTTGGTTTTTCAGTTGTAAGATGAAAGGTGTGGAAGGGATGGTGTGGCTCTACCTTATCCAGAACTGGAAGCCTGCAGGTCAGATTTTTGCTGTTTAATAAAGTTGAATCCAGCTCAGGTCTGGCTATGGTCCTACAGCTTCTCAGATGTATGGCAAGACACTTGTACTCTCTTAGCCTGTGTCCTTATTTATTGTTGTAGAGAGAGGTCTTAGGATTTCTAACACTCTGTCTCTATCCATCTCTGAGAATCAAAATGTCTTTTGACGAGAAAGGATACATTTTGATGAGGTCCAACATATTGATTTGTTTTCTGTTAGAGTTTGTTTTTTTGAATTCTAATTTCAAATTTTTTACAAACTCAAAGTCCCTAAGAGTTTCTCCTATTTTTTTCCCTAGAAATTTTATGTTTTACCTTACATTTAGGTCTTTGACACAGTTTCACTCAACTTTTTATACGATGTGAGATAAAGTTATTCTAATTATGATGATGATGATGGTGATCATGATCACGATCACTAATAAAGGTTCAATTGGAACTAGTTGTTCCAACACCAATTATCAAAAAGAGTGTCTATTCCACCATCAAATTGCCTTGGAATCTTTGTGAAAAGCATATATGTGTGAATCTATTTCTTGACTGTTCTGTTCCATTGATCAATTTGTCTATATTTATGCTGATACCACACTGTTTTGATTATGGCACCATTATTATAACTCTTGCAATAAGGTAGTGAAAGTTTTCCAAAATGTTTCTCTTCTCAAAATTGTTTGGACTATTCTCAGTCCTTTGGATTTTTTAATGTAAATTTCAGAATCAGATTGTCAGTTTCTATTAAAAACTGCTGTGATTTAATTTATGTCATGAATGTTTTATAGCTTTCAATGTACAAATCTTACACATCTTTTGTCAAATTTATCCCTAAATAATTCATATTTCTGATGTTACTGTAAATGACATGTTTTAAATTTTATTCTGGCTGTTCATTACTTGCAGAGAGCTGAATATTTTTCCTTAAAATTCATGTTCACCCAGCACTTCAGAATTTGACCTTATTTGAAAATAGGGTCTTTGCAGACATGGTTAATTGAGAATTGAGATCAGAGCATACTGAATTAGGATGGGCCACAAGCTGAGGAATGCCTAGGGCCACCAGAGCTGGAAAAGGTAAGGAAGCATTTTTCCCTAGAGCCTTCAGAGAGAACTTAGCATTACTGTCACTTTGATTTGGACTTCTGGTGTACTGAACTGTGAGAGAATAAATTTCTCAGTTTTTTTAAAGTCACCAAGTTTATGGTTATTTGTTAACAGCAGTCTCAGAAAACTAGAAATACAGCTAAATTTGTATACTGATCTTTTATCCTGCAACCTTTCTAAACTCACTTATTAGCTCTAGCAGTTTTTGTATATTACATAGGATTTTCTACATGGACTATCATGTTTTCTATGAATAAAGATTTTTCTATTTTTTTCCTTTGTAATCTGTATGACTTTTATTTCTCTTTCTTATCT
The DNA here is from genome assembly GCF_964374135.1 of Grampus griseus. Lineage (NCBI taxonomy): Eukaryota > Metazoa > Chordata > Mammalia > Artiodactyla > Delphinidae > Grampus > Grampus griseus. The sequence goes on along the minus strand of NC_138999.1, from coordinate 88,720,113 downwards.
TACTGTACTGGCTAAAACTTCTAATACAGTGTTGAATCTAATTTGTGAAAGTGTCCATTTTTGCCTTGTTTCTTATCTTAGGGGGAAAACATTTAGCCTTTAGGCACAGGTCAATATGTAGGTTTTTCATAGATGTATTGTATCAGGTTGAGGAAGGTCTCTTCTATACCTGGTTGCTGAGTATTTTAATAAGAGATTTTTAAAATTTTAGCAAATGTTTTTTTCATTCTCCCTTGAGATGATCATATGTTTTTTTCTCTTTTATGTCAATATGGTGAATTATGATTTTCAAATATTAACCTTGCCTTGAATCCTTGGGATAAACCTTACTTGATGATGGTGTACTGTAATTTTTATATATAATTGAATTAGATTTTACTAAAGTTTTGTTAAGAATTTTTGCATATATGTCCATGAAGGAGATTGGTTTGTAGTTATCTTTCCTTGTAATATAATTGTCTGGTTAGTTATCTGGGTAATTCTACCCTCGTAGGATGAGTTGGGAAGTATTCCGTCCTCTTTAGTTTTCTAAGGATTTGGCATATAATTGGTGTTATGTCATCCTTAAATGTTTAGTAGAATTACCAGTAAAGCCATCTCGACCTATAGTTTTCTTCAGAGGAAGTGTTTTAAATGAAATTTCCATTTACTTAACAACTATAGGCCTTTCTTCTATTCTAATATAAATGTTTATACTATAAAATTTCCTGAGTGCTACTTTTGCCACATCCCACAGATTATTATATGTTGTTTTCATTTTCACTCAGTTCAAAATATAATTTCCCTTTTGATTTCTTCTTTGAGTTATTTAGATCTGTATTATTTCATGTTAATTTAAATATTTGGGGATTTTTCAGAGATCTTTCTCTCATTAGCTCCTCGTTTAACTCTATTGTGCTCAAAATAGCATACATTTTATGATTTGAATCCTGTTAACATTATTGAGGCTTATTTTATGGTCCTGAATATGGACAATCTTGGTAAATATTCCACGTGCATGTGAAACAAATGTTCTATTGTTGTTGGTGGCAAGTTCTACAATTGTCAACTAGGTGAATTGGTTCATAGTGTTGTACTTGCTGATTTTCTGTCTACTTATTCTATCAATATTTTAGATAAGGTGACTGTAATTGTGGATTTGTCTGTTTATCCTTGTAGTTCTATCAATTTTGGCTTCATGTATTTTGAAGCACTGTGATATATGAATGTTTATGATTGTTTTGTCCTCTTGACAAACTCACCACTTAAAATGATGTAATGACATTCTATGACCATAATTTCCCTGGTATTATTCTTTTCTCTGAAATTTATTGTAACTGATATCAATATAGCCACTCAAGCTTTGCTCTGACTAGTGTTAAGATTGTTCATCTTTTTCTATTCTTTTACTTGTAATCAGTTTGTATCTTTAAATTTAAATTAAGGTTCTTATAGGCAGTATATATTTGTGTCTTGCTTTTCTATACAATCTGACAATCTCTGCTTTATAATTGAGGTCTTTAGACCATTTACATTAATGTGATTATTGGTATTGACATGTTTGGGTTTTAATCAGGTATCTTGCTATTTGTTTACATTTGTCTCATCTGTTCTTTGTTCTCTTTTCCCTCCAACATTTTTTTGATTGAGTATTCTTAAGATTCCATTTTATCTCATATGTTGGTAATATACATTTTTAACATTTCAGAACCTACCTTCAAGTGATATTAAGGTATAGAATAAGAACTTTAAAATTGTGTACTTCCATTCCCTATCTCCTGGCCTTTGTGCTACTATTGACATACATTTTACTCCCACATGTTATAAATTCTACAATACACAGTTGGGGGCAATCCGAAGGCTCATGTTGTTTCCCCTCTCTCAGAGAACTTTTCCCTCGACTGTCTGATGTTCAGCAACTGAAAATTGTTCTTTTATATATTTTGTCCTGATTTTAGTTGTTTTAGTTAGGGAAGTAAATCCAGTCCCTGTTACTCTATTTTCATTTGAAGCATAAATGTGGCTTGATGTCTCACGTGATGGTTAATTTTGAAGGCTTTATTTCACTTCTAATCAAAGTGCATTTCCTATGTATCTCAACTCCCTGGAAGAGTCCAGTGTCTGTGCACTCTTCCTCTGGCTAGAAAATTCAAACTGCATTGCTTTCTTTGGTCACAAGGTGGCCCTTAAGTTTATTTTCTGAATTTCCTTCAATAGATTTGTATTTTTAAAGAAAAAAATTCAGTAATTATTTGTATTCAACTGTTATATTATCTGCATTATTATTTCAATTTTGTTAGAAATACATAAGGATTCAAACATGTATCCTTATCATTTTCTGAATATCACTAAATCTATACTTACTCAGTTTTTCATTCATCAGATATCTACTAGATATGTATGATGTGCTAAAACTCCAATGACCCAGTCCATATCTACATCTCAAAACTTTCTTGAACACCGTTTTTCTTTGATAACAAAGGGAACACTCTCTAATCTCACTGCCTTCTCTTTGCTAGATTTTTTAGGCATTTATGGGAAGAATTGGTCTATCCCTTTTGTGGAGAATGGCCACTGTGGGGGAGAAAAGGAGGCTCAACACATAGAAATGATGTCAACAGGCAAATGCAGCCAGACCTTAGATATAGCTGTTCTCCTCAAAGGAACTTCATGCCCTCCTCCTTTATTGTCTTTTGCTCACTTTCTGCTGGTTGTTTCTTGCCCAAGCATTTTACATGGAGCCTGACCACTCACATACTACTCCCTTAGATGCCCTTTCAGATCCAAACACTCTGTTAAGAGCCAAGGGAATCTGGTTAGCAGAAAGCATTCTGTCCAGAGACTAGAATCCTAAACTCATCATTCTCTGAGGTTGACAGGGCACCTTGAATCTACCTATATACGAAGAGATGTACATTTTTCTGGGCATATGCATGTCTAACCTATCAAGGTATACCATGGATTCACTCACATATGAGCTTCCAATTTCTTTTCATGAAGGAAATGCTGAATATCCTTAGGCCAAGAAAGCCAGAATGCTTCTGTTTTCCATAGAAGCTGGTGCAAATATTGGTAATCAAGAGCGGTAAGTCTGGGAGACTTCCCTGGCAGTCCAGTGGTTGAGACTCTGCACTTCCACTGCAGGGGGCGCAGGTTTGATCCCCAGTCAGGAATTAAGATCCCGCATGGCGTGGCTAAAAAATAAAATAAGAAAAAGAGTGAGAAGTTTGGTAGGGCATAAGCTTCTCAGTTCATCAATTTTCCTGTCTTTTCAACTTTAGCCTTTCTCTCTATATACTTGTCTCACATGAATGTAATACCTTGTGTCTCAAGCACCTGGAGGAAGGAGGGCTTTGAAATTGATTAGGCATCTGATTCATGATGTCTGTGGTTTGCTGTGTTACATGTCATTTTCACCTGCCTAGCCACTTTTCCCTTTGGTTTCCTAAGTGCTATTGTGATGTTATATTCTAGAGCAGGGTTACCAAACTTTTTCTGTTAGGGCCAGATAATAAACATGTAGGCTTTACAGGTGGGCCATACCATTTCTTTCACAACTATTCAGTTCTGCCACTGTAGGCCAAAACCAGCCATAGATAATATGTAAATTAATAAACATGTCTGTATTCCAATTAAACTTTATGGACACCAAAATTTGAATTTCATATGATTTCTACATGTCACAAAATATTCTTGATTTTTTTCAACCATTAAAAAACATAAAATTTATTCTTAGCTCATTGGCCAAAAAAATAAGCAGTAGGCCAGATTTGGCTCATGGCCTGTGGTTTGCCAACTTCTGTTCTAGAATTCTAAGTTTATTTCCACAAAAGAAATAATATGCATAATATGTATTTCACCTACTTGGCACACTGCAAGGCAACTTTTTTTCCCAAGTTCTACTGGAACACTTAAACCCAAGAGTCCTCCAATCAATCTTCTCATAAAGGTGTCCACATTTGGGTATCCACTGAATTCACTGACATGATCTCCTGGCAACCAACTCAATATAGGATAACTTTTCACATTCATAGGTTTCACGGGGGTGGTGTGAGGAGGCACTGTCTCAAATTTTAAGTGAGCTGTTCCCTCACACATTGTATAGTCTCATGAATTATGGAGGTTTCTTGGGAAAGAACTACACCTAAGAAAGACCCAGACAGGCAAGGTCTTTCCATGAAGCTAAACGGGGAGAGGAGATTTATCCAGTTTATAAAACAGAGTGAAGATTCAATTCATTGGGAATTCCAGAGACATAGTGGGACTTTCTCACCTTAAGGATTCCTGAACATCAACAACCTGTGGAGATGGTGAGAATGGGGCACAACAGAGGAATGGACTTACCTACCCCTTAGCCTATTGGACTTGTTTGTGAGTATAGGGAAGACCTGGCTTTGGGAACTTCCCCAAATAGCTGAAGGTAATATCTAAAGGGTTGGGTCATGCATATGCCACTGGGAATGAGCTTAAAGAAAGCTTACAAACTTATTGCCTCAAGTGCACACAAAAGCCCTGGGAGGTGATTATTATCTTCATCTTGCTGATAAACATAATGATTTTTAAAGAGGTATGTCTCATCATTATTAGGTTTACACTTCTAAATAAGAGACCAAGGTAAGCTAAAACCAAGATTCTGTGACAAGTGCTTAGTAAGTGCTCACATTGCTTTATCAGGTTGTCAATCTCTTTCATTAAGTAGTATGTGTTGTTTTGAAAAATGAGAAAATAGAGGGAGTGCCCTGGCAGTCCAGTGGTGAGGACTTGGAGCTCTCACTGCTATGGCCCGGGTTCAATCCCTGGTCTGGGAACTAAGATCCCACAAGCCAGGCAGCGCGGCCAAAGGAAATAAAAAGTACATGGAGGATATAATGTGTGGGTTGCCAGGACCTCAAATCTTGAAAATGAGGATGCCCTCTGAGAGTTCTAAATGGATAAATCTGATAGACAATGAACATGGCTTTCTGTCTCTGTGAATAACACAAGAAATTATCTGTGGATGTGATACTGAAAACGTTGGGAAGATCTAGTACTCAAATCAGCATCATTTGGGAGTTGTCCAATGCAGGTAAAAAAATAAAAAGGGCGAGAAAATAGAGATAAGAAAATAAAAATTATTCATAATTCTACCATAAAGAGATCATTTTACTTTATATATCCTTAGACTGTCTATTCAGATATAAAATATATACGATTTTAAGGGAAAAAAACAGAGAATGCTTTTTTAAACTGCTTTATTAATGTCACAATATATAAAGAACATCTCTCCATGCAATAGGTAAAACTCTCCTGCTGACACAAACTTACAGATTGGGTCAGAAACACAACATTCAGTTAGAAGCTGGTAATAGGAGACCCACAAGAAACAAGTAACACCAAAAGGTTTACAACAAAGGTACGTCACAAACATGTAAGTTTAGGAAGCAGGTGTGTCTCCCTACTAACTTCAGGGAAAACATCAGGATTCAAGGCATAAGGCAAAACTCATCATGATGGTCATGGTGAGGGGGGTCAGTGCTAACTGCCCGCAGACTATGACTCAACTGCTTTTCCCTCAGCTTTTCCATCAGCTGCCTCACCTCCTCCCCAATCCTTTCCATATTCTCTTCTCTCATCCTTGCCTGTGGCTCTTCAAGCCTCTGAGTCATGTCCCATCTATACTGCAGGATGGGCTGCCTAACACGGAACCTCCTACGATTTCCTCTAGGTACACAATATTCACCAGCTTCCAAAGGGAGGGCGAAAGGCTCTCCTTTATTAGCATCCTGCCCCTTTTCATCCTTGTTTTCATTCTCCTGGTTGGCATTTTCCATGTAGAGATTTTTTACCGCTTGTTCCTCTTTGGACGCCATTGCTCCTAGGAGACAAAAGAGAGAAGAGACTATTTTCTGAGTGGACTGATCAGCACCGAGGACAGAGGCCCTACTAAGCACCTCTCAAGACTTCCAGCCCCGGATGTAAAGGCTCTTCAAATTTTCGTTTTCCCACCTGAGAGGCTCCTTATGCCCTCTAGGGGGCCCCCAGTCCAAGCTCTCCCCCTCCCTCGCCCAAAACCGACCATTTTCCCTGCCTATCCATGCCCACGTCTCTGCAGGCACCAAAATGGAGGACAGGGTAGGGGGTGGTATTTGGGGGGTCTTAGGGCTATCCACACGTTCCCCCCACATCCCAACTGTCCCCCGCACAGACCTGGGCCTATCCTCGCGGTCTCCTGCTCCTCCCGATTCTTGCTGCAAGTGCGCCGCCGCAACACTTCGACTCGCAGACCTGCAGAGAGTAAGGGTGGGGGAAGGGGGGCTGCTGCATCCGGACGCTCGGCCCCTTCTCAGCCCCGCATCTCCCACCCCCGGCCACCCCCACCCAGCGTCCCCCGCTCCCATCCTCAACCGCCTCCGCGCCGACCACCATTTTCTACCCCGAGAAGAAAGGGGGCGGGGCGGGGGTGTCGGAAAAGCTCGCTGTGTTGCGAGAAGCAGGCAGCCGCTTCAGGGCCGCGCGGCCCGCCCCCAGAGAAGGCCTACCGTTTTCTGTGGCCAAACGCTAGGCCGCAGGGGGCATGGGGGCTGCGGACTCCGCCCCGGGGCAACCGGATCCCCGGGGAGGGGTCCACAGGCCGTGTCCGCTTGCTCACGCCACCTCTGGGGACCCCCCTCCGGGTTCCTTACCTGCTGCCCCCGCGCCTCCTACCCTTGGGGGCCGACCTCGGCCCGCAGTCCCTCAAGGCCACCGGGAGCAGGGACCGAGAAGGTAGCGAGCAACGGCCGAGTCTAACACTAGAGCAGGGCAAGCGCGAGTTGGCGCGGGCCGGTCACGTGCGCCCTCCGTCACCGCGGGACGCCACGCCTTCGCGCCGCCCCCTTCTGCCCCACGGGGTCGCGCAGAACCGGTGGTGCTCACCTCCCCCTGCCCCCCATGTCACTTGTCCGAACACCGGCTTGGGCCCCGACGCTCTCCTTTCTTTGTGTGTTCCTGGGCCTTTCTCTAACGGCCACGGAAGGGCAGTATCTTCCCGGGGGGCGGGGGGCCGTTGGCCATTACCAGTGCTCTTCTGGAGACTTGCTTTTGCCCTCCTCTGCTCCCAGGACACGCCTCCTTCCACCTGCTGTGCTTTCTGCTACCAATCTCTCCCTTTTCCCTCCACTAAAATGCATAGAAGAAATGTGTCTGGAAAAGACCCCAGGAGAGAGGATTTTTAAAAATTCTTTATACCTCTCTGTTTTGTTCCTTTTATTTTAGACAAAAAAGTCAGTATACTTTTAAAAAAGGAAGTAAATCGTTTTTATTTGAAAAACAGCGTTAAAGTTGGAAAAAAGACCAACCACCTGTCTCTTCTGCGAAGTCATTATATAAATATAGACTCTACAGGCAGCTACGTTTTTAGAATTTGGAAAAGGACAAGGCAGCTGATGGCTCCTCTTGTGAGTGGCCTCTAGATACATGAGGCCCTTCCATGAGGTGAGCCAATAAGTGTGTAGTACAGCAGAGCCTTGTTTGTTTTTCAGAACTAAAACAACAACAGAAACTCCTTCACAAATTTCTGATTCAAAAGGCAATAAGTATGCCTATTTGCAAATCGCATGATCATGTATTGATAGACTCCTAAGGGATCTACAATAAACCTACTGTAGAAGTAAGAATTTAATTTAGCAGGGTTGTAGTTATGGATAGATATACAAAAACTCAGTTGTGTTCCTGTATGCTAGCAATGAACCATTGGAAATTGAAATTTTGTGTGTGTGTATGAAATGTATGATAGGTTCCAAAAATGTGAAATACTTAGGGATAAATTTAAGAAAACATGTAGAAAACTTATACATTGAAAACTACAAAAGACTGCTGAAAGAAGCTAAAGATCAAAATAAATGTGAAGGTAAACCATGATCCTGGGTCAAGAATTTCAGTACTGTTAAGATACTAATTCTCTCCAAATTGATCTATAAATTCAGTGCAGTCAAAATAAAACTTGCAGCAGGCAACTTCATGTAAACTGATAAACTTAACCCCAAATTTCTATGGAAATGCAAAGTGCCTAGAATAGACAAAATAATTTTGAAAAGAAAACCACAAATCTGGAAAATTGCATTATCTGAGTTCCAGACTTATGATGTAGTAGTAAAGGTAGTATAGTAGTGGCATGTACAGACATTGGGCTTATCAAAAAAAAAATGTCTGCTCTTTGAAAGATATGGTTAAGAAAATGAAGTGGGAATCTGGGAGAAAATACTTAGAATATGTGTAACCAACAAAAAGTTTGTATCCAGAAGATATATAAAGAACTCTTAAATTTCAAAATAAGAAGGCAAACAATGCAATTAAAAATGATCAAAAAGAATAATATATGAAAAACATTAAAAAGAAAACTAAAAACCAAAAATGAACAAAAATTTCACAGAAGTACATATGCAAATTACCAATGAGCTCATGGAAAGATCCTCAATCTCGTTAATCATCAGGAAAATGTAAAAAACAAGACAAAACAAAACCCAGAATTACATATCACTGCACACTCATCTGAGTAGCTAATATTTAAAAGTCAGACAACCCTTAGTATTTTTTTAAATAGTAGCCTCTTATCCATGTTTTTACATCACCACTTTTTTTTAAAAGTCTTTATTGAATTTGTTACAAAATTGCTTCTGTTTTACGTTTTGGTTTTTTTTGGCCATAAGGCATGTGGGATCTTAGTTCGCATCCCCTGCATTGGAGGGCGAAGTCTTAACCACTGGACCACCAGAGAAGTCCCCAATCCTAAGTATTTTTGAGGATATGGAACAACTGGGACTCTCATTCATTGCTGGTAAAAAGTTCACCCACCTTGAAAGATTTCAACAGTTTCTTGAAAAGTTAAACTTACACTTACCATATGTCCCAGAAATTCCACTCTTAGGAATTTTCCCAAGCAGAATTTAAAACATTTCCTCAAAAAGATTTGCACAGGAATGTTCATAGCAATTTCATTTATGATAGGCCCTAAGTGGGTACAATCCAAATGTCCATCAAGAAATGAATAGAGAAACAAATTTGATGTTTTCATGAATTAGAATACTACTAAGCAATAGAAAGAGGCAAACTACTGGTACAAGCAATAACAGAGATGCATCTCAAAAAATATTATACTTAGGGAAAGATACCAGACACAAAAGAGTACATTCTGCATGATTCCATTTATATAAAGTTAGAGGCAAAACTAAATTATATTGATATAAATTTAATGAAATCAATGTTTGCCTGGCTTGAAGGTTGTAATTTTTCTGACTGTAAAAGGGGCAAAACAGAACTTTCTTAGCTGAGGGAAATGTTCTCTATCTTGACAGAGTAGTAACTCCACTGGAAAATGCATTTTCATTGAACTGTATAGTTAAAATGTATGTATCTTATTGTATGTAAATTATACCCCAGTAAAGGAAATTAAAAATCAAATTATCTAGGAATAAATCTTATTAAATACTTACAAGACCTCTACACTGAAAATTATAAAATACTTCTGAGAAACATTAAAGAAGACCTAAATAAGTATAGAAATATGGATTGAAAGACTCAATATTTTCAAGTTGTCAATTATTCCCAAATTGATATATAAATTCAATGCAATCCATATAAAAATCCCAGCAGGTTATTTTTCTGTTGGCAAGCAGATTCCAACTACGTATATGAAAATGCAAAGAAAGAGCCAAATATATCCAAGACAACTTTGAAAAAGAGAGCTCCAAGATTTCCATACTAGGTACCAAACTTAACACAATGCTATAGTGAATAAATAGTATGACATTGTCTCAAATATTAACATATATGTGTATACACACAGACACAGGCACACACGTATGGACCTGTGAAACATACCTACACATACTGTCGCTTGATTTATGGCAAAGATGACAGTGCAGTGGAGAAAGGATTTAAAAAAAAAAGTCATAACAGTTCAAATAAATATCCATGGGTGAAGAATATTTGTTAACTCCACCTAAGTAACACACAAAAATAAATTCCCAGAGGATTGCAGATCTAAATGAGAAAGGTAAAAATGTCATTCTAATGCAAAATGCACAGGAAATCATCTTCATGACTTTGGAGTAGGCAGTGTTCTTAAAGAGGGCACAAAAAGAACTAATTACAAAGGATAAAAAAGATTATAAATTGTACTTTATTAATATCAGAAACTTCTATTCATCAAAAGACATATCAAAAGAATAAGGAAGCAAGCCACAAGCTAGGAGAAGATTTTTCGAACACATATATCTGAGAAATGATTTGTATCTATAATGTATAAAGAACTCTCAAAAATGAATAAGAAAAAGACAACCCAATAGAAAACTGGGCAAACACTTTAAAACAGCAACTCAAAAAACTGAATATCCAAATGTCTAGTAAATTTGTGAAAATATGCTCATCTTCATTCTCTTGCAGAGAAATGCAAATTGAAACCAAAATGTGATACCACTAAACACCACCCAGAATGTCTAAAATAATAAAGACAGAAAATATCAAGTGTTTTACAAGTACAATTAGAACTGGTACTATCACTTTGGAAAACTATTTGGAAGAATATATAAAAGTAAACATATGTATACTCTATGACCCAGCACTCTCACTCTAGATTCACCCATAATAAAAATGTCTGCATTGGTTTACCAAACAACATTTACACCTATGTTCATAATAGCACTTTTTAAACTGCCCAATATTACCAAGTACCCAAATGTTCTTCATCAGGAAAATGTACAGGTTAATTGTGTATTAACACAGTGTATTATTCAGCAATAAAAATGTACAAATTAGAGGACCTTCAACGTGGCAGGGGAGTAAGATGTGGAGATCACCTTCCTCCCCACAATATATCAAAAATACATCTACATGTGTAACAACATCTACAGAACACCTACTGAAGGCTGGCAGAAGACCTCAGACTCCCCAAAAGTCAAGAAACTCTCCACATACCTGGCTGTGTGGCTGACAGGGATTTGGTGCTCCAGCCAGGTGTCAGGCCTGAGCATCTGAGGTGGGAGAGCCGAATTCAGGACATTCCTCCACCAGAGACCTCCTGGCCCCACGTAATATCAATTGGCGAGAGCTCTGCCAGAGATCTCCATCTCAACACTAAGACCCAGCTCCACTCAACAACCAGCAAGCTCCAGTGCTGACACCCCATGCCACACAATTAGCAAGACAGGAACACAACCCCAACCATTAGCATAGAGGCTGGCTGAAATCATACTAAGTTCACAGACACCCCAAAACACACCACCGGACTCGGTCCTGCCCACCAGAAAGACAAAATCCAGCCTCATCCACCAGAACACAGGCACCAGTCCACTCCACCAGGAAGCCAACACAACCCACTGAACCAGCCTTAGTCACTAGGGGTAGACACCAAAAGCAACGGGAGCTATGAACATGCAGCCTGCGAAAAGGATACCCCAAACAGAGTAAGTTAAGCAACATGAGAAGACAGAGAAACATACAGCAGATAAAGGAGCAAGGTAAAAAACCCACCAGACCAAACAAATGAAGAGGAAATAGGCAGTCTATCTGAAAAAGAATTAAGAGTAATGATAGTAAAGATGATCCAAAATCTTGGAAATAGAATGGAGAAAATACAAGACAGGTTTAAGAAGGACCTAGAAGAACTAAAGAGCAAATAAACAATGATGAACAACACAATAAATGAAATTAAAAATTCTCTAAAAGGAATCAATAGCAGAATTACTGAGGCATAAGAATGGTTAAGTGACCTGGAAGATAAAATAGTGGAAATAACTACCACAGAGCAGAATAAAGAAAAAAGAATGAAAAGGATTGAGGACAGTCTCAGAGACCTCTGGGACAACATTAAATGCACCAACATTCTAATTATAGGGGTCCCAGAAAAAGAAGGGAAAAAGAAAGGGTCTGAGAAAATATTTGAAGAGATTATAGTTGAAAATTTCCCTAATATGGCAAGGGAAATAATCAATCAATTGCAGGAATTGCAAAGAGTCCCATACAGGATAAATCCAAGGAGAAACACACAAAGACACATATTAATCAAACTATCAAAAAATTATATATTAAAGAAAAAAATATTAAAAGCAGCAAGGGAAAAACAGCAAATAGCATACAAGGAAATCCCCATAAGGTTAACAGCTGATCTTTCAGCAGAAACTCTGCAAGCCAGAAGGGAGTGGCAGGACATATTTAAAGTGATGAAGGGGAAAATCCTCCAACCAAGATTACTCTACCCAGCAAGGATCTCATTCAGATTTGACGGAGAAATTAAAACCTTTAGAGACAAGCAAAAACTTAGAGAATTCAGCACCACCAAACCAGCTTTACAACAAATGCTAAAGGAATTTCTCTAGGCAGGAAACACAAGAGAAGGAAAAGACCTACAATAACAAGCCCAGAACAATTAAGAAAATGATAATAGGAACATACGTATTGATAATTACCTTAAATGTAAATGGATTAAATGCTCCAAACGAAAGGCATAGACTGGCTGAATGGATACAAAAACAAACCCATATATATGCTGTCAACAAGAGACCCACTCCAGACTTAGGGACACATACAGACTGAAAGTGAGGGGATGGAAATATATTCCATGCAAATGGAAATCAAAAGAAAGCTGGAGTAGCAATTCTCATATCAGACACAATTGACTTTAAAATAAAGACTATTACAAGAGATAAAGAAGGACACTACATAATGATCAAGGGATCAATCCACGAAGAAGATATAACAATTGTAAATATTTACACACTCAACATAGGAGCACCTCAAAACATAAGGAAAATGCTAACACCATAAAAGGGGAAACCGACAGTAACACAGTAATATTTGGGGACTTTAACACCCCACTTTCACCAATGGACAGATAACCAAAATGAAAATAAATAAGGAAACACAAGCTTTAAATGATACATTAAACAAGGTGGACTTAATTGATATTTATAGGACATTACATCCAAAACAACAGAATACACCTTCTTCTAAAGTGCTCATGGAACATTCTCCAGGATAGATCATATCTTGAGTCACAAATCAAGCCTTGGAAATTTAAGAAGATTGAAATCGTATCAAGTATCTTTTCCGATGACAAGACTATGAGACTAGATATAAATTACAGGAAAAAAACTGTAAAAAGTACAAACACATGGAGGGTAAACAATACACTACTAAATAACCAAAGATTCACTGAAGAAATCAAAGAGGAAATCAAAAAATACCTAGAGACAAATGATAAAGAAAACACGATGACACAGAACCTATGGGATGCAGCAAAAGCAGTTCTAAGAGGGAAGATTATAGCAATACAATCCTACCTCAAAAAACAAGAAAAATCTCAAATAAACAGCCTAACCTTACACCTAAAGCAATTAGAGAAAGAAGAACAAAAAAACTCCAAAGTTAGCAGAAGGAAAGAAATCATAAATATCAGATCAGAAATAAATGAAAAAGAAATGTAGGAAACGATAGCAAAGATCAATAAAACTAAAAGCTGGTTCTTTGAGAAGATAAACAAAATTGATAAACCATTAGCCAGACTCATCAAGAAAAAAAGGGAGAAGACTCAAACCAACAGAATTAGAAATGAAAAAGGAGAAGTAACAACTGACACTGCAGAAATACAAAGGATCATGAGAGATTACTACAATCAACTATGTGCCAAGAAAATGGACAACCTAGAAGAAATGGACAAATTCTTAGAAAAGCACAACCTTTTGAGACTGAGCCAGGAAGAAATAGAAACTATAAACAGACCAATCACAAGCACTGAAATTGAAACTGTGATTAAAAATCTTCAAATAAACAACAGCCCAGGACCAGATGGATTCAATGGCAAATTCTATCAGACATTTAGAGAAGAGCTAACACCTATCCTTCTCAAACTCTTCCAAAATATAGCAGAGGGGGGAACACTCCCAAACACATTCTACAAGGCCACCATCACCCTGATACCAAACCCAGACAAAGATGTCACAAAAAAAAGAAAACTACAGGTCAATATCACTGATGAACATAGATGCAAAAATCCTCAAGAAAATGCTGGCAAACAGAATCCAGCAGCACACTAAAAGGATCATACACCATGGTCAAGTGGGGTTTATCCCAGGAATGCAAGGATTCTTCAATATACACAAACCAATCAATGTGATACACCATATTAACAAATTGAAGGAGAAAAATAATAAGGTAATCTCAATAGATGCAGAAAAAGCTTTCAACAAAATTCAATGCCAATTTATGATAAAAACTCTCCAGAAAGTGGGCATTGAGGGAACCTACCTCAACACAATAAAAGCCATATATGATAAACCCACAGCCAACATCATTCTGAATGGTGAAAAACTGAAACCATTTCCACTAAGATCAGGAAGAAGACAAGGGTGCCCACACTCACCACTATTATTGAACATAGTTTTGGAAGTTTTAGCCACAGCAATCAGAGAAGAAAACAAAATAAAAGGAATACAAATTGGAAAAGAAGAAGAAAAACTGTCACTGTTTGCGGATGACATGCTGCTATACATAGAAAATCCTAAAGATGCCACCAGTAAACTACTCGAGCTAATGAATGAATTTGGTAAAGTAGCAGGATACAAAATTAATGCACAGAAATCTCTTGCTTTCCTATACACTAACAATGAAAAATCTGAGAGAGAAATTAAGGAAACACTCCCATTTACCATTGCAACAGAAAGAATAAAATACCTAGGAATAAACCTACCTAAGGCGACAAAAGACCTGGATGCAGAAAAATATAAGACACTGATGAAAGAAATTAAAGATGATACAAATAAATGGAGAGATATACCATTTTCTTGGATTGGAAGAATCAACACTGTTAAAATGACTATACAACCAAAGCAATCTACAGATTCAATGCAATCCCTATCAAACTACCACTGGCATTTTTCACAGAACTAGAACAAAACATTTCACAATTTGTATGGAAACACAAAGGATCCCGAATAGCCAAAGCAATTTTGAGAAAGAAAAACAGAGCTGGAGGAATCAGGCTCCCAGACTTCAGACTATACTACAAAGCTATAGTAATCAAGACACTATGGTAGTAGCATGAAAATAGAAAAATAGATCAATGGAACAGGAGAGAAAGCCCAGAGATAAACCCACACACATATAGTCACCTTATTTTTGATACAGGAGGCAAGAATATACAATGGAGAAAAGACAGCCTCTTCAATAAGTTGTGCTGGGAAATCTGGACAGCTACGTGTAAAAGAATGAAATTAGAACACTCCCTAACACCATACACAAAAATAAACTCAAAATGGATTAAAGACCTAAAATGTAAGGCCAGACCCTATAAAACTCTTAGAGGAAAGCATAGGCAGAACAATATCACATAAATCACAGCAAGATCCTTTTTGACCCACCTCCTAGAGAAATGGAAAAAAAACAAAAATAAACAAATGGGACCTAATGAAACTTAACAGCTTTTGCACAACAAAGGAAAGTATAAACAAGATGAAAAGACAACACTCAGAATGGGAGAAAATGTTTGCAAATGAAGCAACTGGCAAAGGATTAATCTCCAAAATTAGCAAGCAGCTCATGCAGCTCAATATCAAAGAAAGAAACAACCCAATCCAAAAATGGGCAGAAGACCTAAATCAACATTTCTCCAAAGAAGATATACAGATTTCCAACAAACACATGAAAGGATGCTCAACATCACTAATCATTAGAGAAATGCAAATCAAAACTACAGTGAGGTATCACCTCACACCGGTCAGAACGGCCATCATCAAAATATCTACAAAAAATAAATGCTGGAAAGGTTGTGGAGGAAAGGGAACCCTCTTCCATTCTTGGTGGGAATGTAAATTGATAGAGCCACTATGGAGAACACTATGGAGGTTCCTTAAAAAACTAAAAATAGAACTACCATATGACCCAGCAATCCCACTACTGGGCATATACCCTGAGAAAACCATAAGTCAAAAACAGTCACGTACCACAATGTTCATTGCAGCTCTATTTACAATAGCCAGGACATGGAAGCAACCTAAGTGTCCATCGACAGATGAATGGATAAAGAAGATGTGGCACATATATACAATGGAATATTACTCAGCCATAAAAAGAAACAAAATTGAGTTATTTGTGGTGAGGTGGATGGACCTAGAGTCTGTCCTACAGAGTGAAGTAAGTCAGAAAGAGAAAAACAAACACCATGTGCTAACACATATATATGGAATCTAAAAAAACGAAATGGTTCTGAAGAACCTAGGGGCAGGACAGGAATAAAGACGCAGGCGTAAAGAATGGACTTGAGGACACGGGGAGAGAGACGTGTAAGCTGGGATGAAGTGAGAGAGTGGCACTGACATATATACACTACCAAATGTAAAATAGGTAGCTAAAGGGAAGCAGCCGCATAACACAGGGAGATCAGCTCGGTGCTTTGTGACCACCTAGAGGGGTGGGATAGGGAGGGCGGGAGGGAGACGCAAGCGCGAGTGGATATGAAGATATATGTATACGTATATCTGATTCACTCTGTAATATAGCAGCAACTAACACAACAATGTAAAGCAATTATATTCCAAGAAAGATGTTAAAAATGTACAAATTTCAACTACACATAATATAAATGGATCTCACAAACATAATATTGAGATAAAGAAGCCAGAGTGAAAAAGAATAATGTATATGAGTTTGTATGTATTTAAACATAGGCATAACCATCATAAATATCTATGATGCTAGAATTCAGGGTGGCAGTCTTGGGTAAATGACTGGAATGGAATTTCTACAGTGTTGTTAATGTTCCGGGTTTTTTGTTTTGAGTGTTCGTTAAATGGTTTTGATTTGTAAAAGTTTATTGAGCTACATATTTATGATTTGAGCACTTTTACATATGTATTTTATTTCTAGTAAAATATTCCCTAAATGCCGAACAAGCTTACATCATTCCTCTCATAGTAAACTTAAACTCAAAAAAAAATTCTCACATTATTGGTGGGTATATAATTTGGTACATTCTTTTTTAAAAATTTTATTTTATTGAAGTACAGTTGATTTACAATGTTGTGTTAATTTCTACTGTAAAGTGATTCAGTTATACATATATACTTTTTTTTCATATTCTTTTCTACTGTTGTTTATCACAGGATATTGAGTTTAGCTCCCTGTGCTTTACAGTAGGACCTTGTTGTTTATCTGTAATTTGGTTCATTCTTTCTGGAGAGCTATTTGACAGGAATTATTAAAAGAAATGTTCATATTGTTTGATATAGTCATTTAATTTTTTGCATTCTGTTCTACAGAAAAAAATCATACATGTGTGGAAAGATTTGCACATAAAGATGTTCTTTGTAGTAAAACAAATAAAGCCAAACAATAGAAGAAACAAAATATACAAATATAGATTATTGGGCTTAAACAAGTTATTGCCTATCCACATAATTGAGTTCTGTTAAGTAGTAAAAGTACACTGTAAAAGTGTATTTAATGATAAAGAATACCTTTCATGATTTACACTTTAAATAATAGAAAAGTAGATTAGAAACAATATGCTCAATGGGATTGTAATATATATCTATATGCATATGTATACATATAAACAAAGAATGTAATGATAAAATATAATCAATCCTTATTTCTGAATATTCTTATACAATCAATATTAAAATAAGCAATTTCTGTACGTAAAACCACCAGAAACAAACATAGCAAATAAACTAGGAAATATGCACAATATATATCATGAATTCATTTTAACTTCATTTTTCCATGCTTCAGAAAAAAGTGATATGGAGAAAACCTTTCTTTTCACATGAAAAATCTATCACTCCCTTCACAGTTTGTTTAGGATACAGGATAAGCCACTGTAATAGAGACCCCAAGAATAAAATGGTTCAGACAAGAGGGAAGTGTATTTCTCTCATACAAAATAGTCCAGAGATAGGAAGGGACTTTTGGGCAGGTGAATTTGTCTGCTGTATAGGTCAGGTGCCTTCTATTCTGTTGCTCTGCTATCTCCTAGAGTGTTGTCCTTATACTTTGTCTGAGTTCTAGGACACAGGAAGCAAGAAAGAGAAAGTAGTAGGCAAACAATTCCCTTTTAAAAATTGATACAGAAGTTGCACATTCCACATCTGCTCATATTCTATTGCAAAGAACTTGAACAAAAGACATACTGTACTTGGCTACAAAGGAGGCTAGGGAATGTTAATTTCTTGTTGAGTGATCAAGAGTTCTTCTAGAACATTGGGAAAGGAAATCCTATTACTTAGAGGAAGATAGGGAAAATTGTCACTGGGGGCAATTATCAGTCTTGGGTAAAATAAGTGATGGCAATAAAGTTAACAATCATCACCCAAACTTTGGTAAAGTTGATCATCTGAGATACTACATCCACACACAATTCCATTTAGTGCAAAACAAAGTTTTCTCTATGTCTAAGAAAAATCAACTGGGTGAATAGCCGTGTGGTGTACAGAGACCCTGATCATCCATATTTACTATAACTTTGTCATAGTTAAATTTTTGTGAACACCACTGATTATTTCCTTAGCATGGATACCTAGGAATGAATTTGTGGGCTCAAGGGGCACCCGTATTTTAAATGTAAATGCCTGAGTTCTATACAGAAAGGTGGAGAAATTCATATTCCATTACCTGGAAATAAGCGAGAAAGCCCTTGGGGGAGTGTAGAGTACAGACTTCCTGATTTTGTGTCATAAAGAGCTTGCACTGAACCCACTTTGAGACCATAGACACCATCAATAGACTTAAGTACCTCCAAAGGAGGACTAAGTAGACTTGTACTCACAAGGCAGCATGAGACAGGCCAGAGTAATTAGTGATAAGCCAGTGGGCCTGGCTTGTCAGACAGGTCTCCTCTTTCCCACCCTACTTCTAGGTTGTGCCCATGTTCTGAGGCCCAGGTCAAGTTCCTTTTCCTCCTCTAGGCTTTTCTATTTTGAGCGAACCTGGCCATTGCTATCTCCAAGCCCCTATTGGCCTGACAGTTCACCCTTTCCTTTAGCTTTCTCCAAATGGCCTCATATGTAGGGGTATTTGCCCTACCCAGAGAGAGTATATCTTTCACCAGCATAGTACCCTCCTCTGAGACCTAACCCTTATCATTCAGAGCACACAGGGCAGGGCTTGGGCATCTGAGGAGGTCCCCAAAATACCTATTGACTCAACCGTGAACAAAGGGAAGAAATTGAATGGAGAATATGGGAGAGGACATAGGGTTATATTGAGACAGTCTTCATTCTAAAACCTGGATTGGTTCCCAGACTCAACACTAACCAGCCATGTAACCTTGGACACCTTACTTAAACCTCTCAAAAGGAGAGAGAGAGAGAATGGAGGGAAGAACACCAGAGAAGAGTGTGCCATAACAGTTCAGATGCAAGCTCAAAAGGGCCTAAACCAGCATAATAAGTTCAGCTGTCACAATAAAGAAAGATGGAGGCTTACTGGCTATCAAAGGGGGTGAGAGTCAGACAAGGCTCTGAAATTTCAAGACAGAGTGACTAGACAAGTTAATATGGTAGGTTGGGTTAATTAATGTTAAAGGCACACGATCTCATTCAAAGATGACTATAAAATATCAGCAGAAGACCTAAAAGTCAATTTGGCCCCCATAGACCTGTAGTCACAAAATGATATCAACTGGGTAAGGGAAAACTGTTGGAGTTAATATTTTAATCTCCTAGATATAGCTGCAAATTTGCAGGATTAGAGGAAAGAGGATCAGGTTGAACAAGAAATAGGTAGTTAGCAAAATCCAGACTGTGAGAAACCCTACAAGTGAAACAGCCCAAGTTCTTCCACAGATAATTTGTGAGGAAAAGAAAGAGATGGAGGAAAAAGCCATACATTAATGGAGGCTTCTGGGGTAGCTGAAAAAGTTCTATTTATTGATCTGAATTATGGTTATAGGAGTGTTCATCTCACAATATTTCACTGCCCTATACATTTTAAATGTTTCTAGGTTATATTTTATAATAAAAATGCTTTAAAACTTACAAGCTTTCTTTTTTTACGTGAGTTTCAAGAATCATAACATGATAACAAGGGTAGTGACAGTGAGGTTTCAGGGTCTTCTAATGACCTCATAATAAACAAGATCAGGGTTGTTAAGAATTCTACCACATGAATTGACTCAGTGATTTCCCAGTTTATATAACTAGTCCTGCATTTCTTTGTTTTACAATTGCATGCAATTATTGAAAATATCACTGTGGTTTTCACTCAATCTGCAGGCAATGTCCATCTAGGATAAAAATGCTACAAAATTATGACAATTGAGGGGCTCCTGTATAGCCTTTCACAGTCCAAATTGATTGCCTTGTTTTGCAGAAGCGTCAGGTTCACCTTGTATTGATTTTGTTTTGATCACTTTTCTAACAACTGTTAGAGATATAATTTACAGACATTAAATTGTACACATATGAAGAATACATTTCTAATGAGTAGTGAGTACTGAAAAGTGTATACTCCCACATAATCACTACCACATTTAAGATATAGAACATTTCCATTACCTCAGAAAGTCATGCCCCTTTGCAGTTAGTACCCCAATAAACTTTATTCCAGGAAACAAATAAACTGATTTCTATTACTATAGATAGGTTTTACCTTCTCAGGAATATTGTATAAATGGAATCATATTGTACATATTCTTTTGTGCCTGGCTTCATCCATATTATTGCCTGAATCACTTTGTTCCTTTTTTTTGTTCTACTGTTTGTGTTTGGTATTGCAACATAACAAATAACCCCAATACTTAGGGGCTTAAGACAACAAACTTTTTTTTTTATTTTTTGATGAACTTCCATGATGTTTTCTATAGTGGCTGTACCAATTTACATTCCCACCAACAGTGCACAAGTATTCTCCTTTCTCCACATCCTCTCCAACACGTATTTGTTGTCTTTTTGTTAATAGCTATTCTGACAGGTGTGAGGTGATACCTCACTGTGGTTTTGATTTGCATTTCTGTGATGATTAGTGATGTTGAGCATCTATCCATGTGTCTGTTGGCCATCTGTATGTCTTTCAAAAAATGTCTGTTCAGGTCCTTTGTCCATTTTTTAATTGGGTTGGGTTTTTTTTTTTGATGTTGAGTTATATGAGTTCTTTGTATATCTAGGATATTAACCACTTATCAGATATACGGTTTGCAAATATCTTCTCCCATTCAGTAAGCTGCCTTTGGTATTGTTGATAGATTCCTTCACTGTGTATAAGCTTGTTAGTTTGAGGTATTCCCATTTGTTTATTTCTGCTTTTGTTTCCCTTGTCTGAGGAGACTATATCCAAAAACATATTGCTGAGACCAATATCAAATTGCTCAATGTCTATGTTTTCTTACAGGAGTTTTATGGTTTCAGTTCTTATATTTAAATTCTTAATACATTTTGAGTTGATTTTTGTATATGGTGTGAGAAAGTAATCCAGCTGATTCTTTTGCATATAGCTATCCAGTTTTCTAACATCATATATTGAAGAGACTGTCTTTTCCCCATTGTATATTCTTGCCTCCTTTGTTGTAGATTAATTGACCATATGTAAGATTGAGTTTATCTTTGGGCTTTCTATTCCCTTCCATAATATCTGTGTCTGTTTTTTGTACCAGTACCATACTGTTTTTGATGACTGTAGCTTTGTAGTATAGTTTGAAAGGGGGAGGATGATACCTCCAGCTTTGTTCTTTTTTTCTGAAAATTGTTTTGGCTATTTGGGGTCTTTTATGTTTCTATACAAATTTTAGAATTATTTGTTCTAATTCTGTGAAAAATGCCATTGGAATTTTGATAGGGCTTGCATCAAATCTGTAGATTGCCTTGGGGAGTATGGTCATTTTGACAATATTAATTCTTCCAATACATGAACATGGAATATCTTTTCATTTGTGTCATCTTAAATTTCTTTCATCAACATCTTATAGTTTTCTGAGTACGTGTCTTTTACCTCGTTGGTTAGATATAGTCCTAGGTATCAATATTTTATTCTTTTTGATACAGTTGTAAATAGGATTGTTTTTCTTAATTTATTTCTGATAGTTCATTGTTAGTGTATAGAAATGCAACAGATTTCTGTATATTGATTTTGTACCCTGCAAGTTTACTGATTTCAATTATTAGTTCTAATAGTTTTATCATGGCATGTTTAGGATTTTCTATATATAGAATCATGTCACCTGCAAAGAGTAACAATTTTATTTCTTCCTTTCCAAATGTTGATTACTTTTCTTTTGCTTTCTTGTCTAACAGCTGTAGCTAGGACTTCCAACAAAATATATATTTTATTGGAATATATCAAATAAAAGTGGTGAGAGTGGGCATCCTTGGCTTGTTCCTGGTCTTAGAGGAAATACTTGCAGTTTTTCACAATTGAAAATGATGTTGGCTGTAGGTTTGTCATATGTGGTCCTTATTATGTTGAAGTATGTTCCCTCTATGCCCACTTTGTTGAGATTTTTTATCATAAATAGATGTTGAATTTTGTCAAAAGCTTTTTCTGCATCTATTGATATGATCATATGTTTTTATTCTTCAATTTTTAATGTAGTGTATCACATTGATTTATTTACAGATAGTGAACCATCCTTGTATCCCTGGGATAAATCTCACTTGATCACGGTGTATTATCCTTTTAACTATTATTGAATTCAGTTTGCTAACATTTTGTTGAGGATTTTACCATCTATGTTTGTCAGTGATATTGGCCTATAATTTTCTTTTTTATGGTCTCTTTGTCTGATTTTGGTATCAGACAAAGGGTGATGCTGGACTCATAGATTGAGTTCAGAAGTACTCTTTCCTCTTTAATTTTTTGGAATAGTTTGAGAAGGATAGGTTTTAACTCTTCTTTAAATATTTGTTAGACTTGATCCATTAAGCCATCTGGTCCCAGACTTCTCTTTGTTGGGAGTTTTTTGTTTTTTACTGATTCAGTTTCATTACTGGTAATTGGTCTCTTCATATTTTCTATTTCTTCCTGATTCAGTCCTGGGAGATTGCACAGTTATAGGAATTTATCCATTTCTTCTAGGCTGTCCATTTTACTGGCATGTAATTGTTCATAGTAATCTCTTATGATCCTTTGTATTTCTACAGTGTTGGTTTTAACTTCTCTTTCATTTTTAAATTTTATTTGGGCCCTTTTTCTTTTTTTCTTGATGAATCTGGCTATAGACTTATCAATTTTGTTTGTCTTTTCAAAGAACCAGCTCTTAGTTTCATTGATCTTTTCTTGGGTTTTTTAGTCTCTATTTAATTTATTTCTGCTCTGATCTGTATTATTTCTTTCTTTCTAGTAACTTTGGGTTTTATTTGTTTTTCTTTCTCTAGCTGCTTTACACGTAAGGTTAGGTTGTTTCTTTGAGATTTTTCTTGTTTCCTGAGGTAAGCTTGTATCACTATAAACTTCCCTCTTAGAACTACTTTTGCAGTGTTCCATTAGGTTTGGATCATTGTGTTTCCATTTTCATTTGTCCCCAGGTATTTTTTTATTTCCTTTTTTGATTTATTCAGTGACCCATTGATTGTTTAGTAGCATATTGTTTAGCTTCCACATGTTTCTGGTTTTTGCAGGTTTTTTTTCTTGTACTTGATTTCTACTTTCATGCTGTTGTGGTCAGAAAAGATGTTGGATATCATTTAAATCTTTTTAAATTTATTGACTTGTTTTTTGGTGTAACCTGTGATCTGTCTTGGAGAATGTTCCATGTGCATTTGAAAAGAATGCATATTTTCTTGCTTTTGGATGGAATGTTCTACATATATCCATCAAGTCTATAAGGTCTAATGTGTCACTCAAGGCCAGCGTTTCCTTATTGATTTTCTGTCTGAATGATCTATCCTTTGATGTAATTGGGGTGTTAAAGTCTCCTAATATTATTGTTTTACTGTCAATTTCTCCCTTTGTGTTTGTTCATATTTGCTTTATGTATTTAGATGTGAATGATAGTACACTTGATTTTGTCCCAGAGGCCTCTTAAACTCTCATTTTTTTTTTTTTTTTTTTTTTTTTTGCGGTATGCGGGCCTCTCACTGTTGTGGCCTCTCCTGTTGCGGAGCACAGGTTCCGGATGCACAGGCTCAGCAGCCATGGCTCACGGGCCTAGCCACTCCATGGCATGTGGGATCTTCCTGAACCGGGGCACGAACCCGTGTCCCCTGCATCGGCAGGCGGACTCTCAACCACTGCACCACCAGGGAAGCCCTTAAACTCTCATTTTTAAAAAATTCTTCTTTCCCTTCATCTTGGGTCATTTCCACTACTCTGTCTTCCAGTTCTCTGATTCATTCCTCTGTATCATCTAATCTTCTGTTGATTCCTTCTACAGTATTTTTTATTTCAGTTATTGTAGTCTTCAGCTCTGTTTGATTCTTTATATTTTTCAACTCTTTTTTGAAATTCTCACTGTGCTCATCCATTTATGCTCATCCATTCTCCTGAATTCAGTGAGCATCTATATGATCACTACCTTGAACTCTTTATTGGGTAGATAGCTTATCTCCACTTTGCTTAGTTCTTCTCCTGGGGTTTTGTCTTGTTCCTTCGTTTGAAACATATTCCTCTATCTCCTCATTTTGCCTAATTCTCTGTGTTCATTTCTATGTATTAGGCAGGTTGGTTATATTTCCTCATCTTGGAGAAGTGACCTTATGTAGGAGATGTCCTGTTGGGCCCAGTACCACACTCCCTTTTCATCACCAGAGCCCTATGCTCCAAGGATGCCCCCTATGTGGGCTACATGGGCTCTTCTATTGTGGTGGAGTAGACTACTGTGGGCACAGTGGTAGATTGGGTTGACCCCCAGCCCAGTTGGTTGCCAGGCTCTGCCTCTTGTCATAGTTGCCAATCTGCTCATGGGTGGGCCTGGGTCTTGGGGCAGCTGGCTGTGCAGCTGGAGGGCCCAAGGCTGGTGCCAGCCTGCTGGTGGGTGGGTAAGCTCCTGTTGCTATAGGCTAGAGGGAGGACTCCAAAATAGTGCTTGCCAGTACCAGTGTCCTTGTGGTAGAAGGAGCTCCCCAAAATGGCTACTGCCAGCATCTATGGCCCAGAGGGAGTCCCAGTTGTCTCCTGACTCTCTGGGAGGCTCGCCAAGATCAGCAAGTGGGTCCAAACCAGGCACTATGACTTAGAGCTTGTTAGATTTTGTGTGAAACCTTTAAGAACAGAGTTTCTGTTTCCCACAGCCCTCTAGCTCTCCCATACACAAGTTCCACTGGCTTTCAAAGAAGATTTTCTTGGAACTTGCTTTCCTAGTGCAGGAACACTGGACTGGGGAGTCTGATGTGGAGCTTGGACCCTTCACTCCCTGGGGAGACCCTCTGCAATTGTGATTATCCTCTCATTTGTGAGTTGCCTACCCAGGGGTGTGGGTCTTTACTATACCATGACTCCACCCCTCCTACCTGTCTCATTGTAGTTCCTTCTTTATATTTTTAGTTATGGAAAATCTTGCCTGTTAGTCTTCAGGTTATTCTCATAGACAGTTGCTCTGTAAATAGTTATAATTTTGGTGTGCCTGTGGGAGGAGGTGAGTTCAGGGTCTTCCTACTCCACCATGTTGGTCACACCTCAACCATTTTTAATTGCAGAATTCAGTGTCTTTTAGTACACTCACAAATGTACAGTTATCAACACTATCTAGCTCCAGAATATTTTCTTCATCCCAAAAGGAAACCCCAGGCCTCTTAGGCATTCACTCCCCATTATCTCCTCTCTTAGCCCCTGGAAACCATTCATTTGCTTTATGTCTTTATGGACCTGCCTATTATGGATATTTAATATAAATACAATCATACAATATGTGGCCTTTTGTGTCTGGCTTGTAACTCACTTGTCATTCTTTGCCCAGCCTCATGAAGTTTCACTTTATGTGTGTGCAGCTTAATATATAGCAACAGGCTCAAGGGAAACTTTTAAAAGACTTTTGGAGAATGATTTTCTGCACTAATCAATCATCTCTTGTATTCTTCCTCACAATGCTCCTCCTCTCTATGCCACAATCCATAGGATGCCTTTAGTCAAAATCCAAAGCAATCATAGGGCTCATCTTGATTGCTTCTCTTCTCTCAGGGACGACACCCTTGTGCTGCCAATTGTCTAGAATCTAAAAAAATTTGTAGTTATTTGATATATTTGCCCAGTTATCTAGTTATTCAAGGCAGGAGGATATGCCTAATCCAAGTTTTTCCATCATTTGTCATTTGGTTTATTTGAGCATATTTTGCACAATTCTAGGACTATTTGCTTATAGAGTCCCCTCACCCTTTGTGAAGCCATACTGGAAAAGAATCAGCAAGTCAGCCTGGTGTCTACCTAACACACAGGAAAATTCACCCCTCCTTGCCATAGCAATGGGGAGAGTACACTATGTGTCTATCTTCACCCTGCTATCTCTTTTGGATCAACAGAATAAGCAGTGATCTAACTAAGAACTGTACACCAGTACCTTGTTCTTGCAGACCTCTCTCTGTATGTAATTCTCTTAGAGCTTCCACCTCTACTTGGTTTAAAAGAGGAAAGAACTATGCTCTCCCTTTCATCCACGAGAAAGGGATAGAATTGACTTTCACCATGTGCCAACCCTGGAGTCAGAATACCTTGGTTAAAATTCTATCTCCACTATTTACTGTGTGACTTTGGGCAAGCTACTTAACCTCTGTACTCCTTAGTTTGCTAATAATAGCATTGTGAGTAGTAATGAATAGTAATTCCGTTAGTATATGTAAAGTGCTTAGAAGAGTGCCTGGTATATTACAAGTATTATGTAAGTATGAAGTACTATCGGTGTTGTTGTTATAATGAATGACACTGAACTCCCCGCAAAGTCTATGGCTCCCACAGTTCTTTACCTGTCACCCTTACCTGTCTCCTTACACTGATTTGGGAGAAGGAGGACTGGGACATTGTTGTAGATACACGGCTTAGACGGGTTTTGGTAAGGTCTTATGAAGGTATCAGGTCCCAATTATTGGACTTTTTTTTCATGATACATAATGCCTCTTTGTCCTCACCTATGAGTCCCATCAACCAATAGTAGGGAAACAAATTAAATCTAACTCAATATCCTACTTTGCTTGCATTTGCATGCATTTTTATAACAGCTTTTACTTATAGATGGAGATGTATTCTGTGAAATGTTTAGATAAACTAAAGCTGTCCAGATCTAATAGAATTTTTGGAGAATGAAGTAAAATAAGGCAGGGCAGTGACATGATCATATCTGTTGTTTAGAATCTTCATTTTATTGGAAGGTGGCAAGATGTAAGTTAAAGAGGCCAGTAAATGTTGTTGTAGTGGTCGGAGTTTATGGTTGCTTGCCTTTGGGAAGTGACAGGGAAGCCGGAGTGGGAATTGGAAGGATTCCTGAGATACTTTGGAGGTAATCATTGAGACCTGCCACTTATTGGAGCACTTGGTATTTGTCAGTCATGAAGACAATGAAGAAAAAGACCACGCATTTTACAGAAGGTGGAGATGCTGGCAACAGGGAAGACCAGAAAAGCAGGCTTATTAGAAGGATGAACTATGGTATTTGCCATCATTTTTGTAATCTGGTCAGTTAATAAAGAATGACTGCTTTCAAATTGGAAAAAAAAACACATAAATCTAATGATCTGCATGAAAAGCCGTTTATAGAGGATTCAGGATTTCTCCACCCCAACAACAAATCATTTGCTTCTATCACAACTAACCATTCCTTAATAACCATGATAACAATGCCTTACTCTTTTTAAGATCTCTTCTCTTTCTCTTCTTAAATATTTTCTGGAACCATTTACTTCAAAGTTGTTAGTGGCAACTTTGCATTTATAATGAGCCACTGTTTTCCTAAAAACAAATACTAAGAACACATCCCTGGGAATTCCCTGGTGGTCCGTGCTCTCACTGCCTGAGAGGGCCCGGGTTCAATCCCTGGTCAGGGAACTAAAATTCTACAAGCTGCACAGTGCAGTCAAAAAAAAAAAATTAAAAAAAAAAGTTAAAAGAAAGAACATATCCTTCTTTCTGTTGCATATATTTCAAGCTAACCAATCAACAACAGATTCACTTAGATTAGTACCAAAAGCCTTAGCAACAAAAAGTTTTGTGTGATAAGTGACTAAATGGGGCCAATTTCTGTTAGTGCTTCTAATTCCCCAGTGTGGCTGAGTAAGGTCTAAGGAAACATAAATAGGATAGAGATGTGTGGGAGAAACGAAAAACTATTGGATTCTAAATAAGAGTGTTGAGGAAAGGTGGGATCTTTTAAACACAGTATTGAGGGAGATACAAGGGTATGGTACAAACTGGGAGACAGAGGGCATGATACTGAGATCGAAGCAGTAGAATTTTATGACTGACTTTTGATATCTGAAAATCTAGGTATGTAGGATTATGGACTCAGAAGCTCACCTAATGAAAAGGCCTCACATGCTCAGGAGTGCCTCAAAAAGGTAGCTTCCAGTTGCCCTGTACATCCTAAACTTACAAAAATGTGTCTGCTTGGAGGGTCTATATTTATCTTATGACTCAGCAACAGAAACAGGTGGCTGGATCTTTTTATCCTCCTATCTTGAATCTTTTTTCCAAATGTACGTACTGTTACCATATTTCTGATTATTAAAAGAATATAATATGTTTATGGGGGAAAAGAATAGGAAATTATCAGAATGAAAGTGAAAACCACAATCCCAGTCATTACTTCCTTCCTTAATTTACCTCACTCCCTCCAATTTGGTTGCAAGAACTGAAGTGCAAGGAAAATGGTGGCTATTAGTGACTGGGGAGAGGGTGGGTGGAGGGAAGACTGCTCCCTTTCTGTTCTTGTATTTTAAAAGAGGATGAATAATCCTCTCTCTCCACACAACCATTAAAAAATTGTTAATATGACTATGGGAAAATGCAGCCCTTCTCTGGTAATCAGAGAAAGGCAAATTCCAACTACAGGGAGAAGGGGCCACTTTTGACCTCTGGAATTAGCAATGACAAAAATGAGTGACAGGGCCTGGTGGGGGGTGGTGGGTGGTTGGTAAGCCGTTCCATTTCTGCAGCACAGTTGGTGGGAGGGGAAAGTGGGGACCAGAGTTGGAGGATGACATAATCCTCACGTGATCAGGAGCTGATGTGAAGTCCTCATATTCCCGGGCTTCTTTCTCCTCTGGGTACCAGCTCCTTACTGCCCTGCAGGCGTTCGTGCTTGTGGCCAAGAGAAAGAGGACGTAAATTCTTTAAATCCCAGAAGGTTGGTGTGAGGGAACCACTGGGACTCTTGGGGTGGTAGTGACTGAATCTAGTGCCTGGAATATGTCTAGGATTGCTTTCTCCAAACCCGTGCAAACTCGTCGGAGATAATTATATTTTTGAAGGGGGGTGGGGCTGGAGTAGGTGGAAGTCTCCTGAGAGACATCAGAGGTTTAGTGTAGTTTAGAAATATTCAGCTTCTCTCAGACTAGCAAGATTTCCCTTTATCCTTCTCTTTTCCCAACTCCGCTGGAGGAAATGAGGTGTGGGCTGGTGCGTGGAGAAAGGCTGGAATCCTGATGTGGAGACAGAGAAATTTAGAGATAATTTGAAAACAGTTCGCCTCATTCAATGCTAGCCTGCGAGAGGGATGTGGAGGAGTGGGGAGGGAGGGGTGGGGACAGGGCCCTTGCGGGACTAGGCCTGAGGGTTGGGGGGGGGTTGGGGGCAGAGATTCGGTAGGAAGGGATAAGAACAGGAGGGGAAACAGGAGGTGGGAAATTTGGGGCGACACGGTGATGAGGATCCTAGATTCAAGATAATAACGTGTGTCTTGTCTCTGGCGCTGGTCGATCCACAGAGAACTCCCTCCTTCCCGCCCCTTCCTTTCTGTCTGCAGGTCTGAGAGTCTGTGTTCACAGACATCTCCAGGCAAGTAAAAGAGGAGGAAACTATCCCGAATCGTCTCAGGGAGGGGAGCACTCAGACGGGGGTCTCTGAGGGTGAGAGTTGGGAAGGGCAAGAGCTGGGTAAAATTTGTAGCGGCCCCACAGCTCAACTCCCTGTCTCGCTCCCCTCCTGCCGCCCATCAGAGAGGCCATTAGCCTCGTCTGCTGGAGAAATGGTGGGCTGCTGAGGGAGGGGAAAGGGGGCGGAGAAGGGGTAGGGGAGGGAGGGGTGCATCTCGAACTTCGGAGGGCTGGACCAGTGAAGCAGGGGTGGGAGATTAGGCGACTATCTAGCTTCAGAGAGAAACTGACAATCTTGAATGAAAAGAAATGAAGCAATCTTACTCTACATTTTCTCCCTGGCCTTAAGCAGGAAACCGCAACAGCATGCAAAAATCCTGCAAAGAAAATGAAGGAAAGCCCAAGTGCAGCGTGCCAAAGAGGGAGGAAGAACGCCCCTATGGAGAATTCGAACGCCAGCAAACAGAAGGGAATTTTAGGCAAAGGTTGCTTCAGTCTCTCGAGGAATTTAAAGAGGACATAGACTATAGGCATTTTAAGGATGAAGAAAAGACAAGAGAGGGAGACGAGATGGAAAGGTGTTTGGAAGAGATAAGGGGTCTGAGAAAGAAATTTAGGGCTCTGCATTCTAACCATAGGCATTCTCGGGACCGTCCTTATCCCATTTAATGCATTTCTCCCCTGAATTCAACTATTTTCTGTTATTAATACTGCAACATTGGTTCCCTTTGTCTGCGTTTTCTTGCTAAATATTTGCTACTATTTTATTCCAATCCTTCAGTGTTCCTTTGATTTACATATGACTCGTTACCATTTCATCCTTTAACCCAATCTCACTCATTTAATAGGGTTGTTTCATTCGTTTGCATGGGAAGATGCTCATTGTATATTGTAAAGTGAAAATAATATGTTGCAAAAGGATATATATAGATATGTCTATCTATATATATCTTATAGGTACATTTATACATGTCATAATGCAAAAAAATGTCTGAATTATTATACACCAAAAGGTTAACAGTGAATCTCTGTGATCTGTATTTTATTTTATTTTTTGCCTATCTGCATCTTCTCATTTTCCAAAATAATGAATAATATAAATGTGTGTATATGTGTGTATTACTTGTGTCACGAAAAAACTAAAATAAACAGACACAATAAAAGAACTTGTCAATCACCTTTGAAGGGCAATGAAACACTTAATAAACTCTTAATAACAGAACTATAAGAAAGAAATGTAAACTTCAAATTATCTCTGGATCTCTTAGCCAGAGAAATAAAACTGGCAATTAGTGTAGATACACTTGCTTAAGACTCAGTCTTTTCATGGGAAAACATTTGCCTCACAGGGCTGCTGTGGGGAAGAAATGAGGTGACTGAGCTGTGCTTGGTGGGCTCTTGTTCCCACCTATGCATACAGAACCCCAACCCACTACAGAACATCAGTTTTGAGGGAGGGATTGTCCTGGCATGACTCAACCAGTGCTCAGGAACAAGTCCAATAGGCAGGGAGGTGGGGACTTCCATGCCAGGCCTCTGCTGTTGAGCCCCACCCCTGGCTCCCCTGGGTCCTGCCAGGCCTGCTGGGCACTGCTGCCTTTTCTGCTGGGCCCTTTGCTCTCTGCTAGCCCTGCTGCTGGTGGTGCAGTGGAGTCCTTGAGTGCCAAAGCCCCGTTGAGTTTCCTGGAGTCCCCAGTGCGTTGAATCCCCACTCTGTCTTCTAAAGCTTCTCTCTGCTTTATAGTGATGCTTAACAGAGGTGGGGACTGTTCCAGGATTGCTTGGGCCACAGTGTTTAACAGAGTTTTTAGTAAAACAGCCCCTTCCATTTTCAGCCACAGGACACTTCCTCCATAGGAGTCAGACATGATGAGTCCATTTTGGGGGTTGGACCAGGGTTCAAATTTGAGCAAAGGATGTCACGCTATAGTCAGAGTTGCTGCTTGAAGTCTAAGAACTGAGGTTTTGTCTTCTTGCTCTTGTGGGATGATTCCTCCCTGAAGGCTCCTGTCAGGCCTGCCCTACTGGTTCAGAAGACTCTCAGGAGACATGTGTAAATTGCAAAAAGTAATGTAGGAAATAGATCTAGGGAAACAATCCCCTTCTCTCCATCCCTTCCAATCCTGAAACATGTGTAAGAATTCTTTGTAAGACTCATATATGTATAACACATATTATATATATAAACATATACACATATATAGAAATATATGTATTTATACCTTTTAGTGTATATATGTACATATATTGTTTTATGTATATGTATATATGTATACTTAAGCATTATTTCTTAACTGGACTTTGCATTTTCCATTTCAAAGTAAAGACTATAATATTTCATTATATTTTATCGTTTCATTATATTTCTATTGATTACTGCTGTGACTTACGCATAGTGGGTACTTAATAAATGTTTACTTAATTAGAATTCTAGTGTTCTTGGCCCAGTTTTACTTCTGATTGCATAAAATTGGAAATAATCTATTTCTCTAGAAACTGTAACTTACATTTTCAAAAAGAACCCAATAAGAAAGGAATTATTCCCTAAATTCAGTCTATAAAACTATTATATATAACCTTGTATAATTAATTGATGTCTCTCAAAAAGTCAGCTCCTGACATTATAATCTTCTAGAGTGCTTATTACAAATACAAATTTATGACAAATAGCTCCCCATACACACACATACTCTTACAAAGTCAGAATTTCTGTGCATATAGCCTTGGAATCTTCATTTTGGGGTTCCCATGAAATTATGTTCTTCAAAACTGCTTCAAAAATCCTCATTATAGACCCTGTTTCAGCTGAGCAGTGCAGAAGGAGTCTTCTTATAACCAAAGAGCCTAATTGTTTACAATTCGTAATTAAGGGCTCCTGAAAGTCAAAATGGTTGGTACCATAGCCTGAAAATTGAGGGTACTCATCAAGTAAATCTATGTGGAGAATAAGCATTATCCAACCTTAGTAGAAGGCAAAAAGACAAATGAAAAATGAATAAAATAAAACAAGTTGTTATCTACCTATCAAATAGACAAATGTTTACTTACAATACTCAGTTTTATTGAGGATGTAGGCATTTTCATACTCAATGAAAGAGTAAATTGCTATATTCATTTTTTTTGCTTCTATTCACAATAAATACCAAAAGCTCTATACTCTGCATACTCCATGACTCCCAAATTCTACTGCTTAAACTTTGTCCTAAGGAAATAATCACAGCAGTGAGCAAATATTTAGCTATAAGCATTTTTATTTAAAGATTTTACACATTTTCAAGGAGGTTTTTTAACCTAAGAATCAAGTACATGGACTATCCAATCATAAGAAAATGAACATAGATTCCTACTAGCCACATACACAAAGATACATCCCAGGTGGATTAAAGATGAAAATGTGTAAAACAGAAATAGAATATTGCAATGAAAATTAAGAAAAAAACTATATAGTCTTGTAATGTGATTATCTTCTTAAACATGAAAGAAAATCCAGAAGTTGTAAAGGAAAAAAATATTAAATATCCAAAAACAAGAAATAGCCTGGGAAAAAAATATTTGCAATATCATAACAGATAACAGGAAAATATCTCTAATACCTCAATAGCTTTTACAAAGGGAAAGGAAAAACATAAATAAACCCATAAAAATATGCACATACCATATTAACCAGAATTCCACTGCTTTGTATTACAATAGAGATATATGTACACATGTGCACAGAATGCCTAGATGGATGTTTATTGTGACATTGTAAGAGCCAAAATATTGGAAATAGCCTAAGTCATCAAAAGGGAAAGGTCAAATAAACTGTGGTCTAGCCATACCAAGAAAACTACATGGTAGTTAAAAAGAATGAGATTCTTATATTGAAGCCTCTCCAGGAATAATTGTTAAATAAAGACATTATATATCTTTATGTTGCTATTGTCACAAATAATGAATTACCTAGTTCATCTTAATATACTGCTTTAACCACACATCCAATTTCAACCTCCTTCCCACAATTAAACACTTATCAGTTTTATGGATATCCATCTAGAAATTTATATATTTCTGTTTTGCATTTTAACTAAATATTATGACGTTACATTATGACTTTCAGCAGCTCTTAATTATGAATTATAAACCAGTAGGCTCTCTGATTATAAGAAGACTCCTTCTGCACAGCTCACCTGAAACAGGGTCTATGGTGAGTGCGCATATTAACATAACTTTACAATTATTGTTTTATGCATTTGTCTTTTAAGTCATATAGAAGAAAAAGAGGAGTTATAAACCAAATATGCAAAACTGCTTGCTTTTTAATTTAGCTATTTAGCTACCTTTACCATTGTTGTTTATGTCTTCATATGACTTTGAGTTACGCATTTACCTTGTGTCTCTTTATTTCAGCTTGGAAGTCTTATAGGACTTTCCAAAGGTCAGTAAATACAAACGTAAATGAATCTACTTTCTCTAGTATGACTATAACTTACGTTATTCAAACCATTCCCCTGTTAATTAACGTTCAAACTATTTCTATATTTTGCCCACTAAAAGAATTGCTGTCTGCAATGAGCATGCTTGTACAGATATTCAATTTACTAGTGCTTTTATTTCTATAGAATAGATTCTGGAAAGTAAGATTGCTTGATCAAAAAGTACGTGTTCTGGGAATTCCCTGGCTGTCCAGTGGTTAGGACTCTGCACTTTCACTGCAGAGGGCGTGGGTTAAATCCCTTGTCAGGGAACTAAGATCCAGCAAGTTGGGCAGCGGGGCCAAAAAAACAAAAATTTCGTGTCCTTTTACATTTCCCAGCCTCCCTTGCACATATGTTGGGGCCATCAAATGTAATATAAGACACATCTAAGGCTTATAAACACTGCGGGGTGACCTCTCCACACTCCTTTCAGTAACCTTGGAAACCATGTGTGCCATCTGGAACACATAACTGTGAGATGAATGCAGGCTAGATACCCAAATAATCCATGGAGCAGAGCCATGCTGTAGAGCCAATAACTCTCACTGAACTGACATGAAGGAGTAATAAACCATTTTAAAGTCACTGAGATAGCCTAGTTCATCTTAATATACTGCTTTAACTACACCTTAACACAATTTCAAACCCCTCCCCACAATTAAACACTTAACAGCTTGACAGCTATCCATATAGAAATTTATATATTTCTGTTATACATTTTAACTAAAAGTTATAAAATTACATTTACTGTCCTACTGTTTTTTACTTAACAATATTCCTGGAGATGCTTCAATAAAGAATCTCATTCTTTTTAATGACTATGCGGTTTTCTTTGAGGATAGTTTATTTGACCTTTCCCTTTTGATGACTTGGGCTATTTCCAACATTTTGACCCTTACAAACAGTTCCACAATAAAAATCCATCTATGCATTTCTGAGCATGTGTGTATATATATCTAGGTAAATTAAAGCAGTGGAAGTGCTGGGTCATATGGTATGTGCATAATTTTACTTGTTTGTTTATTTACCATAGTGTATGCCAGAAACATATACCTCACCTCAAAAGTCCTGATGAATATTGATGCAAAAATCCTCAACAAAATGCTAACAAACTAAGCCAGCAGAATATTGAAAGGATTTTACATCATGATGAATTGGGATTTATGCACAAAACGAAAGGGTGATTCAATATATGAAAATCAATTAATGTAATATATATTACATTAATATAAGAAAGGAGAAAAACCACATCATCTCAAGTTATGCAAAAGAAAGCATTTGACAAACTCCAACACTGTTTCATAATAGAAACACTCAACAAACTAAGAATATAAGAGGATTGTCTTACATGATAAAGGGCATTTATGAGAAACTCAATGCTAAATAATACTCAACAGTGAAAGATTGAAATCTTTCCATGTAAGATCAGGAATAAGACAAGGATGCCTGCTTTCATCAATATTGTACTGAAAGTTCTAGCCAGAGAAATTAAGCAAGAAAAAGACATTAATCAAATCCAAATTGAAAAAGAAGTATCTTTATTTGCAGGTGGTGTGATACTATATATAGTAAATCCAAAAGAATATACAAGAAGGCTACTGGAGCTAATAGATGAACTTGTCAAATTGCAAGACACAAGATCAGCCATCCAAATTCTGTTGTATTTCTATATACTAGCAATGAGCAATCCAAAAATGAAATTAAGAGAACAATTCTATGTACAAAAGCATGAAAAAGACCAGAATACTTAGGAATAAATTTAACCAAGGAAGTTCAATATATGTACACTGAAAATTAAAAAACTACTGAAAGTAATTAAATAAGACCTAAGTAAATGGAAAGATACCCCATGCTCATGAATTAGAAGACCTAATATTGTTAAAGTGGCAATAATTCCCAAAGCAATCTACAGATTCAATGTGATTCATATCAAAACAAGAACAATCCAGAAATGGATTTTCCAGAAATGGAAAAGCTAATAGTAAAATTCATATGGAATCGCAAGAAATCCCAAATAGTAAAAAAGAAACCTTGGGCACAAAAACAAAGTAAAAATACTCACACTTTCTTATTTCAAAACCCTACAAATTTATAGTAATCAGAAGAGTGTAGTACTGTCATAAGGATAAATATATAGATAAATGGAATAGAACTGAGAGTCCAGAAATATGTCTATGGTCAATTGATTTTTGACAAGGGTGATAAGTCCATTCAATTGGAGAAAGAATAAGCTGTTCCACAAGTGGTGATGAAACAACTGAATATCCACATGCACAAGAGGGAAGTTAGACCCCAACTCACATTATATCCAAAAAGTAAACTCAAACTGGATTACAGACCTAAATATAGGAGTTAAAATCATAAAACTTTTGGAACAAAATGTAGGAGCAAATCTTCATAACCTTGTATTTGGCAATGGATTCTTAAAAATTACACCAAAAGCATGAGCAAAAAAAAAATAGATAAATTAGACATCATCAAAATTAAAAACATTTGTGCATCAAAGGACACTACCAAGAAAGTGAAAAGGCAACTTACAGAATGGAAGAAATATTTATAAATCATATATCTGATAAGGGTCTAGTATCTAGAATATATAAAGAACTCCTGCAACTCAACAACAAAAAGACAAACAACTCAATTAAAAAATTAGCAAAGGACTTTATTGTAGACTTTTCTCCAAAAAAGATATACAGTTGATCAAAAGTAACATTAAAATATGTTCAACATTATTAGTCATTAGGGAAATGGAAATCAAAACCACAATGAGATACCACTTACACCCACTAGGATGGCTCTAATCTGTAAAACTGAAAATAGCAAGTGTTGGTAAGGACATGAAGAAATTGTAATCCTTATAGATTGCAGGTGGGAATGTAAAATGTTACAGCCCCTGTAGAAAAAAAGTTTGCCAGTTCTTCAAAAAGTTAAACAGAATTACTGTATGATCCAATAATTCCACTCCTAGAAATGAACCCCAAAGAATTTAAAATAGGTACTCAAACTGCTGTATAGAAATGTTCATAACAACACTATTCACAATAGCCTAAAGGTGGAAACAACCCAGATATCCATCAAATGATGAGTTGATAAACAAAATGTGTTATGCCCATACAATGGACTATTACTCAGTCCTAAAAAGGAATGAAGTACTGATACATTCTACAACGTGGATGAATCTTGAAAACAATATGCCAAGTGAAAGAAGCCAAACATAAAAGGTCACATATTGTATGATGCCATTTGTATGAAATGTCAAAATATGTAAATACATAAAGACAAAAAACAAATTAGTTGTTGCCAGGGCTGGGGACAGGGCGGAATGGGGAGTAACTGTCTAATGGGTACAGGGTGTCCTTTGGGAGTAATGAAAATGTTTGGGAACTAGATAGAAGTAACAGTTGTACAACTTTGTGAGTATACTAAATGCCACTGAATTGTACACTTAAAATAGTTAATTTTATTTTATGTGAATTTCACTTCAATACAAAATTATATGCATTTTAATTATTAGAAATATTTCCAAATTTTGCTCCTAAGAGTTTGTACCGATTTACAGTAGCATCAGCAATGCATAAGACTGTCTATTCCCCTCACATCATCAGGAATGTGTTAAAAACCTTTTTGATCTGTAGTCTTCTCAGACTACCCCAGCTCTTGAAGACTGCCACTTTCTCTAAGCTGTTTTTGACCTTCACATTTTAGTCCATAATCATTCTCTAAATATGCTCATGTCAATGGGTTTTACCTACTTAGCCAGAACACCATTTCCAACAGGTCAGTTGTGTCCTCTTAAACCTATCTCAATGTTAGAAATAAAGTGCTTTGCGTTAGTGTTTTCTACATTTAGATCCATGAACTTAAAACTATGTTATAGATATTATGCTAATTTTACAGATAAAGAAACTGAGGTTCAAAGTTTTTATGTAATACTTTTTAACACTGGAGTGTGTCAAGGCTGGGATTCTAGCTCCCAATCTACTTATCATTCCGTGTGTCCTTCTTATGAATTGATGAGACCAGTTTATCAGCTTCTACACATTCACATTTTAATGGCCATACTATATAATGCATATATGTAGGTTCACTTAATGACACCCCCTGATGAGGATGAGAATGGCAGTGAACTTCTGTTCTTCAGGCTGAGAAGTATGGGACTGAGGACCATATGTATTTGAAAGGCTATCTTTATTCCATTCTAAAAGCCAAGGTGTTTCTAGATCTGTGTCAACTTTCAAATGCTATTCCTTAGCTATTTCTTTATTCTTGGGCAGTCACTTTTTTAAAATTTATTGTTAATTTAACTGGCAGTACAGTTTGCTTTTATTATTTGTTTTCATCAATTTGTGTATTTGTATGTGTATGTGTATTTGTATGTGTATGTGTATTTGTAATTTGTGTATGTGTATTTATAATTCAGAGGAATTTTTGAGCAACATTTTCAAGTTCCAAAACAGATTCCTTGTAATTTGAATTGAAATAAATTTATATAAAGGAATTTATGCATAATTTTCATTTTTCACAGTAGTTGTCCCACATAAGATCTTGGATTCCTATCTTCTAAATAATCCAAAGGTGCGCTTATTGTCTATCCTCTCAGCATTCCATGGTAACAAGGCTGCGAGCTGCTAAGAACTTACATGTAAATAAGTAACTCAAAGTTCCTTTTTACCTGGAGAAGGTAGTGGTTTCTACCCCACTACATCATCCTCTTAAAGAACATTTCTCCAAAAGTACCTATCTCACAGGACTATGGGAGGAAGAAGAAATAAGATACTAAATAGCAGTGATTTTATAAGATTTCATACTTGAAAAAAATGAATCCATTAAACAGGAACAATATATGATGTAGGAATGCCAGCAAGTAAACTTTCACGGTATTCCAGGAAAAATATAACTGGGTATCTTGAACCTGAACCATGGCAATAACAGGCAGTAGGTTTGGGAAAAAGTAGGCAGAGGCAAAAGACAATTAGAAGGTTGAACTCTCAAGGAATTGATGAGATTGAGGGAAGTGAGGGAATAAAAGGAAAGGATAATACCCACGTTTCTGAATACCCACGTTCAAAGTATGTTGGCATTATTTATTTAGACGGGAAACATGGTGGTAGCTTAAATGTGTGTAGTGGTAGAAGAGTTGGATAGAAAAAGTAGTTCTAGAGGCATATTAAAAAGTTAGATCCCAGGGCTTCCCTGGTGGCGCAGTGGTTGAGAGTCCGCCTGCCAAGGCAGGGGACACGGGTTCGTGCCCCGGTCCGGGAGGATCCCACATGCCACGGAGCGGCTGGGCCCGTGAGCCATGGCCACTGAGCCTGCGCGTCTGGAGCCTGTGCTCCGCAACGGGAGAGGCCACAACAGTGAGAGGCCCACGTACAGCAAAAAGTTAGATCCCAATCAAAATCCCAGCAAGTTATTTGGTGGACATCACAAAATATTCTAAGGTTTACATGGAGAGGTAAAAGACCCAGAATAGCCACCACAATACTGAAGAGCGATGAAATTAGAGGACTGGCACTACAACCCAAATGCAAGACTTTCCATAAATCTACAGTAATAGTGATAGTGTGGTATTTGCAAAAGAATAGAAGAATAGATCAATGGAACAGAATAGAGAGCTCAGAAATAGACCCACATAAATAGAGTCAACTGACCTTTGAGAAAGGAGCAAAGGCAATACAATAGAGCAAAGATGGTTTTTTCAATAAATGGTGCTGGAACAACTGGACATCTACATGCAAAAGAATGACTGTAGACACAGACCTTACACCCTTCATAAAAATTAACTTAAAATGGATCACAGATCTAAATGTAAAATGCAAAATTATCAAACTACTAGAAGGTTACATAGGAGAAAACCTAGGTGACCTTGGGCATGGCAATGACTTTTTAGATACGACATCAAAACCATGATACATGGAAGAAATACTTGACTAGATGGAGTTAATTAAGATGAAAATCTTCTGCTCTGAAAAAAACAATTCAAGGGAATGAGAAGACAAGCCACAGACTGGGAGAGAACATTTGCAGAAGACACATCTGAGAAGGGACCATTATCCAAAATATACAAAGAACACTTAAAATTCAACAATAAGAAAACAAAAAACCTGATTAAAAAATGGGCCAAAGACTTTAACAGATACCTCACCAAAGAAGAGATACAGATGGGAAGTAAGCATATGAAAAGATGCTCCACATCATATGTCATCATGGAAATGCAAATTAAAACAACAATGAGATACACTACACATTTATTAGAATGATCAAAATCCAGAACACTGACAACACCAAATGCTGGCAAGGAAGTGGAGCAACAGGAACTCTCATTCATTGCTGGTGGGGCTGAAAAGTGGTTTAACCACTTTGGAAGACTGGCAATTTCTTACAAAAGTAAACATCCTCTTACCATATGATCCAGCAATCATGCTCCTTAATATGTACCCAAAGGAGTTAAAAACTTATGTCCACACAAAAACCTGCACACAGATGTTTGTAGAAGTTTTTTTCATAATTGCCAAAACCTGGAAGCAACCAAGATGACTTTTACTAGATGAATGGATAAATAAACTGTGGTACATCCAGACAGTGGAATATTTTTCAGCGCTGAAAAGGAATGAGCTATCAAGCCATGAAGACATGGAGGAAATTTAAATGCATATTACTAAGTGAAAGAAAGCCAATCTGAAAAGGCTACATACTATATGATTCCAACTATATACATGACATTTTGGAAAAGACAAAACTATGGAGACAGTAAAAAAATCAGTGGTTGCCAAGGGCTGGGGGTGGGTACGAATAGGTGAAGCACAGAGGATTTCTAGGGCAGTGAAAATACTCTGTATGATACTCTAATGATAGATGTTGTACACTTTTCTGAACCCATAAAATGCACAACACCAAGAGTGAACCCTAAGATAAACTATGGGCTTTGGGTAATTTTGACGTGTTGATTTAGGTTCATGAATTGTAACAAATATACCATTCTGTTGAGTAATGTTGATAAAGATGGGGGCTATTCAAGGGGTATATGGGAAATCTCTGTACCTTCCTCTCAATTTTGTTGTGAACTAAAATTTTTCTTTTAAAAAAATGCTTTTTAATATTACTTTTAAAAAATTATACACAAATGGAATCATATCCACCCAAGTGTTACATTCTCTAGGACTTGTGGGTTGATTGATTGTATGGGATAAGAGAGAAGGTATTGTTTGTATGTTGGCACCAATCACCATAGGGTTCATGAGAAAAGGAGGAGGAATCAGGTAAGGAAAGTTATAAGGGCAAGGGGAAGATGGCAAGATCATATTTGGATGGATTGAGTTTGAGGTGTCTATGGGATATCCAGATGGTACTGTTTGATACACTGTAAACAGAGAAGTGAAAACATAACAGGATCTTAAGAAACACCATTTGGGAGGCAACAGAACTTAATGTCTAGGACCACATGCCATGTAGTCCAACAACCTGGATATAAATACCAGATCTGACTCTTCATTTAACTGTGTGAACTTAAGCATGTTATATAACCTCCATGGACCTCATACAGACATATTTTGACTAGAACGACCTCCCTACAAAAGTGCATATAACCTTGCTTATAACATGTGTGCACACGTGTGCGCACACACACACACACACACACACAC
Organism: Grampus griseus; assembly: GCF_964374135.1. NCBI lineage: Eukaryota > Metazoa > Chordata > Mammalia > Artiodactyla > Delphinidae > Grampus > Grampus griseus. Next base: position 88,678,140 of record NC_138999.1, on the reverse strand, counting down.
ACACACACACTCAGAGGGAAGTTGGATGCAATTTTGGGTAGTCTACAGACTTCTCCAGTGAGAGTACCCAGTCTAGGTTAATCAATCTGGTCAGAAGGTAAGAGTTCCTTGGAAACTGACCTGTCTGGTTGAGAGGCCACTGGGAAGATGGCCCGGTAGGAAGCAACACTTCAGTAAGCCTAGGCTCCTCCCAGGGCTCTAGGTTTATTCTAAGGTTTATATGGAGAGGTAAAAGACCCAGAATAGCCAGAATAGAAATGGTAATTTGGGGGTGAAAGGTGCAGCAGACTGCACCACATAATCCATGTGGGATAGAGTAGACAGGGTTCAGGGAAGCTTCCACCTGGGCACTGTGAATAAAGGCAGAGAACAGGCAGGCCTAGCGGGGATAGAGGCGGTAGTACAGAGCCTTCCTGGTAATCAGAGAATGGTAAACTCTGGTCTTTGTGGCCCCTTGAATAGGAGGATGGTTGAAAGGTCCAATGAACTAGGGTGGGGTGTGGGTGAAGGGGACAGTATACTCATGCTCCAGATCAGAAGCATCTATTTTAAAACGCTGAAAACTTTTACTATGTATGTAGCCAAACAAACACACTTTGTACAAATTAGTGCAATAAAGGTAATGTTGTATTTCTACTGAAACAAATAATTTTCTTTAAGAAATGTATTTTTTTCCTACCTTGAATGTTTTCTTTCATCAAATAAAAAATCTTTATTAACTTTTCTGATTATCAGAATAAGAGAATTTTATGGGAAAAGGGGAAAGAAAGAAAAAATATTAAAAAGAAAAATCCCTCCTTAAAGTCTATTCATCCCATCTTGACAGCCTGCTCTGTATTAATTTCATGCATTTTCAAAACACAGGAAAAATGAATATCAGTGAATGTTGAGGAAAGAAGTGGACTTAGGAGATCTATGCCTGGGGAGCAAAGGAAAGAAAGAAAATATGTCAGAAAACTTGTGCCAATGGCCAGTAGCCGCAAGGGAAACTGTAGTCCCTTTCTGTTAAACAGAGAAAGGGAAATGAATGCCACAAGGAGAAGAGAACACTTTTTACCTCTCAGATTGACAAAGACAAAAATGTGTGATGTGATGATGTGGGGAGAGTGAAATAAGAGGGCAGGGATAGAGTGAGGGGAAATTAGTGACTGGCATTCACTGGTGACATAGCCCTCCTATAATGAACAACTGAATTGTGTTGAAGTATTTCTAGTCCCATAAAGTCTTTCAGGTACTAGTTACCTGTTGTCCTGGAGACAAGAAAAGGAATGGAAAGAGCAAATAAGTGTTGTGAAACCCTATAGATAATGTCAAAAATATTAATTATAATAATATACAGAAAGGGTACAGAGAAACAAATCAAAATATTCACTGTTGTTTGAACATTGTATTCAAAGAATGAACATAATTAACTTCTGTTTATGAGTTCTAAGGCTTGCAGGTTTTTCATATTTTAACATTTCTGAAATTGGAATGTATTTTACATGGAATGTTTACCCTTATATTGTTTATCCTGAAAATAGTATTGAAATTAAGTGATGCAGCTTACAATTGAGGATGTTTTTGGTTCAAGGAAATATAAAATATTTTTAAATGAGTAAAATAAACATAAAAATGACTAACATTTTTTGAAAGTGTGGTTGGGGATAAGATGGTGAAATAAAATTTTTGTTTTCAAAAATTCAAATTGAGGAAATATGGACAAACTCAGCTACTTGTGATAAGAGATGAAAAATAGATTAGGAATGAGGATCAAAGTTTTCTTTGATTATTTTTTATTTTTGATATAGCTGGATGTTTTGTAAATATTGTTATTTCCATTGGGATACATCAATTTGAGGAGTTTGTCACCTTTTGTCTATTTACACATTTATGTATTAATTTATATAAGTATTCATTAAGTTCTCTCAATAATATTTTGTAGTTTACTGTGTAGAGGTCTTGAACATCTTTGTTAGATTTACTCCCAAATATTTAATATTCTCTTACACAATTGTAAATGGTAAATTTTTGTTTCATTTTTAATTGTTTGTTAATGATACATAGAAATACAATTCAATGTTGAATATTGACATTGCACCCAGCTACTTGCTAAATTTACTTATTAATATACATATTATGTCTGTAGATTCTTTTGGATTTTGTATATAACAATCATGTTGCTTGCAAATAATGACAGCTTTATTTCTTCCTTTTCAATTCTTAAACTTTTTTCTTACCTTACTGTATAGGCTATGATTTACAACACATTATTTTAGAAGTGATGAAGGGAATCTTTGTCTCCACCATGCTATCAAGGGGTAAACCCTCCATTTTGTACCATTAAAGTATCAGGGTTGTTGAAGTTTTATTAATTATTATTTAAGGTTCTATTTATCACATTAAGGAAGTTAACTACTGTTTTCGGTTGATTAGGAGGGTTTTTTTTATTATAAATGAGTGGGTTGTTTACTCACTTTCTGATTGTCTTTGAAACACAAAAGTTTCATTTTGATGATGTCCTGTTTGCCTATTTTTCCATTTGATTCTTGTGCTTTAGAGATCATATCTAAAGAACCATTCCTAGTCCAAGGTCACAAAGATGTACACCTTTGTTTTCTTCTAGGAGCTTTATTGTTTCAGCTTTTACATTTAGGTCTTCGGTCTATTTTGAGCTAAATTTTATATATGGTGTGAGGTAAGTATCCAACTTCATTCTTCTGGATATCTGTTCTTCAAGCACTGTTTGTTAAAAAGACCATTCCCATACTATATTCATAGGTTGGAAGACTAAACATTGTAAAGATGTCAGTTCTCTCTAAATTGATCTATAAATTAAATGCAAATCCAATCGAAATGCCAGAAGAAATTTTTAAATAAAAATAGACAAGTTGATTCTAAAATTTAAATGGAAAGGTAAAGGAACTAGAATAGCCAAAACAATTATGAAAAAAAGTTGGAGAAATCACACTATGCAATTTTGTGGTATTGGTAAGAGAAAGATAATAGATCACTGAAACAGAATAAAGAGTCCAGAAATAGTCCCACACAAATATGATCAATTGATTTTTGACAAAGGTGCTAATGAAGAAAGAATAGTCCTTTCAGCAAATGGTGTTAGAACAACTGGACATCCATCCGTCAAAAATAAATAAATAAACCTCAAAAAAAAAAAACAAAAAACACTGTCAACACTGTCCCACCCGCCCCCCCACTGAATAGTCTTGGCACTCTGGCACTCTTATCTAAAATCAATTGACCATCGATATATGGGTTTATGTTTGGATCTTCAATTCTGTCCCATAGATCTTTATGTCTATCCTTATGCTAGTATCACACTGTCTTGATTATGTAGCTTTGTAGAGAGTTTTGAAATCACAAAGTGTGAGTTCTCCTGCTTTGGTCTTTTTCAAGACTGTTTTCGTTATTTGGGATCCCGTTAATCTCCATATGAATTTTAGGATCGTTTATCAACTTATACAAAATGGTAGTAGGATTTTGATAAAAATTGTATTGAAATTTCTTTCAAAAATATTTTGTAGTTTTCAGAGTATGAGTTTGCACTTTTTTCAAATTTATTCCAACATATTTTATTCTTTTTGATGCTATTTTAAATGGATTTTTTCTTAATTTTATTTTCAGTGTGCTCATGGATGCGAAATAGAAATAGAATTGATTTTTGTTTCAAGTAAAATCTTATTCTATTCTCATTTAAAACTGACGTTCACTGTTTACTTCAGTCTTCTCTAAGAAATAAACACAAATTAAATAAAGCAACTAAGAGAGCTAATGGCTGAAAGTGAATCCCAATAAGAATTCAATCAACACGTTGAATACTGAGAGAAGCAACATAGTAACCATGGATTTTCAGATCATGTCATCCCTGTAGTTTGGGGGTTTTATTTTGGTAAAACATATACCAAATAAAACTTTTCATTTAAACCATTTTAAGTGTACAAATCAGTGGCATTAATTACATTTACAATGTTGTGCCACCATCACTCCTATCTATTTCTAAAACTACTGCATCAATTAAAGCAGAAACTCTGTACCCATTAAGCAATAACTCCCCATCTCCCTCCTTCCCCCCGTCCCTGGTAACCCCCAATCTACCATCCAGCTCTACTAACTTGTCTATTTTATATTTGTGGAATCATACAATATTGTCCTTTTGTGTCTGGCTTATTGCATTTAGTATGATGTTTTGAAAATTCATCCATGTTGTTAGCATGCTTCAGAGCTTCATTTTATGGATGAATAATATTCAATAGTATGCATATACTACATTTTGTTTACACATTCATCTCTTGGTGGGAACTTGAATTGTTTCCACCTTTTACCTGTTGTGAATAATGCTGCAACGAACATTCATGAACAAGTATATGTTTGTGTCCTTGTTTTCAATTTTCTTAGGGATATACCTAAGAATGGAATTACTGAGTCATATGGTAATTCTATGTTTAACTTTTTGAGGAACTGCCAAAGGTTTTCCATAGCAGCTTCACTATTTTACATTCCCACCAGCAATGCTCAAGTGTTCCAATTCTCCACATCCTTGCCAAGACTTGTTATTTTCCTTTTTTTTTTATTATAGATATCCTAGTGGGTGTGAAGTGGTATCTCACTGTACTTTTACTTTGCATTTTTCTGTGTTAAATGATGTTGAATACCTTTTCATGTGCTTATTGGTCACTCGTTATTATATCTTCTTTGGAGATTCAAGTCTTTTCACCATTCTTAATTTGCTTGTTTTCTTGTTGAGTTGTAGGAGTTCTTTTTACATTGAATTGTGGCCAGAGAAGATACTTTGTATTACCCTAATCTTTTCAAATGTATTGAGACTTGTTTTGTGGTCTAAATGATGTCCTATCCTCGAGTATGTTCTGTGTGCACTTAAGAAGAATGTTTATTCTGCTGTTGTTGTGTGTCATGTTCTACATGTTTGCTAGGTCTAGTTAGTTTATAGAGTTATAGAGTTGTTTAAGACCTCTAACCTTATTGGTCTTTTATCTAGATGTGATATCCATTACTAAAACTGGGATGTTGAAGTCTCCACGTATTAGTCTAGAACTGCCTATTTCTCCCTTCAATTCTGTCATGTTTGCTCCATATATTCTGGGCTTCTGTTATTTCATACATATATGCCTATAATTTTTACATCTTATTGATGAATTTAACTTTTTATCAATATATAATGTCCTTTGTCTCTTGTAACTTTTTTTATCTTAAAGTCTATTTTGTTTAATAATCCTATAGATATACAGCTATCTTTTGGTTATTATTTGCATGAAATATGTTTTACTATCTTTTCAATCTATATATGTTTTTGAATCTAAAGTGAGTCTCTTGTAGACAGCATATAGTTAGATCTTGATTTTTATCCATCCTGCCAATCTCTGCTCTTTGATTAGAGAGTTTAATCCATTTACCTTTCAAGTAATTACTGATAAGGAAGCGCTTCTACCATTTCTTTCTGTATGTGTTATACCTTTTTTGGCCCTCTTTCCTGTGTGTGGGTCTCATATGTCTGTTTCTTTGTACTGACAAGGACTCCCTTCTTTTTTTTTTAACATCTTTATTTGAGTATAATTGCTTTACAATGGTGTGTTAGTTTCTGCTGTATCACAAAGTGAATCAGCTATACGTATACATATATCCCCATATCCCCTCCCTCTTGCGTCTAATAGGGCTCCTTTGAGTTTTTTTGACTGGGCTGTCAAGAACAGTTTTAGTAAAGAATCCTTCTGAGCCCAGTTCTAGCAAGAATCCTGCTAAGCCAGTTTAGCAAGAATCCTCCCATACTTGAAATTCAATTAAGTTCCTCTTCCCCTCACTCTTGATATCTAATCAAGTTACTTTTGGTAATTTTTAATCTAGTGACTCCCTCTCCCTACCTTTTGATTATACGTCCCCTGCTGTCATTGTTGTATTTATAGCTGAGTTCAATCTCAAGGAAAACATCTTCCTTTGATATTTAACTCTGTCCAGTGCAATTTTTCTTTGACAGCATATTTTGTAATTTTTGTTGAAATCTGTATAGTTTAATTTATTTTTGCACCTTTGGATACTGATTCACCTCCCCCTTTTTCCTACTCCTTGCTTTGGTTGTTGTTTACTCATTTGTCTTGTGACTTGGCCCATTTTCCCTACTGTGTGAACCTTCTGGTGTCACTCCTCAGATGTTGCAAACTTGGGGACATGCACAGGTATCCTAGGATTACAATTGGTTTTTACCAACACTCTTTTTGACTGTCTATTTCTTTAATCTTGGTATTAAACTGTCTGCTTCATTTGGTATTACACTTGGCCTGTTAGGCTCCACTAATTATAGACTGAGTGCTCTGTTGTTTTCAACAAAGCCTTGGGGCATAATATGTTCAATAGTCTGATCAAATTAAATTCAGTCAGGAGTAGTTTTTGAGGCCAGTCTTTGACATTTATTCTGACCCCCAGCAGATTCTTCTTTACTAACTCTTTCCCTGATTCTCTCTGGTGTACCAGCTGGCCTATGATTTAACTTGTTGTTCTTAATTAAGGGAAGCTATTGTTTTCTAGAGTACCTTTAAGCATGATCTTCCCCAGACTATGTTTCACATTAAGCCAGTCCTTCTGGGGAGAACTTAGGAGCCCTCTGTTTTTAAGGGCTGCTTCCTTCTCTTGGCAAAGACTCTGAGTTGCTACTCTAGGCAGGGCAGTAGGCTCTTCGGTTTTTTGGCTCGTTTCTCCTAGCTTGGAACCTCTGCTCTAAGAGCAAGCTGGAGTGAGAGCAATCAGGGCCACTATATTCTTGGTCTGCCACTGTTGGGTAGAGCCTTTGCCCTATGGGTAGTGACTGGTTAGAAGAAGGGAATCCATGACCTCTTGGCCATACTCACCAAGAACTTAACCTTTCAACTCTGATTTGGAGGGAATGAGAAATGCTGGTGGCCTGCTCTCTCAGTGAAGATATCATAAGCCTCGATTGGGAGCTGAGGGGAAAGGGAATCCTGCCTTCCTGGCCATGCCTGTCCCGAGTAGAGTTTCCTTTAAGCTGAGCTAGGGATGGAAAGGAAGGAGGGAGCAGGTCCTGATTCAAATGCCAGAAATCCTTGCTATTTTTACCAAGTTTTAGTAGATTTTTTGAAGTAAATGTTTCTTCATTTGCTGTTTTCCCTTAGGACAATTTCTGGAGACATTAAATGTTTTTATAGTTTTTTCCTGCTCTGTTCATTTAGCTCTCAAGTGGGTCTTCATAGGTCCTCCCGCTGTCATCACCAAAGTGGATATATTGCATTATTTTCATTTGCAATTTAATTCATTTAATAGATATGGGACTGTTCAGATTTTCTATATCTTCTTTTTTCCCTTTTAGTAAGTTGTTTTTTAATAAATTCATGCACTTAATCTAAATTCTTAAATTTAATGGTATGAAATTGTTCATATTATCCTTTTATTCTCTTTTTTAAAATCTGTAGAATATGTACTATTGTTCTTTTACCCCTGACATTTACTTTGTGTCTTCTCTTTTTATCTTGATCAATTTTATTAGAGGGTTTTGATTTTATTAGTATGTACATAGACTAAAATTTTGTCTGTTTCTTTCTTTTGTGTGTTTCATTTCTCTTTCATTAGTTTCTATTCTTATTTCCTGCCTTAAGAATTGTGCCTTAAGATTTTTGTTGGTGTTTTCTCCAAAATGTATTGACAAGCAAACTTAGATCATCGATATTTTTCAGCCTTTCTTCTTTTCTAATATATGCATTTAAGGATATAGAATTTCTTACTAAGCACAGATAGCTGCATTCCACAGGTTTTCATATGCTGTGTTTTCATTATCACTCAATTAAAAATAATGCTAAATTTAAGTTTCTGTTTTTACTCATGAGAAATGTACTGATTAATTTCCAAACACTTTGAGATTTTCTTGTTGTTATCTATTTGTTATTAATTCTTAGCTTTATTATTCATCTGTCATCAGAGAACATATTCTGAACTATTCCAATACTTTGAAATTCATTGATACTTGGTTAATGGACCTAGTAGAAGGTCAATTTTAGCAAATGTCCCATTTGCCTTGAAAAAAATTTATATTCTGCAATTGTAGGTTGTATTGGTCTATGTATGTAAATTAGGCCAAATTTGTTATTCTCATTGCTTAAATCTTCAATACTTCTACTGATATTATTTTCTGATTCTTCTGTAAATATACTGAGGTATATTTACATGTCCCACACTGACTTTAGATTTCTCTACTTCTCCTTTTATTCTGATACTTTTTGTATTGTATATTTTGAAGCAATGTTACTATAAGCATACAGATTTAGAATTTTAGTACCTTCACATTATATTGACTATGTTACCATTATAAAATATATCTCTATCCCTAGTAATATTTCCTTCCTTAAGGCCTACCTTGTTGGATACTTTTTTACATGTATTATTATTTTTAAAAAAATTCCTGTGAATGGAATTTCTGGGGATGTGTACTTATTTCTTTTTTTAAAATTAATTAATTAATTAATTAATTTTGGCTGTGTTGGGTCTTTGTTGCTGCATGTGGGCTTTCTCTAGTTGCGGTGAGCAGGGGCTACTCTTTGTTGTGGTGTGTGGGCTTCTCATTGTGGTGGCTTCTCTTGTTGCGGAGCACGGGCTCTAGGTGCGTGGGCTTCAGTAGTTGCAGCATACGGGCTCAGTAGTTGTGACACGTGGGCCCTAGAGCATGCGGGCTTCAGTAGGTGCGGTGCGTGGGCTCAGTAGTTGTGGCTTGTGGGCTCTAGAGCACCGGCTCTGTAGTTGTGGCACACGGGCTTAGTTGCTCCGTGGCATGTGGGATCTTCCCAGACCAGGGATCAAACCCATGTCCCCTGCGTTGGCAGGTGGATTCTTAACCACTGCACCACCATACTATTAGTTACCTAGAAACTTACATTATTCCTTCTTACTATAATTATGAATTTTTCTACTTGTCCTGGTATTCTGATTTATATTTTTTGCTTTATGCCTTTAGGTGCATATAAATAAAGGATTAGGATACCATCTGGTGGATTGATCTTTTCTCTTTATTAAATGTCCCTCTTTATCTATACAAGTGAGTGTCCATTGCCTTGAATTCTACCTTGTTTGATATTTTAAAAGTGGTACCAGAATTCTTACAGATACAATTTGCATAATATACCTTTCAACATTCTCTTGGTTCCACCCTTTCTCTGTTCTTATATTCAACGTGAATCTTATATAACCATCTCGTAGTTTTATTTTACTGGAATACTGAGAGGCCGAGTGGAGATTTAGACCCAATTAGAAGTGACAAGTTCCAACACCTGGACTCTTAGAGCCTGTATTGCTTCCCTGAATATTGCAAGTCCTCTCTCTTCTTGGTCTCCATGCTCTCCTTGGCTGATCCCATTCACTTCTGCAGTTTTCAATACAATTCCACATGTCTAGCCCAAACTACTCTTTGGCCCTACAGACTTTTATTCAATTCTCTAGTGGAACTTTCCTCCTGAATGTCCCAAACTTACCTCAGTCTCAACAGGTCCAAAATTTGTTCCACCATTAATCAAGATTAACACTGTTTCTCTGTCCCAGGCTTCCAGCTCAGTGATGTTCAAGCTGCAATGCTGGCTCTGGTCACAAAGGTGACCCTTTACTTTTTAAGTTTCTTCAATAGACATCCAAGTTTTGCTAAAAGAGAAAAATAAATCTGTCCTTATTTTTAAAAACAAGTTAGGAGATATTATCTACCCCACAGTACCCATTCAGTTCAGTTTTGAAAATGTATATGAATCAAAGAGATTGACAAAGTCTACTTGGCACGTTCTTTCCCACAAAATATGCATTCGTACAACAAATGCCTATCTTCACGCATTGCTGACAGGTGACTTAATTTTCTCCTGGAAAGCTTTTCTCTGTGTCCTTGCTTCTACTTCTTCATAGTTTCTGCTCTCCCCTAATTTCATCTTCCTCACAAGTTGGACTTAACATGATTACCTCTCCAGTCAGAGACTCCCATTGTTTTCCTTTTTGCTTCCCAACATCGATTGCCTGATTATCTCTACTATGCCCAGTTTTATTCAATGTGAGAGAAAATACAATTCCTCTTAGAAGAAACAGTGGGATTAGGATTTGCTGTTACTAAAATATGTTTCAAAACAACAAAATTTTAAAATTATATTTAAGAAAATAGGTGGCTGTCTCTAGGCGTTCCTTAACTCCTTGGACTTAACATGATTACCTCTCAAGTCCTCAATCTTAGGGACTCCTTTTTTTTTTTTTTTTTTTTTTCAGTACACAGGCCTCTCACTGTTGTGGCGTCTCCTGTTGCGGAGCACAGGCTCCGGACGCGCAGGCTCAGAGGCCATGGTTCACGGGCCCAGCCACCCCATGGCATATGGGATCTTCCCGGACCGGGGTATGAACCCTTGTCCCCTGCATTGGCAGGTGGGCTCTCAACCATTGATCCACCAGGGAAGCCCTAGGGACTCCTTTTTTTTCCTTTTGCTTTTTTTCCTTTTTGGTTCCCAACATCGATGGCCTGATTTTCTCTACTATGCCTAATTTTATTCAATGTGAGGGGAAACCCGTCTCCCTTTAGAGGAAACAATAGAATTGGAATTTGCCACTACTAAGATATCTAAAAATCAGCCATTTTAAAATTATATTTAAGAAAATAGGTGGCTGTTCCAATCATTGCTTTAATGGATTAGGTATTTGTTTTATTGAAAGGCTGAGAGCACTGATTCTGGACCCAATAGTTTGGGCTATATCCTGGCTTTAAAACTTACTAGCTATACAACTACAGATAATTTGCTTCATCTGTATGTGCCTCAATTTCCTCCTACATAAAATGGGTACATTGATAGTATAGCCCTCACAGATTTCTTATGAGGAACGGATTGATTAGTACCTGTAAATAGCTGAGAACACTGTCTCTAACATGGCGCACGCTAAAAGGATGTTATGAATATTGTTATTATTACCATTTTTCTGCATAGTCCAAACTAACATGATGACATATATATATTCAGAATTGTTTTAATGGCAATAAGATTATAACTGTACAAAAATAAAATCTAAAACCCAGACATTGACGTAAATAACAGCAGAAAAATTACATTTTATCACACATCAATTCCCACATGTCTTCAAAGATGAATTCCTTTATGTCTTTTTCTATTTGTGTATGCACATTCCCATATATATTTATGCACCTTACTTTCTTGATTATTAGATTACAGCATCAGCAACATACACCATTGATTCAGTAACACCTTTTTTAAGAAAAAATAAAACTATCACATAAAATCTACACATGTATTTTATGATATATTTCAATGTGAGAAATGTTGAAAGATTCTAAAAAATTGATCCTAACATAGAATAAGACAATTTAGGTCATGTGATATATGCATCGCTGGAATCTCTGACATTTTGATGTATTTCCTTGCAGTCTTTTTCTAGGCCTATTTGTTGTGTCCCCCTGAAATTCATATGTTGAAACCTAATCCCCACTGTGATGGTAATTGGAGTTTGGGCCTTTAAAATGTGATTAAGTCTTGAGGATGGAGCCCTCATGAATGGGATTAGTGCCACTATAAATGATACCCCAGCAACCTCCCTTGCTTTTTCCACAGTATGAGGGCACAGAAAGGAGATTGCAGTCTACGAATCAGGAAGCAGGCCCTTTCCAAAAACCAAATCTGCCAGTGCCTTGATCTTGGACTTCCTACCCCTAGAACAGGGAAAAATAAACTTCTGTTATTTAAGCCATCCAATCCATGGTATTTTTGTTATCACAGCCCAAATGAACTAAGGCAGTACTTAATATAACTGTTTCCACTGTACCACCAGTGGTTATCCAGTGTTAGTACACATCAGAATCTCTCAGGGAAGCAAGTTAATAATACATGTTCTGTGGCCCAGTTGGAAGTATGATTAATTCATGTAATCCAGAGAAGGGTGCCAAAGTCTACATTATTAGCAATAGAGAGTGTTACCAAGACCAAGCTCCTACTGTTCGCCACAGACAAGGCCAATAAATTAAGAGACAAGGTGTTGGGGCAAGGAATATCGACTTTATTTGTAAGCCAGCAGACTGAGAAGATGGCAGACTAGGGTCCCAAAGAACCGTCTTACCACAGTTAGAATTCAGGCTTCCTTTATACAAAAAGAGGAGAGGGTGTGGCTGATTGTTACAAACTTCTTGGTGCCCACCAGACCCCGGAGGGGACGTGATAATCCTTTGTTCTTGCAGCTATCCAGGTAGGTCTGGTCACGATGTTCCTGTAAACCTCCAACAAGACAAGTGTTATTCTCTGTTCTACAACTTTTATCTCTATATGGAAAGTCAAGCCTGGGAGGCAGAGCCTTGAGAAAGGGGCTATTATGTATATTTCAGGCTACAGGCAACATTCCTTTACAAAGGTACAGAGCCAGCATAACTAAGCACAGGCAACAGAGCACAAAAGTTAGAGCTAAAGAAGTAGATCCAATATGGAGTCAGGTTTGTTCTTCTCTGTTACAATAGGAGATTCTAAATCAGGCAGTCTGTGTGACACACTATGCAAATCTCGCTAAATTTTATTCGTGTTTTAATTTAGCGTGTCATCTGGCCTCTACTACGCTCCCTAGGAAATGCATGTCTTTGCCTCTAGAGAAATGAAATGACTTACCTGCTGTTCTTTAGTCAAGAGCAGAACTAGGTAAAGGACTTGAGGATCCCCATAGAGTCAAAATGGCCATATTAAACATTTATTCAACATTTACAATATGTCAAACATTGTAATAGACACTAGGAGTATAAGGTTGATAAAGAGTACATGCTATGAGAATGGCATAGTTCTGCAGAGGAGTAATTGCTAACACATTTAGGAATTTTTTTTTTATCTCACAAAATATTTTAAACTCTTTCATGTAGGGATAATATCAGATTTGGCTAATGTTACTCAGTTTTGATTAAAGAAAGTGAATATCTCTGTAACTTATATACTTCATGTGTGTCTGTTGCCCTAGTGAGTGGGTCTGCCAAGAATTTTTTGTATGAGAGACTGTAGAGTGTCCTGAGAGAGAAGTCACCCCTGGAAATAACATGGCAGTCAATGTTGTCACCATCTGGAGATTATTCTTGTAAATTTTTACTAGCAGAAAAGAAATATAGGCTTTATTATAATTTATATTATAATTAAGGTAATAAGTGGCTGACTCCAACTGTTCAAGTCATCATTTTGTTTTATTCATGTCTTGACCCAGCACTCTCCACCCAAATGGAATCATGTCTGAGTCCCTAGAGAGCAGAGGACCTATAAGTAAAATAAGAAATTCCTGTTTTTACTAAGACCTTGGCTAAGATATTATTTGCTGAGGCACTTTTGTGTAGTATCCACCTTCATAAGTGTAACAATGATCTCACAGAAATCAGGAAGACTTTGTCACCTTGAGGACTCCAAAACCTCTGTCAGCGGAAGGAATAAGATGAAGGAGAAATGACAGTAGAGTCTGGAAGACATGGCAGTATCCAGAGGAGGGTGGCACCTACTTCTCAGTTGCCTGAAATTGTTCCTGGGCATAGGTTAGATATCCCTCAGTCCTCCCTAAGTATCACTGCAGTGGGGGTTCTGAAAGGGCAGGGGAGTCAGGTAGGGTCCAAGTCAACAAAGTTCACACATAGGGTACCTCATCTGATCCGCTCAGCAGCCCTGGGAGGTAAATAGTATTCTCTTTTCACGAATGACAAGGGTGACCCTTTAAAAGAATGTCAGGGTGATAAATACTAGGGTTATATTGCTAAAAAAGAAATTCTAAAAAATAACCTTGAAATGCATGTTTTGTTCTTTTAACAAGTTTTTATTAAGTGACACTTGTTTAAAAAGCTGATTGACACATGACTTTTATTACTTTTATTACATTTAAGGGTATAAGTAATAAATACAAATTTTGGGAAAATACAGTTATCAAAGAGAAAGAAATTAAATCATTAAAAATTATGCCATCTAAAGATAAACACCCACATTTTAGTATATATACTTTAAGACTCATTGTTAATATATATAATACATAAATATATATGCTCTAAAATGAAGCAACGATAAATTTACACACTGCTTTCTAACTTTTTTTTCTCTTTTGAAACAGACAATGAACATCTTTCTATTCGAATGGGTGAAACACCTCTGCTGACAAAGAAAAACTTGTGGCTTTGGTCTGAATTCAATATTCAAATAGATGCTGACAATACTGAAAGTTTTGAAGCAATTGAATGAGTAAAATTACACCAAGAAAAGGCAAATAAACAGAAAACAAGGTTGAAAAGTATTAACCTCAGAGAAAACCTCAGTTTTCAAGGCATAAGGAAAAATTCCTCATGGTGGCAATGATGAGGGTGGTCCTACTAAGGCCAGATAAACTATACCTTAACTTCATTGCCCTGAGTTTAACTCTCTCATCTTTTCCGTGAAACTTTCGGTATCATCTGCATCTCCGTCTATGTCTATCACATTAATATTATTGACAAGCCTAAAATCCTGGGAAAGCAGAGCCCAACCCCTTCTAATATTGCCTTCAGGCTTCTAGCTTTCATTCCCTCCCACAGGGCGAGCTTCCTCTCCATTCTCCACAGGGGCAGGATCTCCTCCTTCTTTTTCCTTTTCCTTTTTTTCCTGGGGAACATTTTCCATGTTGAGATTTTTATCCCCCTGCTTATTCCACTTTGGACTCCATTACTCGTAGGAGACAAGAGGCAAGCGAAAGGACTGAATGCTTGACGGGAAGATCAGCACCGAGGACAGAGGCCCTACTATGCACCTTTCAAGATTCAGATTTTAATGGTTTCTGAAATTCTATTTTTCCCACCTAAGAGAGACTCGTGCGCCCTCCAGGGGGCCTCCAGACGGAGCTCCGTCTTCCCGCTCGCTTCTCTCTCCTTCCTCCTTTAAAACTCACCATTTTTTCCTGTACGTAGATACTTCCCCAGGCGGAGGGGAGCTTCAGGCTGGGCTCTGTTCCCTCCCCCCACCACTGTCCCTCGCATCGACTGCGCCTTTCCTTGCTGTCTCCTCCGCTGCCGCCGCATTTTCGCTTGACCCGGCGAACATCAGACCAGCGGATGGTTGGGGTCGGGGAAGCGGGGGCTGCTGCAGCAAGAACTCAGTGCGGACCTGCAGCCGCCCGGCCCTTCCCGGACCCGCCCGGCGTCTCCCAAAACTATATATCCCAGCTTTGTCCCTCCTTTATCCATAGCCATCCTCAGCCTTTGGTACTCCTCCTCTTTTAAATACCCACAATGTTGGACGAGGGGTGACTATTTAAAGTAAAACTTTCACTCTCTGTGTCTCTTTGTTTCCTCCTCCGGTGATTAGTTTCCACACTCCTACTACCAAAATGTTTGGCACCAAAATGGATGTGGGACACTGGGAGCAGGGGCTGAGTGGAAAGCTTTCCAGCATATACCTGTGTCCATATTCATAAACTGCTTGCCCCCAGGACCACTCAAAATGGACTTTGGGTAAGGAAGGTGTGACCAGAAAACAGACTCTGACCCACTTGAGGATTCTGCCCTCAGGCCTCAGCCATCCTGGTGCCAGGGTTACCCCAAGCCTCTTCAGTCGGAACACAAACTTACAGCGTTCTGGACTGGACCGTTGCTTTTCCCCGCATTCCTTGACCAGAAGTTTTTCCTCCTCTGCAACAGGAATCATTACTCAGAGGATACAAAAGACAGGAAGAAAGGGATTTGGGCCCAGGTAGACTCTCATCAAGGGACACTAAAGGAGTTCAGGTTCCTGATCCTGCCTCCCACCCAAGCAAGGCAGCGGGAACACTCAACCCCTCCTCCTCTTGTCACCCTGGATTTGGAATGTCTCTTTTTCCATCTTGGCATTTCAGGAGGTCAGATGCAGTGTAAGAGAGAGGCAGCATTTTCTCTTGGAGTTATTGTCCACTTAATCTTCTTGTGGGATTAGCCCTTTCCCTTGTTCTAACTGCTCCGCAACCTGCTCCTCCCCAGAACCTCCTCTCCTGGTAGTCATTATTATTTTTCCCCTGAAGCCCTTACCTGCACCTAAGTGGCCAGAAAGCTAGGTATCAGGAAAGGAGGCTGGGAGTGGAAAATTATCTTTCTTCTATGTACTTTTATGTTCCAATTTTTTAATTTAAAATGTTTTGTTTTTACATTTCAGAAATACGATACTTACATGTGGGGAGGAAGAGTATGGGTATTCATCCTAAGACTTCTCTTTTCGTTGGAGTGCTTTGTTATTTGGCTAACTTAACATATATCAAATAGAAAACATTTTCCATCGGGCTTCCCTGGTGGTGCAGTGGTTAAGAATCCGCCTGCTAAGGCAGGGGACACGGGTTCCAGCCCTGGTCCGGGAAGATCCCACATGCCGTGGAGCAGGTAAGCCCGTGCGCCTCAACTACTGAGCCTATGCTCTAGAGCCCTCGAGCCGCAACTACTGAGCCCATGTGCCACAACTACTGAAGCCCACGCGCCTAGAGCCCGTGCTCCTCAAAAAGAGAAGCCACTGCAATGAGAAGCCCGTGCAGCAACAAAGAGTAGTCCCCACTCACCACAACTAGAGAAAGCCTGCGCACAGCAACGAAGACCCAATGCAGCCAAAAATAAATAAATAAAATTTAAAAAAAGAGTCCTCTTTAAAAATCATGAGGGACACAAAATAATTAAAAAAATATTTTCCATCAGCTACACAGGAAAGAGCAATTTTTTAAAACATGTTAATTGTTCACAATCTTTAAGACATACTCTTTGGGGAGAAAAGTAATTTACAATAAAATATAAGATTTTCTACTAAATAGGAAATCCTTCATAATTTGGTCATGTTTATATTTATCATTTACAGAATGCTTCTAGTGATACTTCCCAAATAGCTTTAAAAAAACAGGCTAATTATTTTGAAAATTTTAAACCTAAATTTTTCGAAAACAAATCAACATTTTACATGTTAAGAAATTAATCCCTGTAGAGCCTTAGTAAGTGTCTTATTTTTGTCATTTTAGAAAAATAATCTATCTCTTCCACTTTGAGGAGTTTTTAATGTTCATAAATACTAATTGGCTCAGTTATGTTCTGTTAGAGGGATGCAGCCTGCTAGGCCTCTCACCTCTGGCCTCTTTACCTCCAGGAAACCCAGGAGGAGTCTAGCCCTGCATCAGGGTTGCTGCCTGCCAGTCCATCCCCATACTGATGTCCCCTCAGCCAGGCTTAGGCCAGTGTCCAAGGAACTCTCACCAGCTGACAATATTAATTAACCTGGACCAGGTGTTCTCAACTAGGGAAGTCTGTGGACCACCTGAGATTCTATGCAAATTTGTCCAAGTTTGGGGTTAGTGGGGTACGTGCACTTTTGTGGGAAGAGGGTTTGTACCTTAGGAACCTGAGAAAGCCTGATACATGAGCAGGGCACGTTACGGGGAAGCTGAAGCTATGAAACAGAGACAAGACAAAGGAGAAGTAGGGGATGTGAGAGGAAGGGAGAAGAGACTGGGTCCACAGCTGAACCAAGTTAATGGCAGAACATTAAAAATGCTCAGGCCCTAACTTCTAGAGGTCCATTCGAAACTGGCTGTTAATTCTCAGATTTCCTCAAGATCGTAGTCTTCTTTACTATCTCATAAATTCTCACCATGGATCTGCCTCAGCTGAGCTGGCCTAAGTCTCTATTCCTTACAACCAATGAGACTAACTGAAACAATAGTTATCTATCTGTAATAAAATGTTCCTAAAAAAATCAACAAAACAACAGTAGTTATCACTGCCTGAAAACTGGTGAAAAGACATCAGTAGGGGATTGAGCAAAGAAGACATCTATCTGGAAAATAAGTGTAAGTTATTCAGCTTCAGTATTTAGAAATATAATTGATATCCTATTTACAGGTCTACTGTACTCATTAGTTCTGGTGACTTTTTTTTTTTTTTTTTTTTTTTTTTTTGCTGTACGCGGGCCTCCCACTGCTGTGGCCTCTCCCGTTGCCGAGCACAGGCTCCGGATGCGAAGGCTCAGCGGCCATGACTCACGGGCCCAGCCGCTCCGCGGCATGTGGGATCTTCCCAGACTGGGGCAAGAACCTGTGTCCCCTGCATCGGCAGGCAGACTCTCAACCACTGCGCCACCAGGGAAGCCCCCTGGTGACTTTTTTGTAGACTGTAGGATTTTCTAAATTGGCAATCATGTCATCTATGAATAAGAAAGTTTTACTTCTTAAAATATATATATACAAATTAAAACTTCAAGGTATTCTTATTCCCTTGTCAAATTGGGGAATTTTAAAAAAGAAAAAACACCATCCATTTTATATGAGAACATCCACATGGGCTGTAAGTACACGTGTAAATTTGTTGAATTATCTTGCTGGCCCTTTAGGCAATACACATAAAAAAATCATAAGATTTTTCAGACTTTTAGACCTAGCAATTTCACTTTTAGAAATATTTCCTTAGGGAATAATGTATGTTTGAGAGTCATGAAATAAATGAAATTGAGTGTAGATTTTGAGGGTTTTCTTTCCTTCTGTGTGTGTTTTTAAATATAACTGGAATAATTTTATACACATTGTTTTATAACCTGCTTTTAAATAGTATTTGTTGCCTTTATTTGCAAAAGTAAAACATTTTCACTGAAAAAAAGTCAAGGAACTATACATAAATGCCATTTGTCGAGCAGAGCCAGAAATACAATCCTTTCTTGCTCTATTCATATATATTTTTAAAAGCATTGAATTGGTAACTAAGACTATTTTATAATCTGCTTAAAATATTATATTAGTGCCAACAATATTACTTTTAGCAAAAAAAAATTCCTAAAGAAATGATTTCTCACAGGGTAAAATTTGGAAAGAGATACCTCCTGTCTAATGTATGACTAGTACTACAGCTTGATTATCTCAAACTTGAATTGGAGGGAGGCATAGTCAGAGAATGGGGAGGAGAGCCTTGTTTTAATGGATACTAGTCACTAATGGGGCAAGGGAAGCAAATGTGAGGCATCCAACCATTGCAAGGACCCCACACCTCAAACAGGTAGTGGAGGCCTTGAATCAAATTCTGCTCTGCTACAGAGAAGTACATATGCGAAATGTGTGTCATAAGATAAGGTCATACTGTTTGCAGACTATTCTTTATTATAGAATTTACACATACCCACTGAGAAAATGTAGAAGAATCTACAAAGAAGTATATAAAATAATATATAAATCACCTATATGCCCACCAATCACCCAATCATACCCACTTCTAATATTTTGGTGTATACATATAAATATCTACTCATATATATTATTTTTTAATGGGACCTTCTGCAGTTTACCATTTATAATCTGTTTTTTTCACCTACCAATATATTATAAAACACTTTCATTTCTATATATATATATGACTATCTTATATTTGTCAGATATTTTGTTTCTTCTGCATGTTTTCAAAGTTTTATCTCAATCATTTTTTGACTCTTATTAATTAATGCATACCTATTAAAGATAAATTTTAAATATATAAATGCAACACTTAGAAAGGAAAAGTTCCTTTTATATTGACTACTCATTTCAAATATATCCTATCGGAATAGTTCAGTATATATTCATTCAAATTTCTAATATGATAGAGAAACACAGGAAGACTCCACAGTAAGTTGACACTGGATATAACATGATTGGCGATGGGCATGGGGAAAGGGGAAAACGTAAGGATGATGTTTAAGCTTGAGTGCTGAGTAAACAACTGTTATGAGGTGCCATCAAAACACAGCGAGTCTCTAATGGACTTGGGTTGTGTAGCGAGCTAACCAAATAGGCTCACATCAGTAATTTCATTCATCTCTCAATAATATAACCCAGAATTTTACAGGAATGAATTTTGTGGACTTTACTAATCATGCTATGGTAGAATTTCTTTATTTACTTATATTTCAAATACACAAAAATAAATATATGTATGCTGTGACAAACATGTACTACCACATATATTAACCTTCAATTTTTCTTCTTTCTTAACAATATATGTTGGACATTTTTTCATGTGAGTAAATATAACTCCACCTTATTATTTTTCATCACTGCATAGTATTGCATTAGTGAATTATCAAACTTTTCTTAAACCAATCCCCTTTTAGGAATATTTAGTTTTTTCCTTTAAAAAAATCTATTACCACAACTACAACATTGACCATATTTGGCATGGGAGTATTTCAGCATGATAAAACACTAGAAGAGGAAGTGATGTGTCCAAAAGCACATATATTTTAAGGTTAAATATTGCCAAAATGACCTCCAGAAATGCACTATTTTATTCTATCTTTT
The DNA here is from genome assembly GCF_964374135.1 of Grampus griseus. Taxonomy (NCBI): domain Eukaryota; kingdom Metazoa; phylum Chordata; class Mammalia; order Artiodactyla; family Delphinidae; genus Grampus; species Grampus griseus. The sequence continues at coordinate 88,657,875 of NC_138999.1, read as the reverse complement.
ATTATTTTTGCATCTTGCTTGTACTTTTACTTTTTAAATTGAGGTATAAATGACAGATAACACTATATTAGTTTCAGGTGTACAACACAGTGATTCAATATTTGTATATATTGCAAACTGATCACCACAATAAGTTTAGTTCACATTCATATATTATTTTATATTCTCAAAAGTGCATGTGAATGTTTGTTTTTCCATACCCTCACCAACTCTGAATATGATCAATATTTTTCAGTTTTTCTAATTGCATAGGTGGAAAATTAACTCATGTTCTCAATAGATCTCATTTTAATTCTTAGAACTCTATGATATGGTTGTTACATAATTAATTTAACCTGTTCCCCATTGTAAGCCGTTTAATTTGCTTCTTAATTGCACCTTTTATAAAGAATTGTGTCGAATATCCTAATAGTCATTCTCCATTTCTAAATGGTACATACTGTTGGTGCAGTTTGAATTGTTTAAACAGAATTATGAAGTTTGCCTTCTTTAACTTGTAGCAAAATCATCTGGGAGAATCGTTGGTTTATGAGAATGCATACACACGTGTGAATGTGCAGGTGCATATGTACATGCTTGGGCACATGTCATTTCCTAGAACAATTCTCTTTCCTTCATTGCTGCCTTTCACCTGTGGCTTCTCTTTGCATATTCAGGTCCAACTCAAAGGATTGATGCCAGGAATTCAGGTCTACAAAGTAACCGTGTTGTTGTAAATCATTGTGACTACTGTTAAATATTTCCTCAGGGTGAATGCCTAAGAATGGATTTACAGGCTCAAAGGGAATGCATATTTAAGTATTTAGCAACTGCCTAAGAACTATCCATAAAGGTTGACCAATTCAGATTCTGTAACCTGGAAATAAGGGAGAAAGTCCTTGGGGGTAGTGCAGAGCTTGTCAAAAAGTGCTTGCACTGAACCTGCTTTCGGACAATAGCCACCATCAAGAGACAAATAACCCTTAAGGAGGAACGAGTGGACTTGACCCAGCAAGGCAGCATGAGACAGGCCAGGGTAATGGTAAGGCCACAGGGCCTAGGTTCAGTCAGACTGGTCTCCTCTTTCCTTCCCCCCTCTATCTAGGTCTTACCCACCCTGTGAGGCCCAGGTCAAGGTCTTTTACCTCCATGAGGCTTCCTCTGGCTATTTTGGGCTAATTGGCCTTTGCCTTCTCTGAGCTCCTATTGGCCTGGCAGTACACCCTTTCCTTTAGCCCTTTCTCCAAATGGCCTCATATGAAGGGGGTTCTGCCTTTCCAGCTGTATCATCTACTCCAACCCTAGCGTGAACCCAAAGGGGATGTGGGTCACTATCAGGAGGATAGATCTGGAGAAGAGGCATGAGCAAGTCTTGCATTTGGGCTCCAGGTGCTTTGGGCAGGATATTCTAGGGTCCTAGGTATCTAGAATGTGGTTTAGAAGGATAGAAGTGAAGTTTCCAAGTAATCACATCTTCTTGCCCCATCGACTCTTCACTACCTGGGGAAGAGGGCGTCTAGAGGACCAAACCAATTACTTCTTGGCAAATACCACCACCAAGACTCTGGAGTCAGACATTACTTTTTGTCATTTTGAATCCTTTTCCCCAAACGAAATCCTAATATAATTATAATAATAGTTTGTACTTTTAAAGCACTTACCATATGCCAGGCACTATTCTCAGGACTGTACACATACTGCCTCACTTAACTAAAGTAATTCTGTCTTTGTCTTTTCCGACTATAAAAAGATAAAAATTTGTTAAAAAGAAAACCACAGGCCCCAAACCACATCTCTTGTGCTAAAGCCTATGATACCAAACCTAGATTTAATACCTGACCTAATTGCAGTTTCAACCTCTCCCAGAAATGTAATCTTAAATCAACCAGTCTGGAATTTTCTGGTCAAGCAACAGTAAGGTAATCTGTGGCATAGGCTCCTCCATCTCCCAGAGAAAGAAGAAGCAATCTGCATGATAAAACCCTTGCTGCTCCCTTCCTCTCCCCTCGCCCCCCCAAAAGTTGTCCTGGCCTAAAAATAATCCTTTCTTTTATTTTGCTAATAGCTCCCTTTCCCCACTCTCCTGACTATAAAAACCTTCCATTTTGTACAACCCGTGGGAGCGCCCTTCTAGCTGCTAGATGGGTTGCTGCCCTGTTCATGAATTGCTGTATAAAGCCAATTAGCTCTTCACATTTACTCAGCTGAATTGTGTTTTTTTCAGTTACTTTTCAAAAAATATAGAAAAGTATTAAGAATAAAGTAAAAAACTACACTAAAAATCTTACTCCTGTCCCAGGCTTCCCCCACCATCCTTTTTTTTTTAAACAACCTGCTGCCAAACCAACCCTGCTCCACAACAGCCAAGGACTAGATTGCAGATGAAATGGAGGCTGGGGGAGGGGCGATGGATGTAGGTTGGAGTTCTTAATCCTGGGAGCAGAAGGCAGGAAAAGACAATTCTTGAAAAAAGTAGAAAAGTTTAGTAGCTCCAGAAAAAGATGCAGCCCCTCCCTAGAAATCAGAGAAAGGCAAATAACATTTTCCCCCTCTGGGATGGAAAGGGCCAAATGTATAAGGGGGTAGGGGGCAGAGGGCCGGCCCACTTCTGCCGCGCTTTTGGTGGGAGTGGAAATTGGGGACCCGAGCTCACTGGTGACGTAGATATCACGTGACCAGGAGTCGACGTGTGCAGAAGTCCTGCTAGTCTGGTCCTTGTTCCCGTCTGGGTACCAGCTTGCTTCAGCAGCGCAGCCGGTGGGGCCCGAGGCTAGGAGAAGGAGAAGGAGTCAGCTTGCCGGAATTTTGCAGGTTGGTGGCAAAATAGGTGCTGTCTGGGAATTTCTAGGGTGGGGTGGCCTAGAGCAGAGACTTGAGGGAGCCCTGGTCAATTCCATCTCTCCACCTCCCACCTCCAGGTCTGCAGGAAATGGTGACCCTTGGGAGAGGGACTAGGGGTCCCGGGAGAAGGACAGGGAGACCTGTGAGAGTTTGAAAATAATCATCCTCTGCCACCTCAGACCGCTATCCCAACACCTACCCACCCCCCAACCGCCCCCCTCAGTCTTAAAGATAGTTTGGAAATAATCTGCTTTTCCTACTCCCTGTCTGATGGAAAATTCGACTTAACTTGCACTGTGGAGAGGGGGACAAATGCGGGAATAAGAAGGTAGGAAAGTTTCCATAACCGAGAACCTTAATGAGAAAAGTGCGTGGTGCTGGTCGGCCCACTGAGCGCTCGCCCCACCCCCACCCTCACCCCCTCCCCCTCCCGTTTCCCGTTTGTCCGCAGGTCTGCAGGTCTGTTGTTCATAGCAGTACGCAGGGCTAGAAAAGGCGAGGAAGAAACTGACCGAATCAGTACGGGTAGGTGAAGGAAATATAAAGACCCCTGGGGTGGAGGTGGGCAAAGGAGGGACTGAGGTTGTCGGCCCCTGTTCTTCCCCGCACCCCCCTTCTCCCAGCCTACTCTGTTCTAGGAGGGTCTTGCGTTATGCCTTGTGAAGGGAGAAATGGTTGAGGAGAGCCTTGGAAAAGGCTGGAGGGAGGGACGAGGGAGGTGAGGAGGTGGAAAGTGGGGGTAGGAGCAGCAGGCTTGGGGAAACCCAGATGGCAGACTGAGTCTCCCAAGTGGAAAATATTTGGTGATAGCTCTGAATCACAAAAAGCAAATACGGAGACCTGTGTCCAGAGCACTGGTCCGTTCACCAAACTTTTGACTTAATGTCGCCTTCTTGTTTCCTAGAAGTAGTTGTTTTCAAAGAAGAATAAGCAGAAAAAAGAAAGGAAGAGGGAACAGGAGGAAGAGAGACAGATACAAGATGACACCCTGTCAAAAGATTGAAGGAAAACCAGAAAATGAGAGTGAACCAAAACTTGAGGAAGAGCCAAAGCCTGAGGAAAAGCCAGAGGAGGAGGAAGAGCCAGAGGAGGAGGAAAAAACAGAAGGAACTTTTAGAGAAAGGCTGATTCAGTCTCTCCAGGAATTTAAAGAAGATATACACAACAGGCATTTAAGCAAGGAAGATGTGTTTAGAGAAGTGAATGAATTAGACGAGATAAGGAGAGTAAGAAACAAACTTATAGTGATGCGTTGGAAGGTTAATCGAAACCATCCTTACCCCTATTTAATGTAGTTTACCTTGATTTTTATTTTTTCTGATGTTAACATTACTTTCTTTTGATTTGCGTTTTCCCAATACACCTTTGTCCATCTTTCTACTTTTAACTTGTTGCTATTAGTGGTTTTAGATGCATCTCATTGTTTATTTTACTTCAAAGCAATCTACAAGTCTTTGCCTTTTAATAAGAGAACTTTACTCATTTGTACAAAAAGAGGTTCCTGGCAGGATATAAAATGAAAAAAGAAGTTACTAAGTAATATGTGAATATCATATTTTTAAAAAGGAAGAGTACATTTATATATCACATATATGCACAGAAGAACATGTGAAGGATGAAAGACAAAAAGTACAGTCAGTGGTAGAATTATGAGTGATTTTTTTATTCAGCTTATTTGTATTTTTCCTTATTCCTAGAATGTACACACACTATTGTTAAAAATAATAAAAGCTTTATTTAAAAAAAGGAGTAAACAACAGTACTGAGTATATTTCTAAAGGCATTGGGACACAATATTTAATGGCAGAGTTTTAGAAGCAAATGTAAACTCCAAATTACCACCAGACCACTTAGCTAGGAGAATAAATTTTACATCGTTTCTCATCTGCAAAATAGAGATAATAAAGAACTTTCAGGGATCTTATGAGGACCAAACAAGGTAGTGACTGTGAACTGTATTTGACAAGCTTTTGTTCCCATCTGCTCATGCAGGATCCCAACTCCTAAGAGATTTATTTCAGGTATTTTGGAGGGAGAAAGTAGTTCTCACCTGTGCTTAAGAACAAATCCAGACAACTGTTAGGTGGGCACTACATTTGTGTTTCTCTCCTGCTGTGCCTGCCTAACCTTCCATCCTCCTCCCCTTGATACTACCATATGTATTGGGTATTTCTGCCCCTTCATTCAGGTTCTGTACTTCTCAGGCCCCTAACACTGCTGATGTGTTAGAAATCTCAAATAGTGAAGCCCAACATATTTCTTTGGAACCCCCAATGGACTGACTCTCCCGTCTGACCTCTACAGAAGTGGGGGAAACACCCATCTCTTAAATTTAGATAGACATTTATGCAGGGCCACTTGGGCTGTGATATCTTATTGATACCTTGGCAACTTTGGGATTTTAATCACAGACCCCCTCTTCCCCATAAGATTCGGACACAATGGGTCTCTTTGGGGGTGGGACCAGAAGATAAGACTGAGTAACAGACATTATGCTTTAGTCAGAGTTGCTTATGAGCCTAAAGATTGGTTTTATCTTCCTGACTCTTATTTCCTTAGGGTGAGCAATCTCTCCCAAAAGACTGGTGGCAGGCCCTCCTCACCAGCTCAAAAGATACCCTTAGACCTGTGTAAATTTTTAAAGGGAGGTTCAAGTAAGATTTCGGGATATTCCCATGCTTACTTGGAAATGTATGAAGTGCTGTGTAAGACTTACTGTGTATGTATATCTGCATCCAAATCTTCATAACTATATATGTATCTATATATGTATATGTGGCTCACAGTTGTGCCAGTTGTATATTATTTTTCCTCTGTGATGCTCTTTTTGGGGCAATTAATCTCTCCAGACTATTCTTCAAGGTTGCAACAGTCTGATGGATGCTGGTTGGTCTGGATTCTGGCTGAAGTGAGATGAGGGTCCAAAGACTTACTGTGCCACTTTTATAGGATGGTATGAATCCAACCCCCTGGCACTCTGAGGGGTGGAGCTGGGGCAGGATGTGGAAGGGCTCCCCCAAGGCACACCCCTCTCCAGGGTTGTCTGACTTTGGTTTCTGTGTTCCAGCCTGCAGCAGGCACCAGACTCTTCTAGGCTGAAGGCCAGGCTGTCCTGGACATACATACCTGGAGGACAAGGACTGTCCCCATTGCAGGTCAGAGCACTGGACTTCCTTTACCCCTTTTTTCCTTCACAAGGGGGCTTGATGGGAACTTTTAAAGGAAAGAATATAACTTTTAAAGAAAAGGTTTCAAAAGTCACTAACTAAAAACATTAGTTGTGATAGTTTTTGTCCCAGCCATGACTACTCTAGATGCAATCAGATAACTTGGGATTAAAGTAGAAGGGCCTGGTGGTAGGTGGAGGTGATTTCAGGTAATACACAAATATTTTAAGTTGTAATATTCATGTATTGATATTTATTTGAATGTGTATTAATGAATACTCTCTTTAAGGCAAATGATAGTTTAGATTTAGGGTGGTGTTATAAAGTTTCCTTTTCAAAAAAGTACTCAAATTTCCTTTTCAAAAATATTCAAATTAAATGAGTCTGTTTGAAGACAAACATGAAGTAGAACACAATGTTAACAGCAAAGGTGGTATATAGATATGGCAAAAATCATCCTAATGGGAAACATTGCCCTAGCATAATTGATTTAGGGAATAACATCTGGAAACACCTGTCAAGAAGTGTGCAGTCTGAGATTTTACCCTACTTACAAATTAACAAGTTAACATTAACCTGCTACTGTTTAACCTGCTTTTGCTATGACAGAAGACACTAGAATCCTGATCAGAGACTAAGGACATTATTACTCATGGTAAAAGCAGTAGCAACGGCTTCATATTGGTTTATATCAGTTCCCCATTATCCTCAAGTCCCTTGGATGCCTACACATGCAGAGCACTGTGTTTTAGGAAAGATACCTGAGTTTGGAGAATTCATTGCTTTCATAGTAAGCAAAAGCAAGCCTTCTCTGTGTCCAGGGAAAGACGTTACCCCATCCCTCAAAGTTGCTTGCTGCAAACACAACTCTGCGAAATGGACTGCCTGCATAAAGAGTGGTCAGGGCCTTACATTCTTGGTGTACCCAATAAGAACATGCAGGGATGCTCAGGACCCAAGGTGGATTGCCTCTCCCAGTAACACTTTTCTCTGTGCAGTAAATCTTAATGTGAATGGTAAGCCTTTCCTAATATCACAAATTTTGATTTTTAATTCCAAGTTAAAGCAGATAATGCATTGTACTGTAGACTGTAAACAGGGAATTTGTAACTCTTTCTAGTTTTTGCTTAAATACATAGGATTTTGAATGAATCCTAATTAACTCAATGAAAAGAACAACAAAGAAACTAAAAGTAAATAATCTATGAGGAACTTTAAAGACATAGCTACCATGACACACAAAATTAAAGAAGTAGAGGAGCAAAACCAATGGATTTATCAAGGTGCTAATGACAGGAGTAATCTTATGTGAAATTTTTCACTGAAAAACTGACAGGATTGTGTGTGTTTGTAAGGCAACCTCAGATCCCATATACATGTAATCGCCACTGCCTCTATAAAAGGAAAAGCCAAGAGCTAAGAGGAAAGCTGGTCTGTTCCCTCTACAGGGAAAGTTTCGAGAGAGGGGGAACCTTTGACACATAATGGTATCCAAAAGCAATTATTTGATATTTTGACACCAACGTTTTGCAAGAGCCTTAGCAAAAACAGCTGCATAATTTAGTTGGGTATGGAGCATATTTTCATGTACTATTGGCCATTTATACATCTTACTTTGAGAAATGTCTATTCAAATATTTTACCTAAACACCCCCCTTAATATTTTCAATATAGTGTGGGTAAAGAATCTATTTAAAAGAATGAGATAGGGGCTTCCCTGGTGGCGCAGTGGTTGAGAGTCTGCCTGCCTATGCAGGGGACACGGGTTCGTGCCCCGGTCCAGGAAGATCCCACATGCCGCGGAGCGGCTGGGCCCGTGAGCCATGGCCACTGAGCCTGCGTGTCTGGAGCCTGTGCTCTGCAACGGGAGAGGCCACAACAGTGAGAGGCCCGCGTACCGCAAAAAAAAAAAAAAAAAAAAAAGAATGAGGTAGATCCATACGTACCACATGTTCACCATGCATTATTAAAAGAAAAATGAAGGACAGGAGGTACAGTATAATATATACACACACATAGATACACATATCCACAAATACCAAGATAAAGCCCATTAGCTCACTGAAGGGAGGGATTATGTCTTTTAAAGTGACATTTTGATATCTCACCAGGCCTCCTGCTATCTGATTGTTTAAGAAATGATTATTTTTTAAAAAAATTTCTCCTAATAGATAATTCTATTATCCTTGCATTGTAACTGTCAAAATAGTTTCTTGGAGTTATACAAAGTCCTTCTCCCCTTGCATGAATTCTGAGTCCTTTTCCAGGTGTTATATCATTAACCTACTATTTAATAGAAAAGGAAGTGAGGCTTAGAGAGATTACATGTCTCAAGCCAAGGTCACCCAGCTGTTAAATGGAATGCCTGCCTATGGTCAAAGCCCTCATTCCTAATCTCTGCTCTGCAACAGTTGGTATTTAATAAATACTAACAACAACAGCAACACTGTGCTAAATGGATTCCCATCATTTCCTTAAAGCTCCATGTACTTTCAAGTCCTGGTCTTTGTTCCCATAGTTTTTCCTGCCTGAAACTTTCTCTCAACCACTCCTCATGCACTTAGCCGGGATAACTCCTACTCATTTATCCCAGAATACATGTTACTTCTTTTTTTTTTAAACAGCTTTATTGAGATATAATTCACATACCATACAATTCACCCACCTAAAGTGTACAATTCAGTGGTTTTAATATATTCACAGTTATGTGCAGCTATCACCACAGTCAATTTTAGAACATTTTCAAGTCATAAAGAAACACCATACCTTACCTATGACCCCACCCCCTACACCTCTATCCCCCCAGCCCTAAGTAAACATTAATCTACTTTCTGTCTCTATAGATTTCCTTATCCCTGGACATTTCATCAGAATGTACTCATAAAATGTGGTCTTTTGTTACTGGCTTTTTTCACTTAGCTTATGTTTTCAAGGTTCGCCCATTGTGTACCAAGTATTCATTTCTTTTTATGGCAGAACAACATTCTATTGTATGGATATGCCACATTTGTTTATTCATTAGTCCATTGGTGGATATTTGGGCTGTTTTCATCTTTTTCTTGTTATGGGTAATGCTGCTATGAACATTTGTGTACAAGTTTTGTAAGGACATATGTTCTTATTTCTCTTGGGTAGATATCTAGGAATTGAATTGCTGGGTCATACAGTAACTCTATGCTTAATTGTTTCAGGAACTGCCATACTGTTTTCTAAACTGACTGGCCATTATACCTTTCCATCAGCAGTGTGTAAGGGTTCCAATTTTCCCATGTCCTTGACAACACTTTTTATTTTCTGACTTTTTGACTGTAGCCATTTTAGCAGAGGTGAAGGGGTATCTTACTGTGGTTTTGATTTGCATTTCTCTGATTGTTAATGATATTGAGCATCTCTTCATGTGCTTATTGGCCACTTGTATATCTTACTTGGAGAAATGTCTATTCAAATCCTTTGCCCATTTTTTAATTGGGATATTTGCCTTTTTATTATTGAGTTGTAAGAATTTTTATATACTCTGGATACAAGTCCCTTATCAGATACATGTTTTGTACATATTTTCTCCCATTCTGTGGGTTATCTTTTCACTTTCTTGATGGTATACTTTGATGCCCTAAAAATTTTAGTTTTGATGAAATTCAATGTTTTTTTCTTTTTCTGCTCATTACTTTGGTGTCATATCTAAGAATCCTTTGCCATATCCAAGTTCATGAAGATTTATCCCTATGGGTTTTTTCCCTGAGTTTTATCATTTTAGCTCTTACATTTAGGTCTCTGATCTATTTCTAGTTAATTTTTTTGTATATGGTGTGAGGTAAGGGTCTCATTTCGTTAGTTTGCAAGTGGCTATCTAGTTGGTCCAGAACTGTTTGTGAAAGGACTATTTTATTTTTCCCAGTGAATGGTCTTGGCACCCTCATCAAAAATCAGCTGACACATGGTTTTACTTCTGGACTCTCAATTCAGTCCTATTGACCTATATGTCTATCATGTGCCAGTATCACATTGTCTTGATTACCATTGCTTTGAAGCAATTTTGAAATCAGGAAACATGAGTCCTCCTACTTTATTATTTTCCAAGATTGTTTTGGCTATTAGGGTCCCTTGCAATGCATATGAATTTTAGAATCAGCTTGTCAATTTGTACAAAGAAATCAGCTGGGGTTATGAAAGGGATTGTATTGAATCTGTAGATCAATTTAGGAAACATTGCCATTTTAACAATATTAAATTTTTCAATTCATGAACATGGGATCTTTTTTTCCATTTAATTGCATCTTCTTTAATTTCTTTCAATAATGGTTTGCAGTTTTCAGCGTATCAATTTTGTACTTCCCTTATTAAATTTATTTCTAAATATTTTGTTCTTTTTGATACTATTATAAGTAGGATTGTTTTCTTAATTTTCTTATTCAGATTGTTCATTGCAAGTGTATAGAAATATAGTTGATTTTTGTTTATTGATCTTGTATCCTGCAACCTTGCTGAAGTTGTCAGTTTTGTTAGTTTATCAGTGGATTCCATAAGACTTTCTATATATAAAATTATGTCATCTGTAAATAGAGATAGTTCTACTTCTTATTTTTCAATCTAGATGCCTTTTATTTCTTTTCCTTGCCTAACTGTCCTGGCTAGAACCTCCAGTGTAACGTTGAATAGAAATTGTGAGAGCACACATCTTTGTTTTGTTTCTGATACTAGGGGCAAGGCATTCAGTGTTTTAACATTAAGTATAATGTCAGCTGAGGGTTTTTTTGTAATACCTTTTATTATGTTGAGGGAATTCCTGGCTTGGGGATGTTAAACCAAACTTGCATTCTGGGATGAATCCCATTTGGTCATGATGTATAATTGTTTTTATATGTTTCTAGACTTGTTTTCCTAGTATTTTCTTGGGGGATTTTTTGCATCCATATGCATAAGAGATACTGGTCTGTAGATTTTTCTTGTCATATCTTTGGTTTTCATACCAGGATAATACTGGTCGAATAAGAGGAGAAGTGTTCTTAAAATAAGAGGAGAAGTGTTCTTTCCTTTTATATTTTTTTTGAAGAATTCTTCTTTAAATGTTTGATAGAATTCAGCAGTGAAGCCACGTGGCCTAGAATTTTCTTTATGGGTAGTTTTTAAAAATTTATTACTAATTAAATCTCTTCACTTGTTATAGGTCTATTCAAATTGTTTATTTCTTATTGAGATAGTTTTGGTAGTTTGTATTTTTCTAGGAATTTGTCCGTTTTGTCTGTTATATAACATAATGGCATGTAATATTTCATATTATTCATTTATAATCTTTTTTCATATCTATAAGTTCAGTAATATTGACCCCTCTTTCATTTCTGACTTTAGTAACTTGACACACACATCTCTCTCTCTCTCTCTCTCTCTCTCATCAATCTAGCTGGAGATTTGTCAATATTGTTGATCTTTTCAAAGAACCAGTTTGGTTTCACTAATTTTCTCTATTCTCTTTCTATACTCCATTACTCTAATTTCTGCTCTCATTTATGCTTAGTTTGCTCTTCTTTCCCAGCATCTTAAGGTGGAAAGTTAAGATCTTGATTTGAGATCTTTCTTCTTTTTAATATAGGCATTTACAGCTATATATACAGCTATATATTTCCCTCTAAGCATAAGCTTAGCTCCATCCCATTGTTTTGAGTACATTGTGTTTCTACATACCAAAGTTCCATCCCCATAAGTTCTGGTATGCTGTACGTCATGTTTCATTAATCTCAGAGTATTTTCTGATATCCATTTTGATTTGTTCTTTGATGCATTGGCTGTTTAGGAGTGTTTTGCTTCATTTCCAGATATTTGTGACTTTCCTAATTTTTTTATGTTGTTTATACAAAATTTTATTGCACTGTGGTCAGAGAACATATCTTGTGTTACTTATAACCCATTAAATTTATTAAGGCTTGTTTTATGGCCTTCATGGTCTACCATGAAGAATGTTCCATGTGCACTTGAGAAGAATGTGCATTCTGCTGTTGTTGGGTGGCATATTCTATATGTCTGTTAGGTCTAGTTGGTGTGTGGTGTTCTCATGTCTTCTACTTCCTGGTTGATCTTCTGCCCATTTGGTCTATTTATTATTAAAAGTGGTGAAGGGTAAGCTGGGACAAAGTGAGAGAGTGGCATGGACATATATATACACTACCAAATGTAAAATAGATAGCTAGTGGGAAGCAGCCACATAGCAGAGGGAGATCAGCTTGGTGGTTTGTGACCACCTAGAGGGGTGAGATAGGGAGGGTGGGAGGGAGGGAGATGCAAGAGGGAAGAGATATGGGAACATATGTATATGTATAACTGATTCACTTTGTTATAAAGCAGAAACTAACACACTTTGTTATAAAGCAGAAACTAATACACCATTGTAAAGCAATTATATTCCAATAAAGATGTTTTAAAAAAAGCGGGGTATTAAAGTCTCCAACTATTATTGTTGAATTATCTATTTCTCCCTTCATTTTTGTCAGTTTTTGCTTCATATATTTTGGTGCTCTGTTGTTAGGTGCATATATATTTATAATTGTTACATACTCCTTATGGATTAACTCTTTTATCATTAAATTCCCTCTTGCTTTGGTCTGGCATGGAAAGAACTTAGATGTTATCACTCCATTCTAACAATAAGTAAAAAGCTGAACAAACTGAAAATCAACAACTCTTCTTAGATCCATTAGAGAATTGAAGTCACAGAGCAAATCACTGCCCGCAAAAAAGGAGAGACAGACAGTCAGATACAGAGAATCACAATTTGTTGGAGTAAAACCTATGAACAGAAACATCCCCAGGAATCAGTACTGATGTAGGAAAACCTAAACTATAATTTATGAATTGCTGGAAGTTCAGTGTGGACAAGTCTGAGATTTAAAACTCCAGAGAGTCCCAGTCTTTTTTTTTTATATACAGCAGGTTCTTACTAGTTATCTATTTTATACATATTAGTGTATATATGTCAATCCCAATCTCCCAATTCATCCCACCACCCCCAACTTTCCCCCCTTGGTGTCCATACATTTGTTCTCTACATCTGTGTCTCTATTTCTGCCTTGCAAACCGGTTCATCTGTACCATTTGTCTAGATTCCACATATATGCGTTAATATACAATATTTGTTTTTCTCTTTCTGACTTACTTCATTCTGTATGACAGTCTCTAGGTCCATCCATGTCTCTACAAATGAGCCAATTTCATTCCTTTTTATGGCTGAGTAGTATTCCATTGTATATATGTACCACATCTTCTTTATCCATTCGTCTGTCGATGGGCATTTAGGTTGCTTCCATGACCTGGCTATTGTAAATAGTGCTGCAATGAACATTGGGGTGCATGTGTCTTTTTGAATTATGTTTTTCTCTGGGTATATGCCCAGTAGTGGGATTGCTGAGTCATATGGTAATTCTATTTTTAGTTTTTTAAGGAACCTCCATACTGTTCTCCATAGTGGCTGTATCAATTTACATTCCCACCAACAGTGCAAGAGGGTTCCCTTTTCTCCACACCCTCTCCAGCATTTGTTGTTTGTAGATTTTCTGATGATGCCCATTCTAACTGGTGTGAGGTGATACCTCATTGTAGTTTTGATTTGCATTTCTCTAACAGTTAGTGATGTTGAGCAGCTTTGCATGTGCCTCTTGGCCATCTGTATGTCTTCTTGGAGAAATGTCTATTTAGGTCTTTTGCCCATTTTTTGATTCGGTTGGGTTTTTTTTGTTTGTTTTTTTTGCGGTACGCAGACCTCTCACTGTTGTGGCCTCTCCCGTTGCAGAGCACAGGCTCCGGACATGCAGGCTCAGCGGCCATGGCTCACAGGCCCAGCCACTCTGCGGCATGTGGGATCCTCCCGGACCGGGGCACGAACCCGTGTCCCCTGCATCGGCAGGCAGACTCTCAACCACTGCGCCACCAGGGAAGCCCTGTTTGTTTTTTTTTAATATTGAGCTGCATGAGCTGTTTATATATTTTGGAGATTAATCCTTTGTCCATTGATTCATTTGCAAATATTTTTTCCCATTCTGAGGGTTGTCTTTTCATCTTGTTTATAGTTTCCTTTGCTGTGCAAAAGCTTTTAAGTTTCATTAGGTCCCATTTGTTTATTTTTGTTTTTATTTCTATTACTCTAGGAGGTGGGTCAAAAAAGATCTTGCTGTGATTCATATCAAAGAGTGTTCTTCCTATGTTTTCCTCTAAGAGTTTTATAGTGTCCAGTCTTACATTTAGGTCTTTAATCAATTTTGAGTTTATTTCTGTGTATGGTGTTAGGGAGTGTTCTAATTTCATTCTTTTACATGTAGCTGTCCAGTTTTCCCAGCACCACTTATTGAAGAGACTGTCTTTTCTCCATTGTATATCCTTGCCTCCTTTGTCATAGATTAGTTGACCATAGGTGTGTCGGTTTATCTCTGGGCTTTCTATCCTGTTCCATGAGGCCCAGTCTTAAGGAGTCCTCCCACACTTTTATGAGTTTTACTTCTCAGAGCCCTATGAGGTTCTCACGGTGAATATTAGAGAAAATTTCCTTGTGCTTCTGGCGGGGGGAAAGGAAAAGTAGCCATTTTTTTAATGCACCCAGAGCATTCTACTCTTCTTAAGTAAGGCCTTCCCTCAAGAGAAACTCTTTTACCAGAACCTAACCTATGAGCCTAACTGACCTGAAGGAAGGACAATATCCAATCCCAACCCCTCTCTAGTCATCCTGTCCCAACTAAGTGAGAGTGAGGTGAGGGACTGAGAAGCACTTGTAAAGGTCATAGCCCTAACCATGCTCAGCTGTTAGGCTCCTATAATTACCAGTTGACTAATCTGTTATTTTTCATAATGCCCTTGGGCAGGAATTGCTCTGAAGCCTAATTCAATCAAATTTGGGCTCACTTGCAGGAATAGTTCCAAAGGTCAGTGTTTAATATTTGTTCCAAACAGGGAAAGAGAACTCCCCACAGCCATCTTCTTAGCTGGCTTTTTAAAACAATCTAGCCAGCTTTCAGTTAACTGTTATCTTCACCAAACCCAAGAATCACTTCCCAATTGCCTCCACCACAACCACTACTGTTTTTAGAGCACCTTTGGCTTGAACAGTCTCCATGCTCTGTTGCAAATAAAGTAAGTCCCATTGGGGAAATTTTAGAACCTATATTACTTATGGCTTTCTTCTCTCCCCAGGCAAAATCTCTGAGCCAGGGCTCTGGATCTGGGAGTGGGGACAATGGCACTCTTATCTTTGAATGACACTTCTGCTTTAGGAGCTGGTGTCTCAATGTGGGTAGAAAGGAAACAGTAGCCTGATGTCCTCTCACCTTGCTTCTCATAGTGTGGAACCATGCCTTTTAAGCCAAACCAAGAATGATCAGGGCTTCAGTATTCTCAGTGGTGCCACACCCACAGGACAGCCTCCATTCTATCAGTGGGGGCTGGTTGGAAGGAAAGAGCCCCCACCTCTCAACTGCACTCACCTGGAGCTTAACCTCACAATCTCAGTAGTTGGGGCAGGATAAGAAATGCTGATATCCTTCTCTTCCCAGGAAGAAATCCCCATGGCTGCAAGCTGCAGGAAGAGGATGTCCTGTGTTCTTGACTGACAGGAGTGCAGTTTATGCCTCCTTGACCTGGGAGTGAGAGGGAGGGAGAGGTCTAGGCTCAGATACCACAGACTCATATTTCTTATGAAGTTTTTTATAGATTTTCTTGAATAGATGTTTTTCCACTTAATATATGCCCTTAAAACCATTTCTAGAGCCTTTAAATTATTTTGTTTGGTTTTTTAATGAGTTTCACAGGAAAGCAGTTCCACAGAGCTCCTCACACTGTCACAGCAGAAATTGATCTCCTAGACATTGCTTCCTCCTGGAAGACTTTACTGGCAACTGGTTTAAGTCCTCTTACTCAGTGCTCCAATCTCCCCTTCAGTACTTACCACACTCTCCTGGTTTCCTCCCACTAAACCATGAGCTCCGTAGGAATACGAAGTCTGTATCTGTCTTTCTGTCTTTTATATCTCCAGGGTCTTGCCTGGGACATAGTAGATGCTCAATAAATTGATTGAATGAAAAGTATATTTCTTATATTTTTATTAAGTGGAAAGAACTATGTCAGGGGAATCAGAACTCCTAAATATGGTACTGAGATTGAGATGTGTAATGGGCAGGCAGTGCATAGCACAGAAAAGGTCTCAAACAATAGATGGATAAAAGAAAGAGTGAGTTATAGATTTGGGACTTATTAATTAATGAAACTGAGTAAGAACATGGACTTAGGAACTAGACTGTATGGGTCTGAATTCCTGCCCTACCACCTCCTATCTGTTGCATAGCTTTGCTGTCCTGCAATTCTCTTATTTGTAAAATAAGATAGGGGATAACATTAGCACCTACCTCATAGGATTTGGGGGAGGATAAAGTGCAATCATGAATATACATATACAACAATGCTCTACATAATCAGCATTTATATAAGTGCTGTTTTATTTCATTTTCATCACTATGTATGTTTAAGGAAACTAGGATAATTCTGCACATACTATTTCATAACCTGAATTTAAAAGAAAAATAATTAAAGATTTTTCCCTTCTATTTACAAAAAGGATACATTGTCCTTTGAGATAATTTAGAAGATAGAGGTAATCACCACCTGATGTCCAGCATTAGAAATGCATTTTTAATCTCAGAGATGAGGACAACTAAATGGGAGGGGATGCGGGAGGAGTGGGAGTGGGGAGTCACCAAGTCACCAGGCATAGGTCTCTAAGTGTAAAATATGGCACAAGATACTGTCATGGTACAAATGCCTAAGTCTTAGATTTGTGGTGGGAAATATAGCCCTTGACTCAGGAGCTGGGGCAGGGGTGTAAAAAGAGAGGAGGACGGGAGGAAGGGGAGAAGTGTGTGTGTGTGTTGTCTCTGTGTGTGTGTGTGTGTGTGTGTGTGTGAGAGAGAGAGAGAGAGAGAGAGAGAGAGAGAGAGAGAGAGAGAGGGTGTTAGTTTACTCTTTAGTTAGAGATAGATAAACTCATCTGTACTAAAAACACATAAAATTATCAGTTTCACTAGTCTTTAAGTATAATTTTTTGCTTATTCTCATATCTACCTAAGTTATTGTAGAATATTTAGAAAATGTAGAAAATCATAAATTGGATTTATGATTTTAGCCTATCAACCATCACCACAAGAGCCAAAAGCAATTATAAACAAAATGTTAGTGTATTTCCTTTGATTTTATATAAAATATGTATAGACCTACAAGGCAAATAGATAGATAGATAGATAGATAGATAGGTAGGTAGGTAGTATTATCCAAGAAAGCATAGGTGGTTCTATTTCTAGTTCTGCCACTATCTTATTTGGTAACCTAGCCAAGCCTCTTAATTGTTCTATCTTGGTTTCCCAACTTGTAAAATAGGCTCTTGGACTAAAATAATTCTAAGGTCGTTCCAGTTTCGACAATACATGATCTGTGAAAGCTTGGGACTGCAAGTGAGATCATAAGTCCTACCCTGTAAATCCAAAATTAGGCAAAAGCACAGAAAACATGACTATAAAATCCAGTTTTCTATAACCCTCCTAATCCATTCTTTTGGGCTCACAGTTTATTTTGATCTCCTATTTCCAATCCTTTCTGATAACTATGCACATCAGTACCCAATCAGTACACAGGTGGATAATTGTGGACAAATATATAAATATGCTAAATATTTTTCTAGTTAAAAATTAATTTCTTAGAAATCCTTAAGGTAGGAAAAGTATGAGTGGAACTAAGCTGTGGGAATTCCATTTTAGGTCTTATTCAAAAATTATTTTGTACTTAACGATTGTAATCAAGCAAGTGTCAATAACATATTGACTGCCTTGTCTTGCTGGAGGGTAAGAAAAGGATTGTAAGAAGCACACACCAGTAATGTGTGTGATGGTTTTACAACATGACTATAAATTATTTGGCACTCCTCCCATCAAGAGTTGAAGTCTATAGTCCCTCCCCTTCAATCTTGGAAGAGGACTTATGATTCTTTCAACCAATGGAGTACAGTAGTACTGATCTATGTGACTTCCAAGGCTAGGTCATAAAAGAGCATACAGCTTCCACCTTGTTGCAGGGAACATTTGCTTTTAACATCCTGAGATAGCCATGCTGGACTGGCTGCTTCTGGGAGCTCTGGTTGATACTCCTACATAAGCCTGTCCTGCAGCCATTTCAGTCTCAGCTGTTTCAGGACCCAGCTGTTTGAGTCATCTACAGCCTTTCAAGTTACCCTCAGCCAAGCCATCCTAGCTGAGGCCTCAGACATCCTAGAGCAGAGTAGCCTCCACTGTGTACTTTCTGAACCTCTGATTCACAGAGTCTGTGCGCATAAATATCAGTTATAGTTTACACCAGTGAATTTTGGGATGGTTTGCTACTTACCAATAGATAACTGAAAGAGTCTTGTGTCATGCTGCAGGCAATAGCTATAGGTACACAATAGTATGAAGCCAATGTTTTATCAAGTCTGCCAAATAGTTAAGTGTGAGAAAAGGTGAGAAAATGAATGCAGAATTTTAAATTAGCAGCTCATTTGTGGGGAGGGGGCAATTTCACATAAACTTTTATATTTCTGATATCTCTTGAGGGAAAAAAAGGAATATTTGGCAACATAGGGCCTGAATTGTCTCATGACAATAATTGGCAGAGGCTATCTCATTTTGATAGAGCACATGCTCCCTAGTTAACCAGATTCCTGCTCAGCTGGCTTCACTCAATATATGTCACCTGTGGCCGTATGCATTGCAACCCCTGAACTAATAGGGCCTATTGGGTACTAGGACCTTGCTAGGTGTTAAAACTGTATCAGTAATGGAACTTACATGGGACTAGCAGCAGTAAGGCAAGGTAAACATTTATGCTAAGTTTCCTGATACTCTTCTAAGTTCATCCCAAAATCCAGGGGAAAGTAAGAATGAGGCTAGCCTAGGCCTGTAGCTAGAAGGGTCAAAGGAGTTTTCTTGGCCCATACGTAGTGTAGCTCAATTAACAGTTAGAGACTATACAGGACAGAACTTCTTTTTCACCAGAGTCCTAAACCACAGGAAAGAGTGGCCATGGGTCTCTGGTGTCTCAAGACAGCATCTGCAGTCTCTAAAATAAAATAACAACCCTCAGCTGTCTAATAGATAGTGAGGTCCTGAATATTTGTTGATTTCATACTCAGACGTCTTAGCCTTATAGCTTTGTTATTATTTAAGACTAGATCTCTTGAATGAAATACATTATCTTTCAAATGTTTCAAACTCTTACAGTAACACCCTTAAAACTTTATCAGGTCTGTTCTCAAGTCTTCAAAGGTCTTGGCATCAAAGTTATAATAGCCATAGCTTATAGGGAAGCTAGAGTAGGCATAATTTCCTAGATTTTTAATACTTAGTTTCAATTTGTTAATAGGTGTTTAAATGTAGTAAAAAAAAAAAAGAGAAGTACAGTAAGACTGCAGCAATGAAGCATCAGGACGACACATAGAGAACCATTCTAGGCAGGAACAGAGATATCCACACTCACAGAGCCCACCATGCGCCAGACTATCTTCTCCCAAGCCTAGCACTCACCCAGGAGAGTATAATGAGAGGAAAATAGGACATTTCCAGCCAAATACATGTGAGCTACAATATATGTCATGGCAACATGCAAAAAGATCTCAGCAAAAATGAGCTTCCTCTGTTGGAATATTAACCTGATATCAATTTGATTGAGGGATAACTAGTTGAGGTAAAATTACAAAACAGTCTTATTTTTCCAATAACTGCCTCAGTAGTGCTCTATCATCCCCACCCACCACTTTCTACTGGATAATGGGCTTCTTTAACTGTATCTCAGTCCTTCCCCAACTTTTCAGTCACTTTTGCTTATTAAAATAGGTTCAGTTAAACTGTTAAAGATTTGGCTCTATGTCTTTTTTTAAATTTATTTTTTATTGTAGTTGAATTACAATGTTATGTTAATTACTGCTGTACAGCAAAGTGACTCAGTTATACATATATGTACATTCTTTTTCATATTCTTTTCCATTATGATTTATCACAGGATATTGAATATAGTTCCTTGTGCTCTACAGCAGGAACTTGTTTTTTGGGTTTTTTTTACTTTTTAATTTCTAATTTCTTTTTTTTTAACATCTTTATTGGAATATAATTGCTTTACAATGGTGTGTTAGTTTCTGCTTTATAACAAAGTGAATCTGTTATACATATACATATGTCCCCATATCTCTTTCCTCTTGCGTCTCCCTCCCTCCCACCCTCCCTATCCCACCCCTCTATGTGGTCACAAACCACCTAGCTGTTCTCCCTGTGCTATGCGGCTACTTCCCACTAGCTATCTATTTTACGTTTGGTAGTGTATATATGTCCATGCCACGCTCTCGCTTTGTCACAGCTTACCCTTCCCCCTCCCCATATCCTCAAGTCCATTCTCTAGTAGGTCTGTGTCTTTATTCTTGTCTTACCCCTAGGTTCCTCATGACATTTTTTTCCTTAGATTCCATATATATGTGTTAGCATACTGTATTTGTTTTTTCTCTTTCTGACTTACTTCACTCTGTATGACAGACTCTAGGTCCATCGACCTCAAGGACCTTGTTGTTTAACCTTTCTATATATAGAAGTTTTCTTCTTGGTTCTATGTATTTTAAAACACCAGTATCACTTTTGGTTCAGAGTCCTCCTCATCCCTCTATGAGATTTATCTTTCTATCTAGAGTCTATCTATCTATCTATCTATCTATCTATCTATCTATCTATCTATCTACCTACCTAGAGTCTATCTATCATTTAGATAGACTCTAGATAGATAGATAGATAGATAGATAGATAGATAGGTTTATTGATTATAAGGTTTATAGACTGATTGATTACAAGTTCATATGATTATGTAGACTGGGAAGTCCCATTGTATGCTGTCTACAAGCTGGAGAGCCAGCAAAGCCAATGGTGTACTTCAAAGACCTGAGAGCTGGAGAGCTGACATGCAGGTGCCAGTCTGAATCAGAAGTCCTGAGAACCAGGAACACCAAGGGCAGGAGATCAAAGTCCCAGCTCAAGCAATCAGGCAGAGAATGAATTCAACCTTCTTCTGCCTTTCTGTTCTATTCAGGCCCTCAATGGTATTAGATGATGCCCACTTACATTGGGGAGGGCCATCTGGTTTACTTGGTTCACCAATTTAAATGCTAAATTCTTCCAGAAACACCTTCACAGACACACCCAGAAATATTATTTAACCACATATGTGGGCATCCAATGGCCTAGTGGACACATAAAATTAACAGTCACACCCTCCTTCCCTGTGTTTACTCAGATGACTTGAGAGTTTGAAGACGGATAAAAAGACAACTCTTTATGTGAATACCTAGGGTAAGATTGCTATCCCCACGTGATTAATTGTCACTGAAGTTCAAGTCTGATTTCTAGAGAACCTGCTGATAAGGACTCACATCCAAGCAGTTCCCTTCCAAATGTCTCCTTGGAAGACTGGGCCATATCTTGCATGTGACTCTTATAACCCTCACATGGCATTCCTATGATTCATAGGTCTCTTTGCCCTACTCTATATCAGTTACTGGTAAATCTGTATCTCAATAACTCCCCGCTCCCCAACTCTGGAACCTGTAGGCATGGTAGGATTTATTTTTCATGCTTCTCCAGAATTGGGAACTTTGGTAGGAGGTCAATCTTAGCCCTTTCTCTACCTGGCCACATCACCACATCATCTCTCCAAAATGTTCTTTCCAGTCTCCTATAGCATCTGGTTAGCTCAAAATCCCAATGGTAATGCAGATATCCAGCAAAGGAATAAGTGAACCTTAACGTTTTGTAGATATCCCTAAACTTTATGTTCAGTTCTTTTGGGATCCCACTCCCTTGGCTTTGGGGAAGGAAACCAATCAAGTGCCACCATCCACTATAATTACAGGAGATAAGGAGAGGAAATAGGTTCTTTTCACGAATACTGCATTTCCCCAAATGTGAACCCAGTCTCCTCCTTCCCAGTATTACACTACTCTTCTGTTATTTTAGGGTAAAAGCCATCAAACCAGTTCACCCTCTCTCTGTCCTTCAGGGCACATGAGTCCCAAACTAAGACTCTTGTGTCCTTGTAACTCAGCTTTAGAAATTTAAAAAATTTTGTTCTCAATAGGTTGTTATCTTCAACTCCTCAGAAAACACCAAGGACAAGAAAAGATCTCAATCAATACCTCACAGCATTTTAGTGAAGATAACATCATTTTCAGAACAATTTTCACCTATCTTTAAAACAGCACTTCATTACAACTAATCTCCTATGTAGCATAACATCTAATCTGGAAAAATATACAGATGCATGTTTTCCATCCAAGAAAATTTGGTGGTTTCAAGCAAAAGACTTATCCAAGATGGGTCAAAAAGATAATAGCAAAACATTTAGCCACTGCGAGAACTAAAAATCCACTTCTTAAACTTTGTATTCAATGGTTATGTCATAGTGGTTTGTCTACTTTCAGCAGATTCTTTCTAGGTAATTCCTAATTTTCATGAAAGCTTTTCCATATTGCTCTAAATACAGTCCTCTGAATGAAAAGCAACCTATTAGCCTTAGTAGTGGATGTATTAGTCAACAAATATTTACCAATCACCTACTTGGTGCA
This sequence comes from Grampus griseus, assembly GCF_964374135.1. NCBI lineage: Eukaryota > Metazoa > Chordata > Mammalia > Artiodactyla > Delphinidae > Grampus > Grampus griseus. The sequence goes on along the minus strand of NC_138999.1, from coordinate 88,635,240 downwards.
AGGAATTCTATAAGTCACTGGCTTTGCAAAGTAGAAGACAGCAGATGTGTTTTGGGCTCTCACAGATTTTAAAGACAAGTGGATCTAGCTAAGGACAGAACTATGCTTTGCCTACTCTTCAAATCTTGTTAGAAACCATCTAATAATAGTAAAAAAAAAATGTAATAAATCAACTTTCATTGATGGTTCTTTAGGGTCTGTGGTACATACTTGAAATATGTGATTTATTTCTTCTAACAATCCCTGTTTCGCAGAGGAAGCACAGAGACCTTGATAAGTAATTGACCCAAAGTCATACATCAAGTAAGTAGCAGAAACAGGATTTAAAGCCAGACATGTCTGATACTACAGCTCATGCCTCTAATCAGCATCCTTCCAGTGGATATCATTAATAGAGCTACCTATACGAAGAGTTGCTAACAGTGAGACAGAATCCAGGAATCACTAGCATTCCTTTAAAAGACAATTATTTTGTAATTTGAGCTTTTGGAGCTATATGTCAATATTTCTATATATCGCATATATATAATTTTATATATTTCAAACTACATATGCAGTAGGCATATACTCTTTCTTTATTCAATCTCCCAGCTAGTTTAGCAGGGTAGGAGATTACATAGTAGTTTGGAGCCAAAACTAGAGGCAGTAAGAATTTGCCTGGCCTGTCTTGACTCAGTACATATAACTCTTTCGGTTCCTTTAACACAACCAACACTTTTTAATATTTTTTTACAATAATGCCACTTTCCTAAAGACATCTCTGTTTTCTAACCGTGATTAAAAAAAGTTTTCAGTTATTTCAAGTTGAAAAAAGGAACAGTTACACTCGAGTTTCAAGTTTAATTGCTTCTCATACTCCATGCTTCATTTCTAATATTTTTTGGAAACATTCACATTAAAAAGCAAATGTCTTTGGAACTTTTACCTATTTTATACTTAACTTCTGAGATCATTCTAAGGAGATATGTGTAGGAGTGGTTTGGAAGGTTTGGAAAGGAAAGCAGAAAATAAAAAGGCTCATTTTCTCCAAAGACTGTGGTATCAAAAATATCACATTACATTTACATAAAATGGCCAAGGTCTGACAACTGGACTTCTATCTGAAGATTTACTTTACAGATCATTTTGAAAATACCAACTGTATTCAGGAAGATGCTTGTATTTTTTCAAAATAAAATAAAATGTTTCAAAAGTGTTGTTGAGGCTTCCCTGGTGGCGCAGTGAATGAGAGTCCGCCTGCCGATGCAGGGTACACAGGTTCATGCCCCAGTCCGGGAAGATCCCACATGCCGCGGAGCGGCTGGGCCCGTGAGCCATGGCCGCTGAGCCTGCGCGTCCGGAGCCTGTGTTCCGCAACGGGAGAGGCCACGACAGTGAGAGGCCCGCGTACCGCAAAAAAAAAAAAAAAAAATATTGTTGTTGATGTGTGGAGCCCAGAGAAAATATTTTCTGGGTGGTATAGGTGAATGTAATCAAACAATGAGGCTTTTTCATCCTGCAAGATTCTTTCAAAATTCTTTCAAGATTTCTTTCAAAAATGAAACCTCATAATTTTAAATTTTTTGATGGCGCGCTGATTTTCTTAAAAAGGAAATAAAGAGAAATTATTAGTAAGGATATATGTTATACAGCCCACTTCTCCCCGCCTCTCTGACAAGCCCCTTGCTCCCTCCTCACCCCAGCCCTCAATCTAAATTTCCTAGAAGGGTATGAATTCAGGGGACATGGTGGGCAATGGTGGCTGTGCACATGCAGCCTGTGTGTGGCAAGGGAGTGGGGGCGGGGACCCCGCGGTTAGCGAGAAGACAGAGCAGAAAAAGCCAGCGCCAAAGCCTGGGGTGGGAGTGGGAGAGGTGGAGGGTGTTGCAGGCCCTCCCTGGTAACCAGAGAAGGGCAAACTCCAACCGCAGGGAGGTGATGCCACTTGTGGGCTCTCATATTGGAGAGGAGCAAGATGAGTGACAGAGCGGTGCGCGCTGTGGCCCTGCGCACGAACAGGCGGAGGGGGCTGTCTGTGTGTGTGCACTAGGCTGGAGGGGGGCGCTCCTGCTGCACTGGCCACAGGACTTGGGGGAGAGCTCGGCGGTGACGCGCAGCTCTCACGTGACCGCGAGCTGCAGAGCGACGCAGCCTTTGGTGCAGTCGTCACTCGTGTCTGGGTACCAGCTCCCCGCTGCCCTGCGCACGGCGGGCTGGCATCGGGCCCGGGGGAAGCTGAGCAGGTAAGGGCCCCGGGGCCCGCGCGCTGACGCCAGGGCTGCAGCGGCCCGCCAACCCCAGAGGCCGGCGCAGGGGTTCAGCGCGGCGGGTCCCGGCGAGCTATCTCCACGCCTCGGCTTTCTTGGGAGCAGAAATGGGGGCCCCCTTGGGTGGGGGTGCAGGGACGGCTGGGTTCCAGGGAGGGCAGCAGAGCAACTAAGAGCGATGGGAAATCATTCCTGAGTTCCTGCAGGGCAATGGTGAACCCGGGAGCGGGGCGGGGATGGGAGCGGCTGAGGGTGGGGGCGGAGGACGCGGGGAGGGAGGGGTTGGCGGGGGCGTGGGGCCGGGAAGGGGCCGAGCGCCCGGCTGCAGCAGCCCCCTACTCCCACCTCGCCCCTTTGCAGGTCTGCGGGACTAGGCGTCGCGGCGGCGCACTCGTGGCGAGAATCAGGAGGAGCAGGAGACAGCGAGGATAGGCCCAGGTCGGTGCGGGGGGTGCTGGTGCAAAGCCAGTCTGAGACACCTTCCTAACTCCCCCAGGCCCTATCCCCCGTCCTCCATTTTGGTGCCTGCTGCGCTCTGGGAAAGAATCCTGGGAAAAGAAAAATGGTGGGCTTTGGGTTTGGGGGAGGGAGAGAAAAGGAGAGAGCTGGGGAAGGGGCTCAAATTGGAGGCTCCCTAGAAGGCTCACGAGGCTCCTGAGGTGGGAAAAAATAAATTTTAAAAGTCTTTGATATCAGGGCTTTGAATCCTGCTGGTTAGTGCACCAAGCATTCAGTCTCTCTCCTTGCCTTTGTCTTACTTGTTGTTCAAAGAAAAATAACCAGGGAAAAAAAATCTCATCATGGCAAATATCCACCAGGAAAACGAAGAAATGGAGCAGCCTGTGCAGAATGGAGAGGAAGACCGCCCTTTGGGAGGGGGCGAAGGCCACCAGCCAGCAGGAAATAATAGACGGGGACAGGCTCGCCGACTTGCCCCTAATTTCCGATGGGCCATACCCAATAGGCAGGTCAACGATGGGATGGGTGGAGATGGAGATGATATGGAAATGTTCATGGAGGAGATGAGAGAAATCAGGAGAAAACTTAGGGAGCTGCAATTGAGGAATTGTCTGCGTATCCTTATGGGGGAGCTCTCTAATCACCATGACCATCATGATGAATTTTGCCTTATGCCTTGACTCCTGCCATTTTCCATGAGATTAATACTGTGATTCCCACTGTTGTTCTCCTTTTCCTTGCGTTTTCCTGATATGCCTTTACTGATCCGTTTGCTGTGAACCTTATGTAATTTCCATGTGTCAGGTGGGTTCTTGTGTTACCAGCTTCTAATTGGAGATTGCCTTGTCACGCAATCTAAGTTTCTGTCAACAGTAGAGTTTCACCCATTTGCATGGAAAAATGTAAAGTTAATAAAGCAATTAAAATCAATCTATACATTTATTATTGTCTCATTGAAAAAAAATATATGAACCCTCCAAAAATCTGAAATCAAATATCGCAGGATGTTAATTGGAGCACATTTCTCTATGGTTGGATAATATGTGACTTTTTTCCCTTTAATTATCTGGAGTTTTAGAAGCAATGAAAACGGTTTTTCAATGAGTCTGTGAATGTACAAAATAATTACTGGTTCAGCAACCTTAAAGAAAAGTGAACTTTAAGCATCTTCCAGTCTTAACTGGAAGTAAACCCTCCCTTTATTACAGATACATTCCTGTAAAGAGTCAGTCTTCTCTTATGTGAAATGGGGAATAATGCTTGCCTTACAGGGCTGCTGAGTGGAATATATGAGGTGTGGAACTGTGTTGGGCTGCCTCCTAGGCAACTCCCCAGCATTTAGCAGGACCCTGGCCCTCATCAGATACTTGGGAAGTACTAAAGGGAGTTTTCACCCAGGCTCACAAGTCCAGAGGGCAAAATAGGTGGGTTCCACCTTGTCATTCTGATCATATTTGCAGTACCCCTACTCACCTGATTATTGCCATATCAGTTGGGTATACTTTCCCTTTTGCTGGCTCCTGTTTCTGTTCCTGTTGCTGATGTGCTAGAGTCCACAAGGTAACAAAACCCCACTGATCTCTCTGCAGTCCCTGGTGAGATAAATCCCCCCTTTGACCTCTATAAAAGTGTGGAGAAGGCTTTTATCCTCACTTTGGAGTTATATTCCCGAGAGTACCATTCCCATGGTTCTTGTTCTTATGTTGGTTCTGAACAAAACAGCCCTTTTGGTTTATTTTTATGCTCCTCCTTTTGAAAACTCAGACATGAATGCACTGGGGCCCAGCTCAGGAGACACATCTAGATGCCCAGAATTGTACTACCTCAAACCTCCAAAACACAAACAGGCTGAAAGCTTTGTTTTGCCTGTGTTTCTACCCTATGTGGGGGATTTTTCTCAGAAAAGAGTCTGGGTAGGCCTGCCCAACCAGTTTAACAGACCCACAAGCCATGTAAATTATGTTAGAGGAACACATTTTAAAGCTGAAATGCACTCCTTTCCCATTTCTATCCCTTCCATACATGAAACATGAAACTGCTTTGTAAGTTCTTAAAAACTGTTTTGAATGTCTGGCTTTATCATTTTTATGTGATTGTGTGCCCCTATGAAGACAATGATTTTTTCTTAATCCTGGAGCTCAGTTTCTAGTGTATTGTCTAACATAGTAGATATTTAATTATTAATTATTTTAATTGATTAACTATAATGGAGTTCAGAACCAAGCTCAATACTGTTCCTGACTGTTCTTAATTAAGTGGCCTAAGCAAGTAACTATTTACCTGTAAAGTATTACTTTTAATTTCCAAAGGAACATAGCAAGGAAGGTCTCTAACCCAAGATCTTCAATCTTGTTTTAAAAACCTTGTATGTGCCAGTGTTTAAGCAGACCCCTTACTTCCATCATAATCACCTGAGGGAAATGTTAAAAATGCTGACACGTGGGTGCCTTTCCCACTCCCACCTCCCATTGTCATCCTTGAATCACCTGATCAGTAACTACTGTTTTGAAAATTCCTCAGGTGATTCTAATGCATCTCAGTTTTGCCAGCATAGGCATGGGGAAACACTGACAGTGATTACACCGTTCTACAAACCTTGTGATCTAAATTACCTTACTTGTTTGATTTCACAAGGAATATACCTTTCCAAATTTTAATATTTCTAAAATTGGATTGCATTCAACAATCAATGTATGTCTATATTTAAACCAGTACATTATTTTTATACATACTTTTTAAATATTCTTTTCCATTATGGTTTATCACAGGATATTGAATGTAGTTCCCTGTGCTATACAGTACGACTTTGTTGCTAAACCAGTACTGTTTTTTAATATTTCCAAATATCCTGTTAAATTAATGCATTATTATGAATCTATTATTAATAATAAATGTATAATTATTAAATAAATTAGGCATTATCTTTTCTATGCAAGCCTGTGCCCTTTTACAACAATTATTTTGTCTTAATCACCCTGGAGCTCAATTTTCAGCAGTGTCTGATGTAGTAGATATTTAATAATATAATAATGCATTTAACTTTTATTATTAAAGAGTTTAGCAATTATAATTTTTTTGTGTGTGTGTGGTATGCGGGCCTCTCACTGTTGTGGCCTCTCCCGCTGCGGAGCACAGGCTCCAGACGCGCAGGCTCAGCGGCCATGGCCCACGGGCCCAGCCGCTCCGCGGCATGTGGGATCTTCCCGGACCAGGGCACGAACCCGTGTCTCTCGCATCGGCAGGCGGATTCTCAACCACTGCGCCACCAGGGAAGCCCCAGCAATTATAATTTATCTAAAATAACATATAACAAAAATTAACATTGAGTCTTTGTGAGTTGTTTATTTCTTTACACTCTCATGTTTAAAAATTCCTATGAGGAACATTTCTAAATGAAATACTTTTTATAATTATTTGTGTAATACAAGGTCATTAGACATTTGGATTATGCAGAAAATATAAGGAAAAATATAAACAAAACCATAATCCAATCATCCAAAGAAAGTACTTGTAAAATTTTCTATCATCATCCTATATTTAGTCATGATTAAACAAGGCTCAGAGCCTCTTAAGAGGAATACTGCTTCTTTCAAAGCCCCTGCCAAGGAGACATGTTTAACTTGCTATGTTTATTTTTTATGTCTCCTCTCCTCTCCTTAAAGCTAGTTGGATCACATTTGACCAACTTTCAGTTAGTTCCTGTTTTTCAAAACTGTGAAAATAACAGTCATGTTTCAGCAGGTCCACTCTCAGTTGGCAACTTTGGGAACATTAAGTGAATACATTTACTTAATAGAACAGAGCTATTTATATAATGAAACTTAAAAGTTGTCCTGAGAGTAGGAAAAGGACTGGATTACATGAATGAAATGGACAAAATCCTATGTCTATTCACTGTCCTCTTCCCTGATATCACATATTTCATGTAATAAACATGTGGATTTTGTTTAGAAAGATCCCATTTTAAAATTTTCAAGCATATGGCATGTAATGTAGTTGTTATCTTGTGTGACCAGTCGAAGTGCTTTCTGAGTAATATAAACATACATAACCAAATAAATAAGGCATACCTATAAATTTTAAAATCTTAACATTTATTTGTATATTTAATTTTCCCCCAAACATTGTTTTAAAAGTTACAATTAGCCTGTTTGGAAATTTACTCTTTCCCTTGTAGCAGATGGAAAATATTTTCCATTTAGTAAAAATAAACTTTGGTGAATTTCATATGAAGAGAGAAATCTTCAGATGTATGCCAATGTAAAAAATCATTTTCCCACAAATGGAAAGAGCTTTATTGTGTTTCTGACTGTAAAATATGCATCCTAAAGTGGTTTTGTTGTTGCTTTGGAACAGAGAGAAAATGTATTAAGAAGAAAAATTTTAAATCTTACTTTCAACACCCTGTTTCCTTTACTAAGATCACACGTGCGTAGATGAATTTTAAAGTTTTTATCTATTTTTCCTAAATCAACAAGTATTACTTACTCTCTAATTATATTAAAGTTTGATTTTTAAAAGAGGAAGCAGGAATTCCCTGACAGTCCAGTGGTTAGGACTTCGCACTTCCACTGCAGAGGGCCCAGGTTCGATCCCTGGTCAGGAACTAAGATCCTGCATGCTGCACGGCCAAAAAAAAAAAAAAAGGAAGCAAACTAAATGTGTCAATCAACTTAAAGACAGTGAAGAACTTGATGAAAAAGCAACAACAAACGAGAATAATGAATTTCAAATTACTTCTGAATCATTTAGCTAGTAATATAAACGGTGGTTTTTACCATGACAGTGCCTCAGTTATTTTACTCTGTTCATTGGTAAAATGGAGATAATTTCCAGGGCTGCCTAGAGAACTAAAATAGGTAAAGAGAGTGTGAGCTATGTTTACCTACTTCTTATGTTCACCTGCACTTGCAGGACCCAAGTCCCTCAGATTCCCCTCAGTTGTTGGAAGTAGCATCCAAACTGTCACAAGCCCACTCCATTCCTGTGCTGTGGTGAGCCACCTCCACCCTCCATCATTACAGATTTCTCTAAACACCTCAGTGTCCCAGTTTGTCTCCTATAGAGGTGTGCATTTTTATCCTCTACCTGACTTAGAATTGTACTAGCTTAGGTGAGTACTATCTTAATGATGCTTGGACCGTGGTATGTATATTTTTAGCGAAAAGATCTTTTTCTCAGCACGTGTATATGATTTTTTCTGTGTGCAGCCAGGTCTCTCTTCTCCATAACATTCAGATATTAGGGGCTGAGTCTTTTATCCACTCTGACAATCTCTGTCATGTCTTAGAGAGCTTAGACCATTTCCATTTAAAATGATTATCAGTATGGTTGTCCCACAACTCAGTAATGCTTGTTCATTTTTTAATTGAAGTACAGTTGAATTACAATATTATATTAGTTTCAGATATACAGAATAGTGACTCAGTATTTTTACAGATTATACTCCATTCAAAGTTATTATAAGATAATGGATATAATACCCTGTGCTTTAAAATAGGGGTATGGGATTAAGAGATCTGTTGATTTATTTGTCTTTTTTTCTTTCTGTATTTCATTTTGAATTGTTTCAATTGCTGTGTCTTCAGGTTCACTAATCTTCTGCAACATCTAATCTGCCATTAACCCCATCTAACATATTTTTCATTTTAGACATTGTAGTTTTTATCTCTAGATGTTCAATTTGGGTCTTTTTTATATTTGTTGTATTCCATGTCTCCACTAACTACCTTCAGTCTTTCCTCCAGCTTCTTGAACACTATTACTTATTAAAAACAGCAAGAAATACTTTACTCAAGACTACTGCAATAAGGATCAAAACTATTGCAATAAGGGAGAGAAATTGAACTCAACTCCAAATACAACAGGGACAGCTAGGGATTTATGGCCAATGGGAAGGGTGAGGGAGAGGATGGAAAATTATGAAGAGAAACTTGGTTATGTATCAAGCTTGATTAGATATCAAGGTTGGGGGAATTCTTGATAAATTGCCTAACCAGAATTTCTTGCTAAAACTGGGCTTACCAGGCCAAGGCCAGAACCAAGGACAAGACCTCATTGAAAAGAAGGCCAGAGGAGCCTGAGTAAAGTTTTGGTCTAAGAGGGAGTCCTTGTCTGTATGTATCAGTGATTTTTTGAAGCATTCCACAAAGACTACCTGCTTCAGAATCTTCTGTCTCTCTTGCTCATAATGTAGACTTTGGCATCTCTCTCCAGATTTCATGAATCAAACACACTTCCAACTGGGCCCCAAAACATACATTATTATCATGTTCCCCTGAGAGGTTCTAATGCACATTAACACCTGAAAACCACTGGTAGCATAGTGGAAACACAATTACATTGAATACAAACATGCCTAGAAACAGGCTACAAGAAAATACATGAAAATGCCAGAGATCCTGGCAACGCATATATCATATGACCTAAATTGTCTTACTCTATGCTAACATCAATTTTAAAAAAATCTTCAACATCTCTCACATTGGGATATGTCATAAAATATATGTGTAGATTTTATGTGATGGGTTTTGTTTTTTTTTCTCAAAAAAGTGTTTCTGAATCAATGGTGTATGTTACAGGTACTCTAATAAAAAAACTAAGGTATATAATTATATATGGGAATGTGCATATAAAACTAGAAAAAGGGGCTTCCCTGGTGGCGCAGTGGTTAAGAGTCCGTCTGCTAATGCAGGGGACATGGGTTCGTGCCCTGGTCCGGGAAGATCCCACATGCCATGGAGCGGCTAGGCCCATGAGCCATGGCCGCTGAGCCTGCGCGTCCAGAGCCTGTGCTCCACAACGGGAGAGGCCACAACAGTGAGAGGCCCACTTACCGCAAAAAAAAAAAAAAAAAAAAAAAAGTAGAAAAAGACATAAAGGAAATCACAACTAATGACATTTAGGAATGATGTGTGATAAAAGGTAATTTTTCTGCTGTTATTTACTTCAATGTCTGGTTTTTAGATTTTTATTTTTATTTATTTATTTTTACATCTTTATTGGAGTATAATTGCTTTACAATTGTGTGTTAGTTTCTGCTTTATAACAAAGTGAATCAGTTATGCATATACATATGTTCCCATATCTCTTCTCTCTTGCGTCTCCCTCCCTCCCACCCTCTCTATCCCACCCCTCTAGGTGGTCAAAAAGCACCCAGCTGATCTCCCTGTGCTATGCGGCTGCTTCCTACTAGCTACCTATTTTATGTCTGGTAGTGTATATACGTCCATGCCACTCTCTCGCTTTGTCACAGCTTACCCTTCCCCCTCCCCATATCCTCAAGTCCATTCTCCAGTAGGTCTGTGTCTTTATTCCTGTCTTACTCCTAGGTTCTTCATGACATTTTTTTTTCTTAGATTCCATATATATGTGTTACCATACGGTATTTGTCTTTTCCTTTCTGACTTACTTCACTCTGTATGACAGACTCTAGGTCCATCCACCTCATTACAAGTAGCTCAATTTTGTTTCTTTTTATGGCTGAGTAATATTCCATTGTATATATGTGCCACATCTTCTTTATCCATTCATCTGATGATGGACACTTAGATTGTTTCCATCTCCAGGCTATTGTAAATAGAGCTGCAATGAACATTTTGGTACATGACTGTTTTTGAATTATGGTTTTCTCAGGGTATATGCCCAGTAGTGGGATTGCTGGGTCATATGGTAGTTCTATTTGTAGTTTTTTAAGGAACCTCCATACTGTTCTCCATAGTGGCTGTACCAATTCACATTCCCACCAGCAGTGCCAGAGTGTTCCCTTTTCTCCACACCCTCTCCAGCATTTATTGTTTCTAGATTTTTTCATGATGGCCATTCTGACTGGTGTGAGAAGATATCTCACTGTAGTTTTGATTTGCATTTCTCTAATGATTAATGATGTTGAGCATTCTTTCATGTGTTTGTTGGTAGTCTGTATATCTTCTTTGGAGAAATGTCTATTTAGGTCTTCTGCCCATTTTTGGATTGGGTTGTTTGTTTTCTTGTTATTGAACTGCATGAGCTGCTTATAAATTTTGGAGATTAATCCTTTGTCAGTTGCTTCATTTGCAAATATTGTCTCCCATTCTGAGGGTTGTCTTTTGGTCTTGCTTATGGTTTCCTTTGCTGTGCAAAAGCTTTGAAGTTTCATTAGGTCCCATTTGTTTATTTTTGTTTTTATTTCCATTTGTCTAGGAGATGGGTCAAAAAGGATCTTGCTGTGATTTATGTCATAGAGTGTTCTGCCTATGTTTCCCTCTAAGAGATTGATAGTTTCTGGCTTTACATTTAGGTCTTTAATCCATTTTGAGCTTATTTTTGTGTATGGTGTTAGGGAGTGATCTAATCTCATACTTTTACATGTACCTGTCCAGTTTTCCCAGCACCACTTATTGAAGAGGCTGTCCCTTCTCCACTGTACATTCCTGCCTCCTTTATCAAAGATAAGGTGACCATATGTGCGTGGGTTTATCTCTGGGCTTTCTATCCTGTTCCATTGATCTATCTTTCCGTTTTTGTGCCAGTACCATACTGTCTTGATTACTGTAGCTTTGTAGAATTGTCTGAAGTCAGGGAGCCTGATTCCTCCAGGTCCGTTTATTGTTCTCAAGATTGCTTTGGCTATTCGGGGTCTTTTGTGTTTCCACACAAATTGTGAAATTCTTTGTTCTAGTTCTGTGAAAAATACCAGTGGTAGTTTGATAGGGATTGCATTGAATCTGTAGATTGCTTTGGGTAGTAGAGTCATTTTCACAATGTTGATTCTTCCAATCCAAGAACATGGTATATCTCTCCATCTATTTGTATGATCTTTAATTTCTTTCATCATTGTCTTATAATTTTCTGCATACAGGTTTTTTGTCTCCTTAGGTAGGTTTATTCCTAGATATTTCATTCTTTTTGTTGCAATGGTAAATGGAAGTGTTTTCTTGATTTCACTTTCAGGTTTTTCATCATTAGTGTATAGGAATGCCAGAGATTTCTGTGCATTAATTTTGTATCCTGCTACTTTACCAAATTCATTGATTAGCTCTAGTAGTTTTCTGGTAGCATCTTTAGGATTCTCTATGTATAGTACTATGTCATCTGCAAACAGTGACAGCTTTACTTCTTTTCTGATTTGGATTCCTTTTATTTCCTTTTCTTCTCTGATTGCTGTGGCTAAAACTTCCAAAACTATGTTGAATAAGAGTGGTGAGAGTGGCCAACCTTGTCTTGTTCCTGATCTTAGTGCAAATGCTTTCAGGTTTTAACCATTGAGGATGATGTTGGCTGTGGGTTTGTCATATATGGCCTTTATTATGTTGAGGAAAGTTCCCTCTATGCCTACTTTCTACAGGGTTTTATCATAAATGGGTGTTGAATTTTGTCAAAAGCTTTCTCTGCATCTATTGAGATGATCATATGGTTTTTCTCCTTCAATTTGTTAATATGGTGTATCACGTTGATTGATTTGCGTGTATTGAAGAATCCTTGCATTCCTGGAATACACCCCACTTGATCATGGTGTATGATCCTTTTAATGTGCTTTTGGATTCTGTTTGCTAATATTTTGTTGAGGATTTTTGCATCTATGTTCATCAGTGATATTTGCCTGTTGTTTTCTTTCTTTGTGACATCCTTGTCTGGTTTTGGTATCAGGGTGATGGTGGCCTCGTAGAATGGGTTTGGGAGTGTTCCTCCCTCTGCTATATTTCGGAAGAGTTTGAGAAGGATAAGTGTTAGCTCTTCTCTAAATGTTTGATAGGATTCGCCTGTGAAAGCATCTGGTCCTGGGCTTTTGCTTGTTGGAAGGTTTTTAATCACAGTTTCAATTTCAGTGTTTGTGATTTGTCTGTTCATATTTTCTATTTCTTCCTGATTCAGTCTTGGCAGGTTGTGCATTTCTAAGAATTTGTCCATTTCTTCCAAGTTGTCCATTTTTTTGGCATAGAGTTGCTTGTAGTAATCTCTCATGATATTTTGTATTTCTGCAGTGTCAGTTGTTACTTCTTCTTTTTCCTTTCTAATTCTATTGATTTGAGTCTTCTCCCTTTTTATCTTGATGAGTCTGGATAATGGTTTATCAATTTTGTTTATCTTCTTAAAGAACCAGCTTTTAGTTTTATTGATCTTTGCTATCGTTTCCTTCATTTCTTTTTCCTTTATTTCTGATCTGATTTTTATGATTTCTTTCCTTCTACTAACTTTGGGGGTTTTTTGTTCTTCTTTCTCTAATTGCTTTAGGTGCAAGGTTAGGTTGTTTATTCGAGATGTTTCCTGTTTCTTAAGGTAGGATTGTATTGCTATAAACTTCCCTCTTAGAACTGCTTTTGCTGCATCCCATAGGTTTTGGGTCATCATGTCTCCATTGTCATTTGTTTCTAGGTATTTTTTGATTTCCTCTTTGATTTCTTCAGTGATCTCTTGGTTATTTAGTAGTGTATTGTTTAGCCTCCATGTGTTTGTATTTTTTACAGATCTTTTCCTGTAATTGGTATCTAGTCTCATAGTGTTGTGGTCAGAAAAGATACTTGAAACAATTTCAATTTTCTTAAATTTACCAAGGCTTGATTTGTGACCCAATATATGATCTATCCTGGAGAATGTTCCATGAGCACTTGAGAAAAATGTATATTCTGTTGTTTTTGGATGGAATGTCCTATAAATATCAATTAAGTCCATTTTGTTTAATGTATCATTTAAAGCTTATGTTTCCTTATTTATTTTCATTTTGGATGATCTGTCCATTGGTGAAAGTGGGGTGTTAAAGTCCCCTACTATTAATGTGTTACTGTCGATTTCCCCTCTTATGGCTGTTAGTATTTGCCTTATGTATTGAGGTGCTCCTATGTTGGGTGTATAAATATTTACAATTGTTATATCTTCTTCTTGGATCGATCCCTTGATCATTATGTAGTGTCCTTCTTTGTCTCTTCTAATAGTCTTTATTTTAAAGTCTATTTTGTCTGATATGAGTATTGCTACTCCAGCTTTCTTTCGGTTTCCATTTGCATGGAATATCTTTTTCCATCCCCTTAACTTTCAGTCTGTATGTGTCTCTAGGTCCGAAGTGGGTCTCTTGTAGACAGCATATATATGGGTCTTGTTTTTGTGTTCATTCAGCCAATCTGTGTCTTTTGGTGGGAGCATTTAGTCCATTTACATTTAAGTTAATTATTGATATGTATATTCCTATTCCCATTTTCTTAATTGTTTTGGGTTCGTTATTGTAGGTCTTTTCCTCCTCTTGTATTTCTTGCCTGGAGAAGTTCCTTTAGGATTTGTTGTAAAGCTGGTTTGGTGGTGCTGAACTCTCTCAGCTTTTGCTTGTCTGTAAAGTTTTTAATTTCTCCATCAAATCTGAATTAGATTTTTATTTTTTTGTACAGTTATAATCTTATTGCCATTAAAACAATTCTGAATATATATATGTCATCATATTAATTTGGACTATGCAGAAAAATGGTAATAATAACAATATTCATAACATACTTTTAGTGTGTACCATATTAGAGACGGTGTTCTCAGCTATTTATAGGTACTAATCAATCCATTCCTTAGAAGAAGTCTGTGAGGGCTATACTATCAATGTACCCATTTTATGTAGGAGGAAATTGAGGCACATAGAGATTAAGCAAATTACCTGTAGTTGTATAGCTAGTAAATTTTAAAACCAGGATATACCCAAACTGTTGGGTCCAAAATCATTGCTCTCAGCCTTTCAATAAAACAAGTACCTAATCCATTAAAGCAATGATTGGAACAGCCACCTATTTTCTAAAATATAATTTTAAAATGGCTGTTTTTTAGATATCTTCGTGGTGGCGAATTCCAATACTATTGTATCCTCTTTTATGGTTTTTTTTTTTTTTTTGCAGTACGCGGGCCTCTCACTGCTGTGGCCTCTCCCGCTGCAGAGCACAGGCTCTGGACGCGCAGGCTCAGCGGCCGTGGCTCACGGCCGCAGCCGCTCCACGGCATGTGCGATCCTCCCAGACCGGAGCACGAACCTGTGTCCACTGCACCGGCAAGCGGACTCTCAACCACTGCACCACAAGGGAAGCCCCTATTGTTTCCTCTAAACGGAGACGGGTTTCCCCTCACATTGAATAAAATTAGGCATAGTAGAGAAATTCAGGCCATCGATGTTGGGAACCAAAAAGGAAAAAAAGCAAAAGGAAAAAAAAGGAGTCCCTAGGACTTCCCTGGTGGATCAGTGGTTGAGAGCCCACCTGTCGATGCAGGGGACACGGGTTCGTGCCCCGGTCCGGGAAGATCCTACATGCCGCGGAGTGGCTAGGCCCATGAGCCATGGCCGCTGAGCCTGCGCGTCCAGAGCCTGTGCTCCGCAACAGGAGAGGCCACAACAGTGAGAGGCCTGTGTACTGAAAAAAAAAAAGGAGTCCCTAAGATTGAGGACTTGAGAGGTAATCATGTTAAGTCCAAGGAGTTAAGGAACACCTAGAGACAGCCACCTATTTTCTTAAATATAATTTTAAAATTCTGTTGTTTTGAAACATATTTTAGTAACAGCAAATCCTAATCCCACTGTTTCTTCTAAGAGGAATTGTATTTTCTCTCGCATTGAATAAAAATGGGCATAGTAGAGATAATCAGGCAATCGATGTTGGGAAGCAAAAAGGAAATCAATGGGAGTCTCTGACTGGAGAGGTAATCATGTTAAGTCCAACTTGTGAGGAAGATGAAATTAGGGGAGAGCAGAAACTATGAAGAAGTAGAAGCAAGGACACAGAGAAAAGCTTTCCAGGAGAAAATTAAGTCACCTGTCAGCAATGCGTGAAGATAGGCATTTGTTGTACGAATGCATATTTTGTGGGAAAGAACGTGCCAAGTAGACTTTGTCAATCTCTTTGATTCATATACATTTTCAAAACTGAACTGAATGGGTACTGTGGGGTAGATAATATCTCCTAACTTGTTTTTAAAAATAAGGACAGATTTATTTTTCTCTTTTAGCAAAACTTGGATGTCTATTGAAGAAACTTAAAAAGTAAAGGGTCACCTTTGTGACCAGAGCCAGCATTGCAGCTTGAACATCACTGAGCTGGAAGCCTGGGACAGAGAAACAGTGTTAATCTTGATTAATGGTGGAACAAATTTTGGACCTGTTGAGACTGAGGTAAGTTTGGGACATTCAGGAGGAAAGTTCCACTAGAGAATTGAATAAAAGTCTGTAGGGCCAAAGAGTAGTTTGGGCTAGACATGTGGAATTGTAGTGACAACTGCAGAAGTGAATGGGATCAGCCAAGGAGAGCATGGAGACCAAGAAGAGAGAGGACTTGCAATATTCAGGGAAGCAATACAGCTCAGGCTCTAAGAGTCCAGGTGTTGGAACTTGTCACTTCTAATTGGGTCTAAATCTCCACTCGGCCTCTCAGTATTCCAGTAAAATAAAACTACGAGATGGTTATATAAGATTCACGTTGAATATAAGAACAGAGAAAGGGTGGAACCAAGAGAATGTTGAAAGGTATATTATGCAAACTGTATCTGTAAGAATTCTGGTACCACTTTTAAAATATCAAACAAGGTAGAATTCAAGGCAATGGACACTCACTTGTATAGATAAAGAGGGACATTTAATAAAGAGAAAAGATCAATCCACCAGATGGTATCCTAATCCTTTATTTATATGCACCTAAAGGCATAAAGCAAAAAATATAAATCAGAATACCAGGACAAGTAGAAAAATTCATAATTATAGTGAGAAAGAATAATACAAGGGATATTTTTTTGGTAACTAATAGTGTTTTCAAAAATTATCAGTAAGGACCTCAAAGATTTTACAAAATTCTTAACATATTTGACCTTATCACATATATAGAACCCAGCAAATAACAACTGTTGAATAACTGGGGAGCTGCAGGTTGAAACATTTTCAGAGCTTGCACAGGTGGGAAATCATTCAGTTGTCATCAGCCAAATTGCAGAGTCCTCCTGAATACTGGGAGCATTCAGTAGAGTCCTCGGAAGGAAAATATTTTAGTATTAGTAATAAAATAACCCTAGAGTAAAACGTACCGTAAACATGCCTGATAAAATTTAAAGATAAGCCTCAAAAGAGTTAAGATGATCTGCCTACTGGAACAAAATCCTGCACCCTTTAAAGGAAGAAAGCAATCCCGATATTCAACCACATAAAATTCACAATGTCCAGCATTTAATAAAAACTTTCTAGCAATACAAAAACAGTAGGAAAATATGACCAATAATCAAGAGGGAAAAATAGTCAATATAAACAGCCCAGAAATTATAGCAGCATCTCAGTTGAGGTTAACATCCAAAGACTTTAAAGAGCTATTATAAATGTTCCCAAGGATTTAAAGGAAAATATTAATATAATAAGGAGTTAAATAGAAGACATAAAGGCTACCAAGTGAAGCTTTGAGAGATTTAAAAATACAATTTCTGAATGAAAATTTTATTCATTGAGGTTAATGGTAGACTCGACACTGCAAAATAAAAGGTCATTGAGTTGGCTGGCCTAGCAATAGAAACTAAGAGTTTCCTCAGTGATCTGTGGGACAATACCAAGATGTCTAATATATATATATATATATATATATATATATATATATATATAGTTAGGGAACAATAAAAATATTTGAAAAAATAATGGCAGAACATTTCCCAAATTTAAGGAAAACTAAAAACTCAGAGATTCAAGAATCTCAATGAAGCCAAGCAGGATAAAAACAAATAAGGCCACACCAAAGCATATAATGACAAAATATCTGAAAACTAGTAATAAAAAGAAAATCTTAACAGCAGCTGGAGAAGTTGACAAAGAAACAGAAAGAAAAACAAAGGTAAAAGTCACTATGTATGGATTACTTATCAGAAATAGTGTAAGCCAGAATACAAGGGAAAGTCATGTTTGAAGTGCTTAAAAAAAAAAACTGTCATACTAGAATTTGATGTCTATTTAAATATCCTTGAAAATAATGATAAAATACTTCAGTATTCAACAAAGCCTGAGAGAGTTTGTTGCCAGTAGACTAGCAATATAAAAAGTATTTTTAAAAATGTACTTCAGACTAAAGGAAAAGGATGCCAGATGGAACACTGAATCTGGGCAAAGAACTAAAGAACACTAAATATGGTAAATATGTAAGTAAATATAATTTTTCTCAGTTTTAAATATTTTTAAAAGATTAGTTTAAAACTAATATAAGATTGGGCTTCCCTGGTGGCGCAGTGGTTGGGAGTCCACCTGCCGATGCAGGGGATACAGGTTCGTGCCCCAGTCTGGGAGGATCCCATGTGCAGCGGAGCGGCTGGGCCCATGAGCCATGGCCACTGAGCCTGCGCGTCCGGAGCCTGTGCTCCACAACAGGAGAGGCCACAGCAGTGAGAGGCCCGCGTACCTCAAAAAACAAACAAACAAACAAAAAACCCCAAAAAGCTAATATAAGATAAATACATTATGGAATTTATATGATATACACCAGTAAAATATATGACAAAAATACCACAATAAGGGAGAAGAAAATGGAATATGATTATTGTAGGATTCTTACATTCATATGTGAATTGCTAAATCAGTATTTGAAAGTAGATAGTAAGAAGTTAAAAATACATTATGCAAATTCCACAGAAACTAGTAAAAATAAAGTGTACTAACAAGCCAACAGAGGAGATGACATAAATTACTAAAAATGTTCAAGTAATCCAAATGAAGGCAAGAAAAGAGGAAAAATTTAAAAAGAGACACAATCAAATAGAAAACAAATAGCAAAATATCAAATTTGAACCAAATTTTGTTGAAAATTACATTAAACATAAGTGTTATGAACACTCCAATTAAAAGGCTTGCTTGTCTGACTGGATGAAAAGGCAAGACTCAAATATTTGCTCTACAAGAAATAGACTTTAGGGACTTCCCTGGTGGTCCAGTGGTTAAGACTTTGCCTCCCAGTGCAGGGGTTGCGGGTTCGAGCCCTGGTCGGGGAGCTGAGATCCCACATGCCTCACAGCCAAAAAACCCAAACATAAAACAGAAGCAATATTGTAACAAATTCAATAAAAACATTAAAAAATGGTTCACATCAAAAAAAATCTTAAAAAAGAAATAGACTTTAAATATAAAGACACAAATAGGCTAAATTCAATGGGTAGAAAAGTATATTAAGAAAAACTCTAATCACAAGAAAGGCTTGTGGTTATGTTAACATTAGACAAAGTATACTTTAGAACAAGCAATATTCAGAAAAACAAAGACATTTTTATAATGATAGAAAGATTAATTCATCAAGAGGTCATAGAAATCCTAAATATGCTGCACCCAATAATATGCTTCAAAATGCTTGAGCAAATCCTAACACTGAAAAGATACATAGACAAATCTGAAATTATAGTTGTAGATTTCAATGCTCCTCTCTCAATAATTGATGGAGCAAGTAGACAAAAAATTAAGGATATAAAATCCTGAACATTAACACATGAAAATCTGCACACAAATATTTGTAGTAGTTTATAATTGCCAAAGTGTGGAAACAACCAAGATGTCCTTCAACAGGTGAATGGATAAACAAACTGTGGTTCATCTATAAATGGAACAGTATTCAACAATAAAACTACATGAGCTATGAAGCCACAAAAAGACATGGAGGAAACTTAAATGTATATTTCTAAGTGACAGAAGACAAACTGAAAAGGCTCCATACTGTATGATTCCAACTATATGACATTCTGGAAAAGGCAAAATTATGGAGACAGTAAAAAGATCCGTGGTTGCCAGGGACCAGGGAGAAGAAAGCAAGGATGCACTGGTGGAGCACAGCGGATTTTTAGGGTACTGAAAGTATCCTGTATGATACTACAATGGTGGATAAATGTCATTATACGTTTGTCAAAACTCATAGAGTGTACAATACAAAGAGTGGACTCATATAAACTCTGGACTTTAGTTAATAATAATGCATCAATATTGGTTGGTTCATCAGCAGATGTTAACTAAACTTATCGTGGTGGACATTTTGCAGTATATACATATAATCATTGTTGTACACCTGAAAGTAATATAATGTTAAATGTCAATTATCTCTCAATAAAAAATAAAATAATAAAATGAAAAAAATAGCGGCTCATCAGTTGTAGCAAATGTACCATTCTAATGCAAGATGCTAATATTAGGGAAACTGTTGGGGGCAGAAGGTGTGTATGGGAACTCTGTACTTTTGATTTACTGTTTGTGTAAACCTAAAACTGCTCTAAAAAAATTAAGCCTATCAATTAAAAAAAAACCTGAACAACACTATTAACTTGACCTAATTGAAATTTGTAGAACAAATTTCAACCAACCAACAACAGCAGAATAAGTATTTTTGAGTAAACATGGAATATTCAAAAACATTCAACCATATTCTTAAGACAGACAAGTTTAAAAAAATTTGAGGATTAAAATCATACAGAGTATGGTCACTGCTGGCAGCTGAATTAAGTTAGTAATGAATAACAGGAATATATCAGAATATCCTCTAATACTTGAATTTTAAACAACATGATTATAAATAATCCATGGATCAATGAAGACCTCACAAAGAGAATTATAAAATACTTTGACCTGAGTAATAAGAACATAATATATCGGGCTTCCCTGGTGGTGCAGTGGTTGAGAGCCCACCTTCCGATGCAGGGGACACGGGTTCGTGCCCCGGTCCGGGAAGATCCCACATGCCACGGAGCGGCTAGGCCCGTGAGCCATGGCCGCTGAGCCTGTGCGTCCGGAGCCTGTGCTCCGCAACGGGAGAGGCCACAGCAGTGAGAGGCCCGCGTACTGCAAAAAAAAAAAAAAAAAAAAAAAGAACATAATATATCAAAATATGTGGGGTGTAGATGTGTCCATGCCATGACCAAGTGGTGTTTATTTTAGGGATGCAAGGCTGATTCAACATTCAAAAATCAACCAATGTAATCCACCAAATAAAAAATATATATCATTTCAATTAATGCATATAAAGCATTTGAGGGACTTCCCTGGTGGCGCAGTGGTTAAGAATCCGCCTGCCAATGTAGGGGAAATGGATTCAAGCCCTGGTCCGGAAGATCCCACATGCTGCAGGGCAACAAAGCCCGTGCGCCACAACTACTGAGCCCGTGCTCTAGAGCCCGCAAGCAACAACTACTGAGCCCGCATGCCACAACTACTGAAGCCCGCACGCCTAGAGCCCATGTTCCGCAACAAGAGAAGCCACCACAATGAGAAGCCTGGGCACCGCAACGAAAAGTAGCCCCCCACTCACCACAACTAGAGAAAGCCCGTGCACAGCAACAAAGATCCAACGCAGCCAAAAATAATAAAAATAACAATAATAATAAATAAACTAAAAAAAAGGCATTTGATAAATTCCAAACCCTTTCATGATTAAAAACTCTAAGTTAAGAATAGAGGGAAACTGGGGCTTCCCTGGTGGTGCAGTGGTTGAGAGTCCGCCTGCAGATGCAGGGGACGCGGGTTCGTGCCCCGGTCCGGGAAGATCCCACATGCTGCGGAGCGGCTGGGTCTGTGAGCCATGGCCGCTGAGCCTGCGCGTCCGGAGCCTGTGCTCTGCAACGGAAGAGGCCACAAAAGTGAGAGGCCCGCGTACCGCAAAAAAAAAAAAGAATAGAGGGAAACGTTCTCCACTTTATACAGAGTATTGACAGTGACCTACAGATAACACTGTACTTAATGCTGAAAGACTGAATACTTTCCCCCTAAGACAGCGTGCAAGACAAGAATGTCTGCTCTCTTCACTCTTATTAAACATAGTGTTGGGAGTTCTAGCCATTGCAGGAAGGCAAGAAAATGGAACGAAAAGCATACAAATTAGAAAAGAAGAAATAAAGGAAGAAATAAAACTGTCCCTATTTGCAGATGACATGCATGATTGCCTATATATTGTAGAATATCCCAAGGAACCTACATTTTGTTATCTTTTAAATAACTCCCACATGAACTTGCAAAGAAATGTGTTTCAAAGAAGAATATATTCAAAAAATAAAAGAAGACCATTATTTGCTGATGTGTAAAGGATTCCTCTATTCTATACAAGTGTGTCATCAGGCTACTTATGAAATGTTAAGAGGCTTGGTTGTGTTGACTCTCCACCAGGCTATAGCCTCAAAGGACTTCATGTTAAGCTAGGGGAAATTTGAAGTAGCCAGGAGAAATCATTCCATCTCACCAAGTTGTTCACCCAGGACCACAAAGGACTGTCACACTCTATGCCCACCAGGGAACATCAAAGGGGAGAGTGAGTGTCTGGGGGTCATATGGTGTGGGTTTGAGTCCCAGCCTTGCCACTTATAATTAGCTGGTGCTGCAGACAAACCCCTTCAGCCTCTACTTCCTCTTTGGTAAAACAGGTATAAAAGTGGTACCTACCTCAGAGACCTGTGCTGAGGATTAGATGACGCAAGTAGAGCACTTAACACAATCCCTGTCACATAGTATAGGGTATTTACAGTAAAGGCTACTTACAAAACCTGTACAAAATGAGAAACTTCAGGAGATAATAACAAAAATATACAGAGGCATATTTGCTGATCTTTATGTTTTCTGCTCTTATGTCACATGGCGTGGAGATCCCTGGTTCTTTGAGCAAAGCCAGAGCCAGCTATTCAATACCAAAAGGTGATGGTAATGGACTACATGATCTTCTCTTTCAGCCTGTTCTTTGTTCTTTTCTTCTGAGAGCTGCAGACACCAATGGAGTTTGAGAATCTTTCATCTTAGAGAGGCTGAATCTCCTGGAGTTAAGTTGTCCGAAGTTGTTTCCACATTTGAAAAGCCCTGTGGGACACTAATATGATGAGGAGCAGAAGAGAGAGAATCAGCTGCAACATGAAAAAGTGATAGGGAATCATGTCTGACCAACCACCCATTGTGATGGACAGATTTTCACTCAGAGAAGGCCCTCTCTTCACTCTGCCAACAGCAAGGAGTCCATAATTTTAAAGTGTTGGAAGAGGAGCTGTCCCACAGTCACAAACTCTCTGGGTTGTCGTCTCCTCTTTCACTCAGTCTAAGTTCACAGTGATGGGTGATTTGGGCAAGAGGCTTAAAGGGAGGCTGGCCAGAGCAGTTCAGTGTCTGTTGACCTGGCAACGAGGTGGCTCCATTATTACCCACCTCTTTTTTTTCTCCTCTGAAACTTCCATTATTACCCTAGCATGCAGAGCTGCTTATCAGATTCTTGGTTGCCAGTTCAGCCTTGGGTGGAGGAGCTACTGCTAGTTTTCCTAGAAACTTTATTCACTGACTAATTTATTTGGTGTTTCCCATTTCGTACTGAAAAAATGACTTGTGATTCTTTTCTGCCAGTATATGGGGTGGGAAAAGAAATGTTGTAGCACTCATCAAAAGTGTCCAGCCACTGTTTGTCACATGTAGTTATCTCCTTCTGGGCTTCACTATAAATCCTTACTCTTGTTTTGGGTGGATTATGCTAGACATGGGGTTCTTTGTCCCCCAGGGCCCTCAAGGAAAGACCTCATCCACCCTCCTCCCCAATTAGTCTCAGGGAGAGGAGGTCATTTCTCAGAAGCCCTTTGCCTGGCTCTCATCAGAGGCAGCTCCCTTCACTTTGCCAGGAGGCCTAAATTAATTCCTTAAAAAGAATCTACCACATGAACAACCTTACTCTGTGACTCTCTCCATGTCTAAAACTGATGGAACTGAATACAACCTCTGAGTTATAATTCTTGCCTAGAAACAGCTTTCTTCCAAAGGAGGATCCTGCCACCTCCCTGCTCTCCTGGAGTGATCCACCGGGATCAGAAAGATGCTCATCAGGAGGCATCCAGCACCCTGGGAATGTGAGGACGGTACAGTCACTGTGTGACTTAGGGCCTTGGTCCCATTCCCTTCCAGCCTCAATGGGCCTGTGAAGACGGAAGCCGAGCCATACATTCAAAGGAAAAAGGAAGAGGGACTCACAATTTTTGAGGACAGATCTGCTGAGAGTCAGGAATCTGGTGGAGCTTTACCCTACTAGTAGTGGAGGGGGCAAGAGAGGGTGAACTACAGATGTGAATATATTTGAGGGGCAGCATGATCTGGAGAGCATGTGGAGAGAAGAAGGAAAATACACACATGTTTCCATTTTGACTGTGAGTCAACACCGTTTCATGCAGTGGAATAAGTGCCTTGAGGGCTGGGGAAAAAAGGTGTTTGCACCATTTCCATTCAACTGAGTCATGTGCCCCATGAATGGAGTTTGGGGTAAGGGAATGAACTCACCACTGACTCTGTTTCCCGTGTTTCCCATGTTTTCCTGTCCCCTTATTTCCTTGTTTCACATGAGAGAAGAGTGATTTCTTTGAGATCCTGAAGGGTGAGATCAAAGCCACTTGTCTGCCAGACAGGACACTGGACACTGGATCAAGAGAGACAGGAGACCTCCCTGTTCATGTCTGTAAGTCACTTCACTCCTCTTAGTCTCACTTGGAAAATACATATTTGTGTTATGTGTGAGCTTCATTGCTTTGGGGTAGAGTGATGGCACTGCAAACAAACAGGTGGAAACTGAGAGCTTGATGGATGAACCAATGGCCATGGCATGGGCTTCAGTACCTGTGTTTCCTGATGTACCATTCTGGTTGTCAGGCACCTCCCATCTTTCTGTCCCCACTGTCAGGGCACCCCAGGTTCCTGGCTTCTGTCTACATTACTCTAATGTCACAAAGGGCTGGGCTGGAGCAAAGGGGTAAGAAAGGGGGTAAAGAGAGAGCCCCTGGAAAACCTGCTGTTTTCTGCTCTCCTCCCCTGGAGAAGCTGGGGAAAAGGAAGAAAGTCATCATCCTGTTTGTTCTCATTCCATGTGCTGTCATGTTCCCTTACTTCTGGCTGCAGATAACTTCAAGAAAATACTTTTCCACTGAACCTTTGAAAGGTAGGGTGCTGCATAGCATCAAAAACTATTTCTGTGTATTTTGTACAGGACCCTACAGTACCATCCAGGAGATCTCCCTGGGTCCCGGGGGCAGACCTCACCTCAAAACTCTGGGATGACCTTGGGTAAGTCACTGCCCAAAGAGGAGGTGGTCTCACCTGTCAAAGAGGATCACACCAGCCTCTTCTCCCAGCCAGCTAGGTCTGGGCCAGAGAATAAAGTTATTTCTATTCAGAAAAATACTTTGAGTTTCTAGAAGGGAGATATTTTTCCATGTAAGTTCAAGGAATTATTTTAAGAGTCATGCTGCAGGCTCAGAAGAATTCTACATTCAGTCACTATATCTAAGTTCAATTCAGTTAAAAAGTCACTGAGTTCCAGACCCTGGGCAAGGCTTTAGAGATATCTGTTGATGCATGGTAGGATACCTTTGTGGTTAATATCAATGGGCTTTAATACCATACAGTCCTGGGAAGGGCGCTTCCTCTGTCTCCTACTAACCGTGTGACCTAGACAAGTTCCTTAACCTCTCCATGCCTTGAATTTCTGATCCATAAATGGTGATAAAACCTTAAAGGCTGTTGTGAAGATCAAATATGTTAATGTCATTAAAGTAGTTAGCATGGCGTCTGTCACAGAAATATAGGCTACACTGGACCTTCAGTCTCTTGTTCCACCATCTTAATGTTGAGTTCTGGCTCTGGATTTACCTGGTGGTAGTGTAACTCACTTAGACATGTTCTTCCATCTCAAATACATTACTTTTACAAAGGGAAACAAAAGCTAAGCAATAAATGTTGGGTTGAAAATGCAGATTTTGATAAAGTTTATAAGAATGATCCTACTTCAGTTTGTAGAACTGGTATAAGGATATAAAAAGGCTTGACGACTCTCAATTTTATAAGCCATTTGCATTTATTTAACAAATATTTATGGGGCATCTACTACATGCCAGGCCCCATTCAGCCTATAAATCTTGTCTTCATCTCAGGACTTTTTTCTAGTCTCCAGACCCATGTATCCAATTACCTGTCAGAAATGTGTATCTAGAGCAGTAGTTCTCAAATGGTGGTGATTTTGCTCCCCAGCTCCAGGAGACATGTGGAAATGTCTGAAAACATTTTTGGTAGTCACAACTGGGGGTGCTACTGAAATCTTGTGGGTAGAGGCTAAACATCCCACAATACATAGAACAGCCTTCACAACAAAGAGTTCTCTGACCCAAAGTGTCAACAGTGCTGAGGTTGAGAAAACCTGCTCTAGAGCAAGGTAAACGTTACTACCCACCCTATGTGCACAGATTCAGCGTAGAACCCAACTTTGGAATCCAACAACCCTGGATTAGAATAACTATGCTGCCTCTTATCAGGTGTGTCCTTGGAAAATGTATTTAACCTCTCTGAGCCTCGGTAGAGTGTGCCTTGGAGGAGGAATGAGTTGTAACGGGAATACTGATACTTAACTTACAGAACAATTGTAAGAAGTTATAAAAACAGTATGTAGAGTTCTTAACACACTGTCTGGCCAGTAGTAGGCCCTTGAAGTGTTAGTTTCCTTCCTACCCCACTTCCTCACTTCTGCTTCCAAGATTACTTTAACCTAAACTACATAGCCCTAAACAGCATAACTATGTCCTAAAGAGCTTCTGGAACTATGACAACAAGAAGGAATATAACTCACACAGACCCACCTAGTATTTAAGAGTTGGTGCCACTTTTGTGTTGTAAAGTTGTCTAATGGAGGTGGGCTAGGGGAAAAATTGTCACCCCATTTCCATGGAATCAGTGTACCTTTACTGAGCTCTTATGAGGCCCTCTTGGAGAGTTAACATCAGGAATGCCCACTAACTGGGTATGTGAGTTCATCTTGTGGCTCAGTAAACATAAACACCCAGAGAAGCACAAGCATGATGATGGGTGTTCTGGAGAAAGCAATGGAGCAAAAGGAAGGAAATGTTGGTCCCTAACTATTTTCTGTATGACCCTGGCTAAGATGCGTAACTTCTCCTGGCTTTTGACTCAGTTTTAGGGCATAAGATTTGAATTGATCTTCTATCAGGCCAAATTTGGGTATAAGCCATTTAGCTTCTCTCTTCACAAGCATTCCTGTCATCATTTAAATTCTCATATCCTAGTGTTACTGAAAGATTAGATGAGTGAAACTACTTTACAAGAAATCTGGGACATTCTGAGGCAGAGGGAAAAAAGAGTACTGATGGAACCTCTCAATGGTTCTTAACACTTCCACTCAAGGGGCATATTTGATTTCCTCTTATATTTGGCCACATCTAGTCACATGCCCAAGCCTGATGTCAGTGAGGTGGGATCAGTGAGCCTGGGAGTGATCTCAGGGACCAGCCAATCTGTGTGACCCCACCGTTAGGCATCTTGGTCCAAGGAGCAGTATTTAATCATCTATGATCTTCCTCAACAAGAGAAGTTGTTGAGTGTGTACCCATGAGGGCACAATACTGGGGAAGTGTAAAACTATCATCTTCTAAATGGGAAGCTCCTGGTCATACTGTGGGGAGGGAAAGAGATGGGACCTCACCCCATCCTGCCATTTATCTGAAAAGGTGACATAGGCTCTGTCAGCCTGAGCTTGGTTATCTGTGACTTATCATGATACCTTTCTCACAGTGCTGTCCTGGGCTGTAAGTGAGAAAACCTGTAAAGTACATATGGGACATAGTAAGACTTCAACCAGATTATGGTATCACATATCAGTTCTGGCCCACTGGGCTCCTCCCTCCCAGAGAGGAGGTGAAATTATTCTAATCCAAAGAGCACTACTGCCATAAAGAGCATTTGGAAAGGTAGTAGCAAGAGCTGAAATATATCATAATGTATTAGCTTTAGTGCCAGTTATGAATTATGGGATGAATTACTTGTGGAAGTTGGGGAAAGAGAAGAAAATCACCATTCTGTCTCCTGTTAAAGTGTATGCTTTCCTGTCCCCTTAGTTTATCATCTAGTTTGACACTAAAGGAAGAGAAGTTTCCCAATGATTCTGAGGTAGAAGAGATAGTACAGAGCAAAATAATGTGGATGCTGGAGAGGAAATTGGAGTCAGGAGACCAGACATATCCCTGACTATAGAACCTCGTTTGAGGCACTCCCTTTGTTCTGGCCTCAGCCCTAACAATATGATGTTCTATACCAGTAGCCTGAGCTTTGGGTCAGAAAACTCAGTTTAAAGCTGGATATCGCTGATTAAAGGTTGCACATTTTTTGGTCTGAAGCTCCATGTGGTAGGCAGGATTCTAAGATGATCTCCAATGATTCTCAGACTTGTATAATCCCCTCACCTTTGAGTGTGGGTGGAACCAATGAATATGAAGAGATATCAATTCCATGATTATGGTATGTTATATTGCAAAATGGAGACTATATGGGTGGGCCTGACCTAATCAGACAAGCCATTTAAAGCAGATAATTTTCTCTGGCTGTTTACAGGAGGAGAAGTCAGAGATTCAAAGTACAAGAAAGATTAAATGTGCTGTTGCAAACAAAAAATTTTGCAATTTGTATGGAAACACAAAAGACCCCGAATAGCCAAAGCAATCTTGAGAACGAAAGAAGGAACTGGAGGAATCAGGCTCCCTGACTTCAGACTATACTACAAAGCTACAGTTATCAAGACGGTATGGTACTGGCACAAAAACAGAAAGATAGATCAATGGAACAGGATAGAAAGCCCAGAGATAAACCCATGCACATATGGACACCTTATCTTTGATAAAGGTGGCAGTAATGTACAGTGGAGAAAGGACAGCCTCTTCAATAAGTGGTGCTGGGAAAACTGGACAGGTACATGTAAAAGTATGAGATTAGATCACTCCCTAACACCATACACAAAAATAAGCTCAAAATGGATTAAAGACCTAAATGTAAGGCCAGAAACTATCAAACTCTTAGAGGAAAACGTAGGGAGAACACTCTATGACATAAATCACAGCAAGATCCTTTCTGACCCACCTCCTAGAGTAATGGAAATAAAAACAAAAATAAACAAATGGGACCTAATGAAACTTCAAAGCTTTTGCACAGCAAAGGAAACCATAAACAAGACCAAAAGACAACCCTCAGAATGGGAGAAAATATTTGCAAATGAAGCAACTGACAAAGGATTAATCTCCAAAATTTACAAGCAGCTCATGCAGCTCAATAACAAAAAAACAAACAACCCAATCCAAAAATGGGCAGAAGACCTAAATAGACATTTCTCCAAAGAAGATAGACAGACTGCCAACAAACACATGAAAGAATGCTCAACATCATTAATCATTAGAGAAATGCAAATCAAAACTACAATGAGATATCATCTCACACCAGTCAGAATGGCCATCATCAAAAAATCTAGAAACAATAAATGCTGGAGAGGGTGTGGAGAAAAGGGAACACTCTTGCACTGCTGGTGGGAATGTGAATTGGTTCAGCCACTATGGAGAACAGTATGGAGGTTCCTTAAAAAACTACAAATAGAACTACCATATGACCCAGCAATCCCACTACTGGGCATATACCCTGAGAAAACCAAAATTCAAAAAGAGTCATGTACCAAAATGTTCATTGCAGCTCTATTTACAATAGCCCGGAGATGGAAACAACCTAAGTGCCCATCATCAGATGAATGGATAAAGAAGATGTGGCACATATATACAATGGAATATTACTCAGCCATAAAAAGAAACGAAATTGAGCTATTTGTAATGAGGTGGATAGACCTAGAGTCTGTCATACAGAGTGAAGTAAGTCAGAAAGAAAAAGACAAATACCGTATGCTAACACATATATATGGAATTTAAGAAAAAAAAATGTCATGAAGAACCTAGGGGTAAGGCAGGAATAAAGACGCAGACCTCCTAGAGAACGGACTTGAGGTTATGGGGAGGGGGAAGGGTGAGCTGTGACAGGGCGAGAGAGAGTCATGGGCATATACACACTAACAAACGTAGTAAGGTAGATAGCTAGTGGGAAGCAGCCGCATGGCACAGGGATATTGGCTTGGTGCTTTGTGATAGCCTGGAGGGGTGGGATAGGGAGGGTGGGAGGGAGGGAGACGCAAGAGGGAAGAGATATGGGAACATATGTATATGTATAACTGATTCACTTTGTTATAAAGCAGAAACTAACACACCATTGTAAAGCAATTGTACCCCAATAAAGATGTTAAAAAATAAATAAATAAATAAATAAATGTGCTGTTGCTGGCTCAAAGACAGAGGGGTCCACATGACAAGGAATTAGAGTTGCCTCTAGGAACTGAGAGCACCCTGAGCTGACAGCCACCAGACAGCCAACAGATAATGCACTGTAGTCCTTGACCTTTGTGACAGTTCCAGTGTAGTACTGCTGGGTGGATAAGTCTATCTGATTCTAGGTTCATTAATAGGAAATGTGCCTGTAGATCTAAGCCACTTTCTCAATATCACTTTTATAAGGAGTAAAGTTGATATATTGTTCTTATTCTTTTTTCATATTTCTTAATTGGTTTAGAGCTCAGATGTGGAGCAGTGATGTATTAGGGGTGGGGAAGCCTTTAGAAGCCCAAGAATTTTGGAGCAAGACCATAGGAATAATTGGGAGCCAGCAAGACACAGAAAGGGGAGAGAACTGTGGGCCAATTGTAAGACCCACCTATGAGGGCAGAGCAGAACATGTGCTCCATAAGGGCAACTCACCACCAAGAGTTTTGAAGGGAGCGGGCCTGAGCTGTGCAATTAGTTTCTCCTTCCAGTGTCACTAATCAGGTAAGTCGTTCCTGTGATAGAGAAGAAATGAGTGTATGGAGAGTCTAGAAGTGTTTTGGTCATGGATGCCCCTTCATATAGAAGAAGTTAACAGGAATGGAGGATTAGAATTCCCCAGGACAAACCAATGTATGGTCCAACTGACTAAGTTTCTGCCTACTAAATAACTATAATATTCTAGGCCTGCTTTCTTTAAATAATTCCCAAATTGCCTAAATGGCATTTATTTTGTGTGTTCCTCGATCATTCAGTCACATGATTACAGTCAGTCTCTTAGTTTTCTGCCACAGATGGCTAACTGCTTAGCATGGCCTGTGATTTTACACGTTCACCCTCTGAGGGCTAGTTCACCTTCAAAAACCCTAGGACACCTCCCTGAGTTTTGTTATACTGATACTTCCTTCCTGTCTCATTTTAACACAAAATTCCTGACGACAGGCACATGCCTTGTTACAACAACGTGGGCAGAATTTCGCCAACCGCCCGGGTCCCAGTCTAGTGCCTCTATTTCTCCGGTGGCAGCCTGAAGAGCAAAGGTACTCTGCTTTCGGCGAAATCCAGGGTGTGGATGGATGGCTGTGAAGAGGCATTTCCGATGTGGAGAAACAAGCCTGCGCCTCGCGGTTGCCATAGAAACCTGACGTCAATATGGCGACCGTGACGATTTTTTAATACAGACGGACGCTGCTTGATGAGAGAAGCAGGTTCCGCCTTCAGGTTTTTGGGACTCAGCTGAGCGTGTGGGTCCGTGAGGTGCGGGCTGGGCCGCCCTGGGGTGTGGGGAGATAAAGGGACCCACATCCAAGTCACCTCTTTCCCGCTTTGGGGCTTGGTGCCTCCGCTTTCTCGTAGGTAAAGCCATTGGGGTCCCGCCCAGCCCCAGTGGGTGCGGTGTCCTGCTCCAGGGGTGTCCTGGAGCCACTTTCCTTCTAAAGGCAGGGGCGCGGGAGGTGAAACAGGTAACGACTCTCTGAGCCTCAGCTTTCCCCTCTGTAAAATGGGGATAAGAATGCTTTCCCCACAGGATCGCTGTGAACGTTTAGCGATAACACGTGAATAAGCCGATGGTCCTGTGGTTATTGCAGGAGCATGAATGTCTGTATGAATTCAGGCCACTTCTTATTCCTTTTCCACTTTGTTCTTAGGGGACATATGAGGAAAGGAGAAGAAAAAGGCCCTGGTGGGAAGCTCATTGTACCTTCTGGTGGTTAGGATCACTACCCAGTTGTTTCACTGTCATTGTCACTAACCCAGTGCTTAGCACGGTGCAGGGCACACAGTTACACCAGTAAAGCATGGTAATTGCTGGATCTGTCTCTCCCTGTGCAGCTCCTCATGCCGATGGCCTTGCTCATATCAGGTGTCTGAAGGGGGCAGGTTCTGAGGATCTGTGTCCTGATGGCTTCTGAAGCTTCTACTCCAGATTCAAAGGCAACAGTCTTCAGGAGAACCCAACAGTTCACATCTTTATTTGGTTATGCCGCCTGGCTCAAGTGAGTTCACAGATCTGATAAAAGCATGCTGTGGAATAGCTCTTGTGAGGTTCACATACTAGCCTAAAAGTAGAGAAGCTACTTTGATCTTATCATGGAAGAAAAGTTTTAGCAGGTGGAACTCCATTCTATCAGCAGCTGCATGCTTTGTAATAGCCCTTGAGGTCCATTAGAAATGTCTTCTTTTGTCTGAAAGCAATTATTTGTCCAGTCTGAGGGAGGAACTTGATCTTTAACATGCATTTGGAATAAATATACCTAAATTGTTCTCACTGGGTAAATATTATTCAGTGATTCCCATGTTTCTATCAGGTGGTTGTTGAAATATGCATTTGGTTAGAAAGTCTTCCTAGCGATTTGAGATTGTAATATAGTCTCTTCCCTGGAAGCCATGTTTTTATCTATTCTATAATGAAAAGTTTTAAGAAGGCAGAAAATTTCCAAATGTAAGTTTAAAATATGTTTTAAGAATTTATATTTTTAAATAATTACTTTAGAGTGTCTTATTAATCTGCTAAAATAACCAAATACTCTTAAATATAGTTACGTTTACTTTCCCAGTACATAACAGTTTCAGCTCTTTATTACCTGGCCTCCCTCCCCTCCCTCTGCAGTGTACCGAGGTAACCACTGAACTTCTCTCACTATAGATTAGTTTTCATATCCTGGAATTTTATTCAGATGGAATCATAAAGGTTTTTTTAGTTCATTGGTTTTGGTTTGGCTTCTTTCATTCAGCCTATTTATTTCAGATTTATCCCTTTTGTTGCATGTATCAATAGTTCATTCTTTTTTATTGATGACTAGTATCCCAGTATACAGATATACTGCAATTTGTTTGAAATTTGTTGTTGTTTTTTAATTATACCTCCAGTGAATATTTGTGTATTAGTTTTTGCATGGACATATGCTTTCTTTCCCTCAGGTAAATACTTAAGAGTGCAGTGTCTGGATCATATGGTAGACGTAAGATGAACATTGTTAAGAAACTGCCAAACTGGTTGCACCATTTTTCATTCCCTCCAGGAGTGTGTGAGAGTTCCATCCTCCACAACCTTGCCAATGCTTGGGATGATCAGTCTTTTTAATTTTAGCCACTCTCATGTGGATGTAGTGGTATCAGATTGTAGTTTTAATTTGCAATTCCCTAATGATGTTGTTGAGCATATTTTCATGTGCTTATTTGCTAATTCTATATCTTCTTTGGTGAAATTTCTATTCAAAAATTTCCCCCATTTATTTATTATAGTGTCTTTGTTTTCCTAAATGACTTTTGATAGATTTTCTATATTCTGGATATAGGTCCTTTGTCAGATATGTAATTTGCACATATTTTCTCCCACTCAGTGCCTTGACTTTTCATTCTCACACCAGTATCTTAGGAAGGGCAGTTTTTAACTTAGAAGTCCAGTGTATGTATTAGTTCACTTATGGATTATAGTTTCGGTGTCTCATTTATGAAATCTTCACCTAACCCAGGGTCACAAGGATTTTTCTCCTATATTTCGTCTAGAAGGTTGATAGCTTTAGAGTATATTTGGGTCTATGATCCATTTTGAGTGGACTTTTGTGTATAATGTGATATGTGCGTCACAGTTTATATTTGTGTATATAATATCCACTTGTCCCAGCACCGTTTGTTGATAAGACTTATCATTTCTCCACTGAATTGCCTTTGCCTCTTTTTCAAAAATCAGTTTTCCATGTATGTTTGCATCTATTCTTGGACTCTTTATTATTTTCCTTCAATCTGCTTATCTACCTTGATTCCAATACCACACTGCCTTGATTGCCGTAGGTTTATAGTAAGTCTTCAAATCTGGGAGTGTTCATCCTTCAACCTTATTCTTTTTCAAAGTTGTTTTTCATAGTTCATGGCCTCTGCATTTCCACATGAACTTCAGAATTGGCCCATAAATTTCTTTTAAAAAATATTTTCTAAGATTTTTATTGGGATTGCACTGAGTATATAGATCAGTTTGGGGAGAAGTGCCATCTTAACAATACTGAATCTTCTGACCCTTAAAGACAGTTGTCTCTCCATTTATTTAAGTCTTCTTTAATTTTTCTGAGCAATGGTTTGTAGTGTTCAGTACAGGCCTTGCACATTTGTGGACAGATTATCCATAAGTATTTCAGACTTTTTGATGCTATTGTAAAGAGCATTATTTTGTAAATACAGTTTTCAATTACTATATTTTCACTGAACTGTCAGCAGCCAAATGCTTAACAATAGCCATTGCAGGAACTTTTTGGTTGAAAGCACAGGCTACCCTAGGGTGGAAAAGCTACTTAATGCATAACATGCTTTTGACTGTGTTTCTATATCAGCTTTTAGACGTTATTGGCAATGTGCTGAAGCTAGGCAGGAAAATGTCATGGAGATAATTCTACATGACATCTCCAGAAAAATTAGCCACTGAAAGAAAATAGTTACGGTAGCTTTTAACTTCATGTGTGTGGTTAGAATTGAACCAATTTAATTGTGGGGTTCTTCTTTTCTGTCCCCCAGCAAGTCTTCCTCAATGAATTCCTGGGTTATCAGGTGGTGAAACAGACAGAAGGAGAGAGCATGTATGTATATGAGCATGTACGTTTGTATGTATATTGGGGAAGCTGCCAGGAATCTTTATTATAAGGAATACTTGAGATTAATCCTGTGGTCATGTCAGTCCTGTTAACTTCCTAGCACATAATTGGAACCAAATCACAGTGGTTGTTGTTCGTTTTTTTTCCAGCTTCACTTGGCCAGCATGGTTACCATGGTGACTCAGTGACTGCTGTGGGATTTGGCACAGCTTGAACATCATTTTATAATTCTAACCTGAATTATTTATTACTATGATAGTTGTCAAGTGTTGCTTTTCTGATTTGCTCATTCCTTTCCGTTTGTTCATTGAAATTTGACTGGAGGTAGAGCTTTCTCTTCTCTCTGTTTTAATATTTATATCAGTATGACTCATAGATTCCTATTTTGCTCAGAGGGCTACCATCTGATGCTATATTTATTTTGATGCTCAAAATGTCCCAGAATTGGCCAATAGAGGTCGCTTTAAGTTGGCTTCTGTGTCTATTTGACACCTCCTTAGAATTCTTTGAACATGTACTTTGTTCTCTAAACCTGAGTATCTCCTAATGTGTAGAAAGAAAATTATGATCCCCACCTCAGAACATCCCTTTGAGGAACTGAAGAGAAAAAGTCTGATAATTACAGCCTTCAGTGTGTGGCACCTATTAGGCCCTCAGCAATGTTAGTTCCCCATTCCAACTTTGCTTACTTCATTCTGTCAATATGATGCCTCTGGCATTACCATAGTAGCATGACCTCCAGGGAGAGTACTTGGACATGTAACATAAGCAGGGATAAGCGCACATGTCCATGACCTGTGAGCCTCAGTGTCACTGCTGTGTGTGCAGAGGGGGCTGTGTGATGGAGCTGGGGAAGAGGAAGAGCATCACTGCACAGCTTCCAGTGAACTGAGAGGGAGCAGGCAGAACATCCTCACCTCTTCCCCTGTGTTTCATGTACTTTCCCTTCATCTCTCTTTCCTCTCTATTTCATGTGCTGTCTTATCTCCTTACAGTGGAACATCAGAGAAGGGTGTGGACTTCGAGTCCCAGGAGCAGGATCCAATAGAGAAGAACCAAGTGTGATGTCGAGTCTACTAGACAGGTTCCTGGAACAAGAGTGTAAGGTAAGTCACCACCCTTCCCTCCATTGTCTTCTATACATCAGGATAACAGTACTCAATGTTTCTGACCACCCAGGAGTATTGTGGGCTTTAGGTATGAGCCCATGTGGGAAAGCAATCTGTGCTCATAGGTGGGAGGGAAGGACCAGTGCACTTTCAAGTAATAACATTAACAGATACACTCCAGATATCATAGAACTCTGCATGGTAGGCATTAAATTAATGCTACACAAATGTTAGCTGTTTGGGTCAGGATTTCTCCAAGTGGGATCCTCAAAGCACTTCATTAAACTCACTTGGGGTCTTGTTAAAAATACCAGATTCCTGGGTCCACCCCAGGTCTGCTGAATCAAAACCAGGGAGGTAGAATGCGAGGTGTCTACATTTTGAGTAACATCTCCGGTGTTTCTGGTATTCATCCCATTTTAAACAGCTCTGCTGCAGATTTGCAACAAACACTTCTTAAAATTTTGAATCCTTTAATGTCTAATTTCCTTGTCAACTTCTCCTGTACCTCAGTCTTAAATATTTGTCTCTGCTCCTATATGTCAAATAGGTAACAGTTCCTTCATGTAAGTAATATTTATTCAGAGATTTATATGTGAAGCACTGAACTAGGCACCGGGGACACAGCACATAGAACAAGACAGGCAAGGTCCCTAGTGACATGCTCTGATTCACGTGCTCTCAAGGCAACTCTGGCTGCTGTGTGGGGAATGGACTGGACAGGGACAGGATAGCTATGGGGATAACCGTTAGGAGAATTTGCAGGGTCCAGGGGAGAGACGAGGGTGGATCGGCCCTGAGCTGCAGTGGTGTGCAGAGGATGGGTGGCCTGGACAGGGCCTGTTGGAGGTAGGGCAGGAGGAGCCTGCAAGTGGGTGTGCATGGGAGGTATGTGAGGATAAGGCAGGATCCTGCATGGGACCTCAGCTTTATGTTTGGCCATGTGCAGAAATGGTGGTGTATTTCCTGAAATCAGTTGTTCCAAGTACTTTGAGATAGTCTCATAATTAGTTAGGTATCCAACAGTGGTTAATAGTGAAAGTTAATGATACACAAAATCTAACATTTGATGAATAGGATTCAGTTGTAAGACTATTAAGCTTTATTAAACATATGTGTAAACTATAAAACTATAAAAATATCATATTGTCAGTATTTGTTTAAAGCAGCTAGCATTTAGTGAGCTGTTATTGTGTGCCTCGCACTGTTCTAATGGTTATGTATTAACTCAGTTCTCAAAGCAGCAGCCCATGACGTAGGGACGGTTGTTTTCCCCCTTTTACAGAAGCGGTAACTGAAGCGCAGAGTGGTTCTTTCAATCTCCCAAGATCACAGAGAGCCAGGTATCCCAATATCTCTGCAGTAGAATTTTTAAAATATTGGTATTCAGGGCCATTTATCCTTGTAAAGACCAAAACACAAAGCCATATTTGTTTAGAAACGTTTCGTCTTCTACAGTAAGTACTGCACAATCCCAATTTTATACATAAGGCAATTTCATACATTGAGTGACTATAAGGTGAAGTAAGAGTATTCCAACTCACACAGTTTATAAGTGGCAGAAGGACAGTTTGGACCTGGTCTGTCTCCATAGCCCACACTCCTAACCAATACACTTAGGAAGAAGAAGGAGACATTTGTTGAACTATGTCAGCCCATGATGGGTGATGTTAGGTTAGGGCCATCCATATCTCTTTGGGTGGAAACTATGCTTCGTTAGGCATTTTGCCATGTACCAGATGGTATTTATTTAATAAAAAGGTAATGATTATAGGAAAAAAATGTTAAAGATGAACAAAGCCAGACCCTAGTTAAAGTGGTAAGGACATATTTTAATCAGTAATATACTATTATGACAGGGAAAAGAGTCCAGCGTGAACTGACCCCAACTTCAATTTGTACAGAGGTGACTAGGCTTTTCAAAGTGAGCATGAGGGAAAAGGGAGGGGGTAAGTAGTGACTAATACAGCCAGGGAAGTAAAAATTACAAAAAACAGGAAAGGGGTGTTCATCCATGTGAAACCCATTTGGGTTTCTAACTGGCACTTGAATTCAAGTTAGATTTCTACCCTCCCACAGAGTCTGGGAGAGAAGGTCCTCTCCTCCTGTGTTAGCTGGAACAAATAGTAAATTGTCCTGGAAGGCTTGAGTGTTCTCAGACAATCACTTTAAGAGAATTTAGGGTCATCTTAGGGATGCAGCCTTGAGCTGTTAGAAACTACGTTAGTGTTTTGTTCAAGACTATTGGCCAGGTTGAGGCCTGGTTCAAAAGAGAGCTAAGAGGAGTGTAACTAGTGTTTGGTCAAGGAGAGAATCTTTTTCAAGGGCAATAATTATTTATTTATTTATTTTTATTGAAGTAGAGTTGATTTACAATGTTGTGTTTGTTTTGGTGTAAGCAAAGTGATTCAGTTTTATGCATATATATATATATGTATATATTTGTTTCCATATTCTTTTCCATTATGGTGTATTATAAGATATTGAATATAGTTCCCTGTGCTATATGGTAGGACCTTGCTGTTTATCTATTTTATATACAGTAGTTTTTATCTGTTAATCCCAAACTCCTAATTTATCTCTCTCGCCCAACATCCCCTTTGGTAACCATAAGTTTGTTTTCTATGTCTGTGAGTCTATTTCTGTTTCGTAAATAAGTTCATTTATATTATATTTTAGATTCCACATATAAGTGATATCATACAGTATTTGTCTTTTTCTTTCTGACTTACTTTACTTAATATGATAATCTCTAGTTGCATCCATGTTGCTGCAAATGGCATTTTTTCATTCTTTATTATGGCTGAGTAGTACTCCATTGTATATATGTACCACATCTTTATCCATTCATAGGTCAATGGGCATTTAGGTTGCTTCAATGTCCTGGCTATTGAAAATAGTGCTGCAATGGACATAGGGGTGCATGTATCTTTTCGAATTATGGTTTTCTCTGGATATATGCCCAGGAGTGGGATTGCTGGATCATATGGTAGCTTTATTTTTAGTTTTTTAAGGAAGCTCCATACTGTTTTCCATAGTGGCTGCACCAATTTACATTCCCACCAAGAGTATAGGAGGGTTCCTTTTTCTCCACACCTTCTGCAGCATTTATTATTATTATTATTATTTTTGCAGTATTGCGGGCCTCTTACTGTTGTGGCCTCTCCCGTTGCAGAGCACAGGTTCCGGACGCACAGGCTCAGTGGCCATGGCTCACAGGCCTAGCTGCTCCACAGCATGTGGGATCTTCCCAGACCGGGGCACGAACCCGTGTCCCCTGCATTGGCAGGCGGACTCTCAACCACTGCGCCACCAGGGAAGTCCAGAATTTATTATTTGTAGACTTTTTAATGATGGCAATTCTTACCAGAGTGAGGTGATATTTCTGTATCGAAACTGTAGTCTGTAAATCGAAACTGTAGTTTCGATTTACATTTCCCTAATAATTAGCAATGTTGATCATCTTTTCATGTGGTTTTTGGCCATCTGTATGTCTTCTTTGGAGAAATGTCTATTTACGTCTTCTGTCAAGGGCAATAATTATAAAAACAAATGGATAAAGGGAATAATAATTATAGTTCCTATGCATTAGACAACTTGGATGTTAAAATAATTACTTGGACTTCCATTATGAATTATTTTCCCTTTTATGAACTCAAGGTGCTTTTCAAATGGGAATCACATTGCTCTGTGCTCTAGGCTTCACTGGTTGGGAGGCAGGGATGGTCTGATAGGTGAGGCCAGAGGAAAAATTCCTGGAAATAGGCAGCATGTACTCTTGAGTATGGTTCCTTTTAATCAACATGATGTATGTATGAGTGATTTACGTTACTGTCATCTAGAGTTGTAGATCATTCATTCTCATTAGTGTATAGTATATTATTACATCGTGTGGATATTTCAT
Organism: Grampus griseus; assembly: GCF_964374135.1. NCBI lineage: Eukaryota > Metazoa > Chordata > Mammalia > Artiodactyla > Delphinidae > Grampus > Grampus griseus. Next base: position 88,595,822 of record NC_138999.1, on the reverse strand, counting down.
AATATATGTATCTGAGCTTTTTATGATGGCCATTCTGAGTGTTGTCAGGTGATACCTCATTGTAGTTTTCATTTGCATTCCTCTAATGATTAGTGATGTTGAGCACCCTTTCATGTATTTGTTGACAATCTGTATATCTTCTTTTTTAGAGAAATGTCTATTTAGGTCTTCTGCCCATTTTTGAATTGGGTTGATTGATTTTTTGCTATTGAGCTACATGAGCTGCTTGTATATTTTGGAGATTAATCCTTTGTCAGTTGCTTCATTTGCAAATATTTTCTCCTATTCTTAGGGTTGTCTTTTTGTCTTGTTTATGGTTTCCTTTGCTGTGCAAAAGCTTTTACGTTTCATTACGTCCCATTTGTTTATTTTTGTTTTTATTTCCATTTGTCTAGGAGGTGGGTCAAAAAGGATCTTGCTGTGAATCATGTCATAGAGTGTTCTGCCTATGTTTTCCTCTAAGAGTTTTAGAGTGTCTGTTCTTACATTTAGGTCTTTAATCCATTTTGAGTTTATTTTTGTGTATGGTGTTAGGAAGTGTTCTAATTTCATTCTTTTACATGTAGCTGTCCAGTTTTCCCAGCACCACTTACTGAAGAGGCTATCTTTTCTCCATTGTATATTCTTACCTCCTTTGTCAAAGATAAGGTGACCATACTGTGTGGGTTTATCTCTGGGCTTTCTATCCTGTTCCATTGATCTATCCTTCTGTTTTTGTGCCAGTACCATACTGTCTTGATTACTGTAACTTTGTAGAATAGTCTGAAGTCAGGGAGCCTGATTCCTTCAGCTCTGTTTATCTTTCTCAAGATTGCTTTGGCTATTTGGGGTCTTTTCTGTTTCCAAACAAATTGTAAAACTTCTTATTCTAGTTCTGTGAAAAATGCCATTGGTAATTTGATAGGGATCACATTGAATCTGTAGATTGCTTTGGGTAGTATAGTCATTTTCACAGTATTCATTCTTCCAATCCAATCACATGGTGTACCTCTTCATCTGTTTGCATCATCTTTAATTTCTTTCCTCAGTATCTTAAGTTTTCTGCGTACAGGTCTTTTGCCTCCTTAAGTAGGTTTATTCCTAGGTATTTTATTCTTTTTGTTGCAATGGTAAATGAGAATGTTCCCTTAATTTCTCTTTCAGATTTTTCGTTGTTAGTGTAAAGGAATGCAAGAGATTTCTGTGCATTAATTTTGTATCCTGCTACTTTACCAAATTCATTGATTAGCTATAGTAGTTTTCTGGTGGCATCTTTAGGATTTTCTATGTATAGCAGCATGTCATCTGCAAACAGTGACAGTTTTACTTCTTCTTTTCCTATTTGTATTCCTTTTATTTCTTTATCTTCTCTGATCACTGTGGCTAAAACTTCCAAAACTATGTTGAAAAATAGTGGTGAGAGTCAGCACACTTGTCTTCTTCCTGATCTTAGTGGAAATAGTTTCAGTTTTTCACCATTGAGAATGAATTTGGCTGTGGGTTTATTGTATATGACTTTTATTATATTGAGGTAGGTTCCCTCTCTGCCCACTTTCTGGAGAGTTTTTATCATAAATGGGTGTTGAATTTTGTCAGAAGCTTCTTGTACATCTACTGAGATGATCATATGGTTTTTATCCTTCAGTTTGTTAGTATGGTGTATCACATTGATTGATTTGCATATATTGAAGAATTCTTGCATTGCTGGGATAAACCCCATTTGATCATGGTGTATGATCCTTTTAATGTGCGGTTGGATTCTGTTTGCTAGTATTTTGTTGAGGATTTTTGCATCTATGTTCATCAGTGATATTGGCCTGTAGTTTTCTTTTTTGGTGACATCTTTGTCTGGTTTTGGGGTCAGGGTGATGGTGGCCTCGTAGAATGAGTTTGGGAGTGTTCCTCCCTCTGCTATATTTTGGAAGAGCTTGAGAGGATGGGTGTTAGCTCTTCACTAAATGTTTGATAGAATTCACCTGTGAATCCGTCTGGCCCTGGGCTTTTGTTTGTTGGAAAATTTTTAATCACAGTCTCAATTTCAGTGCTTGTGATTGGTCTGTTCATATTTTCTATTTCTTCCTGGTTCAGTCTTGGAGGGTTGTACTTTTCTAAGACTTTGTCCATTTCTTCCAGGTTGTCCATTTTATTGGCATATAGTTGCGTGTAGTAGTCCCTCATGATCCTTTGTACTTCTGCAGTGTCAGTTGTTACTTCTCCTTTTTCATTTCTAATTCTGTTGATTTGAGTCTTCTGCCTTTTTCTCCTGATAAGTCTGCCTAATGGTTTATCAATTTTCTTTATCTTCTCAAAGAACCAGACGTTAGTTTTATTGATCTTTGCTATTGTTTTCTTCATTTGTTTTTCATTTATTTCTGATCTGATCTTTATGATTTCTTTCCTTCTGCTAAATTTGGGGGTTTTTGTTCTTGTTTCTCTAATTGCTTTAGATGTAAGGTTAGGTTGTTTATTCGAGATGTTTCTTCTTTCTTGGGGTAGGATTATATTGCTATAAACTTCCCTCTTAGAACTGCTTTTCCTGCATCCCATAGGTTTTGAGTCATCGTGTTTTCATTGTCATTTGTTTCTAGGTGTTTTTTGACTTCCTCTTTGATTTCTTAAGTGACCTCTTAGTTATTTAGTAGCTTATTGTTTAGCTTCCATGTGTTTGTGTTTTTTACAGTTTTTTTTCCTGTAATTGATATCTAGTCTCATAGTGTTGTGGTCAGAAAAGATGCTTGATATGATTTCAATTTTCTTAAATTTACCAAGGCTTGATTTGTGACTCAAGGTGTGATCTATCCTGGAGAATGTTCCGTTTGCACTTGAGAAGAAAGTGTATTCTGTTGATTTTGGATGGAATGTACTGTAAATATTGATTAAGTCAATTTGGTCTAATTGTCATTTAAAACTTGTGTTTCCTTATTTATTTCCTGTTTGGATGGTCTTTCCATTGGTGAAAGTGGAGTGTTAAAGTCCCCAAATATTACTGTGTTACTGTCGGTTTCCCCTTTTATGGTGTTAGCATTTTCCTTATGTTTTGAGGTGCTCCTATGTTGGGTGTGTAAATATTTACAATTGTTATATCTTCTTCTTGGATTGATTCCTTGATCATTATATAGTGTTCTTCCTTGTCTCTTGTCTTTATTTTAAAGTCTATTTTGTCTGATATGAGTATTCCTCCTCCAGCTTTCTTTTGGTTTCCATTTGCATGGAATATCTTTTTCCATCCCCTCACTTTCAGTCTGTATGAGTCCCTAGATCTGAAGTGGGTCTCTTGTAGACAGCATATATATGGGTCTTGTTTTTGTATCCAGTCAGCCAGTCTGTGTCTTTTGGTTGGAACATTTAATGCATTTATATTTAAGGTTATTATTGATATGTATGTTCCTATTACCATTTTCTTAATTGTTTTGGGTTTGTGGGTTTTTTTTAATTTATTAAATTTATTTTTTTTTGGCTGTGTTGGGTCTTTGTTGCTGTGCATGGTCTTTCTCTAGTTGTGGCGGGGGTTGTCCCTCTTCATTGTGGTGTGCAGCCTTGTCATTATGTTGGCTTCTCTTGTTGCGGAGCATGGGCTCTAGGCACGCTTGGGCTTCAGTAGTTGTGTTGCATGGGCTCAGTAGTTGTGGCTCGCCGGCTCTAGAGTACAGGCTCAGTAGTTGTGGTGCACGGGCTTAGTTGCTCCACAGCATGTGGGATCTTTCCAGACCAGGGCTCAAACGCGAGTCCCCTGTATTGGCAGGTGGATTCTTAACCACTGCACCACCAGGGAAGCCCCTTGGGTTTGTTTTTATAGGGCTTTTCTTTCTCTTGTGTTTCCTGCCTAGAGAAGTTCCTTTAGTTTTGGTTGTAAAGCTGTTTTGGTGGTGCTGAATTCTCTTAACTTTTGCTTGTCTCTAAAGCTTTTGATTTCTCCATCGAATCAGAATGAGATCCTTGCTGGGTAGAGTAATCTTGGTTGTAGGTTTTTCCCTTTCATCACTTTAAATATGTCCTGCCACTCCCTTCTGGCCTGCCAAGTTTCTGATGAAAGATCAGCTGTTAACCTCATGCGAATTCCAGTGTATGTTATTTGTTGCTTTTCCCTTGCTGCTTTTAATAATTTTTCTTTGTGTTTAATGTTTGCTAGTTTGATTAATATGTGTCTCGGTGTGTTTCTCCTTGGGTTTATCCTGTATGGGACTCCCTGCACTTTCTGGACGTGATTGAGTATTTCCTTTCCCATGTTGGGGAAGTTTTCGACTATATTCTCTTCAAATATTTTCTCAGACCCTTTCTTTTTTCTTCTTCTCCTGGGATGCCTATAATGCTAATGTTGGTGCCCTTAATGTTGTCCCAGAGGTCTCTAGACTGTCGTCCATTCTTTTCATTCTTTTTTCTTTATTCTGCTCTGTGGCAGTTATTTCCACCATTCTATCTTCTAGCTCACTTATCCGTTCTTCTGCCTCGGTTATTCTGATATTGATTCCTTCTAGAGTATTTTTTCATTTATTGTGTTGTTCATTACTGTTTATTTGCTCTTTAGTTCTTCTAGTTCCTTGTTAAACATTTCTTGTATTTATTCTATTTCCGAGATTTTGGATCATCTTTACTATCATTACTCTGAATTCTTTTTCAGATAGATTGCCTATTTCCTCTTCATTTATTTGGTTTTGTGGGTTTTTATCTTGCTCCTTTGTCTGCAAGATATTTCTCTGTCTTCTCTTTTTGCCTAACTTACAGTATTTGAGGTCTCCTTTCCCTAGGCTGAAGAGGTGTAGTTCCTCTTGCTTCTGTTCTCTGCCCCCGGTGGTGGGGTTGACCCAGTGTGTTGTGTAGGCTTCCTGATGGGAGGGCCGGCTGCCTGTGTTCTGGTGGGTGGAGCTAAGTCTTTTCTCTCTGATGAGCAGGGCCCGTATCAGGTGGTGAGTTTTGGGGTGTTTGTGAGCTTAGTATGACTTTAGATAGTCTATGTGCTGATGGGTGTGTTTGTGTTCCTGTCCCTCTTGCTGTTTGGTGTGAGGTGTCCAGCGCTGGGAGTTGCAGGCAGTTGGGTGGAGCTGGGTCTTGGATTCAGAGAGAGGCCTCCATGAGAGCCCTCAGTGATTAATCTTCCCTGGGGCCAGGAATTCTCTACTGTTCCAGCGTCCTGGACTTGGTGCTCCCACCCCAGATCCTCAGGCCCAACTTCCGGTCGAGGAACCAAGACCCCACAAGTCACTCGTCCTGGCAGTAAAGGGGATTAAAAAAAAATGAGTAACAAAAACCCAGACAAATGGTAAAAAGTAGACTCAAACCAACAGAAACAAGGAAACACACACACACACACACACACACACACACAAGAAACAAAAACAGAACCAAATAAAACAGAAAGCAAGAGAACAACCACAAAAACAAAAGAACCAAAGAACGAAATCACCAATTTAAAAGAAAAGTAAAAAAAAACAAAAAAAACCAAAAACGAAACCAAAGCAGAGTACCAACTGATATGTGAAGCTAAGAAAAAACAAACTGACAAAAATGATTTTAAAAAATTAAAAAAAGAGAAAGGGGAAACAAGACAGAACAATAGAAAAGCAATGCAGAAATAGAAACATAAAAAATATATATATTAAAGAACGAAAAAAAAGACAAAAAAGCCCCCAGAGAAATGGTAAAAACGAAATCAAACAAACAAAAAGAGAAACAAGGAAACACACACATGCAAAAGAAACAAAAACAGAACCAAATAAGACAAAAAGCGAGAGAACCACCAGACAAACAGAACCCCCAAACAAAATCAAACAATTTGAGTCAGAACTCAGAAAAACACAAAACCTAAAAACAAAACCATAGCAGTGTGCCAATTGAAGAATAAAGCAAGGAAACAGAATAATCTGATAAAACTGATTTTAAAAAAATAAAATAAAATGAAAAGGGAAAAAACACAGAACAACAGAAGAGGAAAGTAGAAATGGAAATATATAAAAAATTAAAATATGTTATAAAACACGAAGATCTCAAAAGACTGAATAAAAATTTTTTTTAATATGAAAACAGGGACTTCCCTGGTGGCGCAGTGGTTATGAATCTGCCTGCCAATGCAGGCGACATGGGTTAGAGCCCATGACCAGGAAGATCCCACACGCCGCGGAGCAACTAAACCCATGTGCCACAACTAATGAGTCTGCGCTCTAGAGCCTGTGAGCTACAACTACTGAGCCTGTGTGCCACAACTACTAAAGCTCGCACACCTAGAGTATGTGCTTCGTAACAAAAGAAGCCACTGCAATGAGAAACCCACGCACCGCAATGAAGAGTAGCCCCCGCTCGCCGTAACTAGAGAAAGCCCGCCTGCAGCAATGAAGACCCAAGGCAGCCAAAAGTAAATAAATAAGTAAACAAATACTAAAACAGCAACAAACAAAAAACAAACAAAAAAGAGTGCTTATATAAATTAAGTATACTTTTTTCAGAAGTATAGAAACTAACTGAAATATTTTTCAAATTCAAGTGATCTAGGTTAATCTTTAGTAAATAAAAAGCTAAATTTGTTGGTTTAATTAAAATAAACACATCAGAGTTATCATTATTAAATATAATGCAGATATACAACTTTCATTTTATCTGGGTATAGTAGTCATAAGTTCAATTTATCTGTTACAGAATTTGTTGGCAAGAAAAATAAATTAAGGTTCTTTAAAACGTGGCAACAGGTCCAAAATGGAGTCACTTATGGTAAGCCCCACCAAACCAAGACTTCATTACTGTTTTGGCTTTCCCAGAAATGGAACCTTATACCAGTCAATCAGGAATTGCCTGATCAGCACTTGTTTGGTAATCTGCCTAATAGATCTCTTCTGTCCTCTGAAGAAAAGTAATCTGGCAATAACCAATCTACTTTGTTGCCTATATAACCTCCTTATTCCTACTCTCTTCCATGTATAAGTCATTTTCTACAGCTCTTCAGAGCTACTTTCTATCTGCTAGATTGGATACTGCCCAATTCATAAGTCACTGAATAAAGCCAATAAGATCTTTAAAATATATTCAGTTGAATTTTGTTTTTTAACAAGATGATGGTTAGCTGTTTAATGCCTCATGAAATTTTCATGAGTAATCTAACATAATTGTTAAGAATAAGTAAATTAAATAGAGGTAAGTAAAAGTTTACAAATGAACATTTCAATAATAACTATGCTTTATGGTATATCTACTTAAAAATAGTCTCCAAAATCTTTCTGGTAACTTGAAACCTTAAGGTAACTAAATTAAGTTAAATGATGAATATTCATTGAATATCTAGATAATTTCCATATAAGATAATATACTGAAACATTGGTTACTGAACATAGGCTTACCTACTTTTTATTACAGAGGAACCAAAGATATTTGGGTCAATTAGTCAATATATTTTATGGCAAATTAAAAAAATTTACTATGAAGAGGAGTATACTTCTAGAAATTATGAAATGTATCTATAAATTTGCTAATCCACAGAATGGTAATGTAACAGGCAGTCCACGATTACTTCTTGGTTTTAACTAGAAATTAAGAATTCTAAGGGTTAAGAATTCTTATCAGTGTATGTAATTAAAACTTTCAAAGTAATAAGGGCAAAAGAAAACAACTGTTTATGAAAAGTGGGTAAGGATATTAGAATGTGTTTTTTGAATAAGGAAAGGTATGAAGGACATGTTTTTTTCCTGAGGGAAAAGGAAAGTAATTTTGTCCTAAAGTAGACTGGCTGGTTGTTCCAGAATGAAAGAGAAGAGAAAATACAGTACAAAACCTGAATGTATAGAAGGTTTGTGGAAAAGGACTCTTGAGAAAATAATTGTATGTGTGGTCAAGCTTGTTAAATTGGAATGAATTTATTTTTGTTTTTAAAGAGTGAGTCTTAATATCAAAATTACATTGGTGTAAAATCAGAATTTGGTTTTCTCTCTGTTAAAAAAAAAAACATTTTCTTGGACTATTGGTCTTATCTTGATAAGCTGTTGGGAAAGGTTTTTCTTTACCTTTTCGTAGTCTGCCTGGTCAACAAAGATTTTATGTCATGCCAAAATGATTTCCTCTGCTTCTTGTTGTCTTTATCAGGTCTTTGGTTACTTGGGAAAACTGAGTCTTCTCGATATTAAAAGTGTGAAGTTTTCTTCACAACTATGTCACCTTCTGTATTTGCCTTTAAAATCTTCTATTGTCACTTTGGTTAAATAAATAATTAGTTATTTCATAATGATCTGTGATCCTATTTAATCAAATGCTCAAACCTTTTGACATTTTTGACAACTTCCCAAAACCAAATTATGAATGGAATCTTTTTAACCTTAAATTAACTTTGAGATTTCCCAGAGGGCTTCCGGAAAATCTCAAAGGTTTTGTCTCTCACCTGGTAAGATGTTAAAATTATTAGGTTTATTGGATATGGTGAAATACATGGGAAGCATTGTCAAATAAGTGATACTAAACCTTCTTAGGTTATATCTGTATGGATATATGTTTTTAATATGTGTTCCAGAAATTGTATGAAAGTCCTAGAAATCTAGTATGTCCTGGTATAATGTTATCAGTCATAATTCTGGTTATTATCTTGATATGTGTTATGTCACATAAATAACCAAATTTCATAGTCAATTTCATTATAATAAACTCTCATCAGGTATTTAATCATGGGCATTTAAAATGTTTTTTGTCATTTACAGACAGTTGTTGTTTTACTCTGATGCTTTTGCAAAAGTGATTCATCTTCAGAGAGATTCATGGAGAAAACTCTGAAAAGTACTATAGAATACAGGTTTCTGAAAAGTTTAAGGACATACTACTGACTGGGTAAGAATTTCCAGAGCTCTAATGGAAAAACTAGATTCAAGTAGAACAAGAATTAATAACATGGGTTGAATGAACTGATGGGGATGATTATTATTTTTATGACTTTTTATGTGAAACACTGCTGGTTCTTTAATGTTTTTATTTACAAGTTTAAAGAAACCTTTTTCTTTTAAGCTGTCTATGATGTATAGCAATTTGATAAAGTATACGTTTGTAAACAGAATTGAAACATTTCATTTTTCTCCGTATCTGATCCCTCCAGAATTAGGAAATTTGTTGAGTGTTCTTATTTTCATGGCTATTTAGTTATTTGTATAAATTCAGTAAGAATCTGTTTTTAGAATACAATTTGAAACATTGTTTATATTATGGCTTTGACAGAATATCATAATTCAGAATATGCATAGAATATAGACCACACAACTTTAAGGAACTGAGGCTGACTTTATGGAGCCAGTAAAGCCTCTTGGAAAACCAGCCTGTTACCTTGCTTGCTGCGTTCCCAGCAGCTTTCCCAGGTAAGGAAGGAAGGTCTCTTCCTGCAGGCCCGGAAACCTCAAGAAATTGAGGAGACTTCAAGAAGAAAGGAATTAACCCAGATCTATAGGTATTGTAGGCAAAGTTTGATGGCAAGTCTCAGGTTTGGCTTCTTAGCCTCAAGAGGCTTTTAAATGTCCAACTGAGATTCCTTATAAAGAGTTCCAGCAAAGAAAAATTTAAAATAGCCTCTGTGGCCAGTCACTACTCTTGCTACAGTTATGTAAACATCAGGCCAAGTTTAATGAGACTAGACCTGTTTTGCAAACAAATTGGTCTTACTGTGATTATCTTTAATAGAAGTGAGAGAGTGGTTGTAGAGAGAAGAAGATGTTTAGTAAAAAAGTATAAGACATCCTTGTGGATATCAGGTTCTATTCATGTTCATTATCTTTGAGGTTTTGTTATCTACCTGTAAATTGGACTGGATCCTGAATTCTTCCAGTTTCCTCAGATACTGGCTACAACTCTCCAAACTAACACTTCCAATTTTCTCCCACCCTTCTGACCTGAAATCAATAAGAACAAAGACTTCCTTTCAACCTCCTTGAAAGGGATCATACCATGTCCCCCTCACTATCCAGATAGCAGCCAAACTGCAGGCACTCGAATCTTGACCCAAGATTCAAGAGTCAAGTTTCAGGAATCACTTCCAGACTCTTGAAACTGCATAAGGGCTGGAGATCTAAACTTAAAGTTGACTAGGGAGGTTCCTCAGCATCTTGAGGCATCTAGAGGTGGACAGCTCTCCCAAGATCACAGATCAAGATCCTCATCTCCAATATGAAACTCTTATTCCTCTTGCCTTTTTGGTACTTGCTTTTTCTCTCTGTTAATGCATGGGAAGACAATGCCTCTTAACTCTGGCAACTATTGCTGAATACAAGAAAAAGGCCATAGTTATACAACAGAGTCCCTAGACTTTTCTTGCTAAGATGGCTTTAGATAAGAGATTTCCTTTAGATTACTTATTGGCTGAACAAGGAGCAGTCTGTGCCATAACAAATACCTATTGTGGTACCTGGATAAACACCTCTGGTATTGTAGCCAATACAAGGAATTAACAAACAAGACACTTAGCTAAAACAAGTTGATGCCTTTCCAGGTACATTCTTTGATTTATTTGATGCCAACTGGTTTGGTTCATGGGGGCCCTAGCTAAAGAGTATACATTACTCTCTTGGTATTATCCTCCTGATAGTCATCATTGTAGTCTCCCTGGTGCTCTGTGTTCTCTCAAAGGTCTTAAATGCATGTTCACAGCCATCAGATGGTCTCACTGTGCTTGAAGAAACAGGAACAAGATGAACAATGAGATAAATAGCAAAAGTAATTCTTCTGTGGACCTGATATCATAATCTACAAGTTTTCATGGTGAGACAGGAACAATTTTGGTGGTGACTGAGAGTGCCACTCATACCAAAAGGTGGAATTGTTAAAGTAATTAAACAAGGGGGCCATTAGAGGTGGCCCTAATGCCATGGTGGCCCATGTAAGCAAACCAAAATCTAAGCCTGTAAATGCCTCAAGGTTACAAAATCAAAAACCAAGGACAACCAACCACAAACAGCCAAGTGAGCTTTAAGCTGTTGCCAGCCAAATAATTTCTTTTCCTTGTTTCCGTACCTTTCCTAAGTGACCCATTCTCCTGGCTCCTGTCAGTGGAGCATTCCTATTCACTTCCCATTTGGTGCTCAATTAGAATGAATCTTTGTTCAATTAAATTTGTAAAAATTTTAATATGCCTCAGTTTATCTTTTAACAGAACTCAAGAAAAGAAGAATAGTCTATTATCTTTTCCCAGATATTTACCATCCTGTTCCTTTTCCTCTGCAAGTATAGTCATACTTCCGTCTAAAAATAAAATTTCATCTTTCTTATAGTGTTATACCCTGCCTTTCTTCACTAGCAACACAAATTGAATGTCATTCAATGTCAATAAACATCCATTTGCATCATAATTTCAGTGCTTACAAGAATACTAATGGCCCATAAAAACATGAAAGTATTAAAATTAGCCAACATTTGTTTTGGGTCAAGTAACATTTATTCTCAGAATTGCAGTGTGACATTTTTCATCCTTATTTTACAGATGAAGATAGTAAAGAACTGGGAGGTTAAGTATTTTGCCTAAGCTAGCATACTTAGAAAGTGACACATCATGGATTTGGACCCAAATAGCATGGCTCCAGAGCCCATGAATATTTAGGGTGATAGAACTTGAGGCACAGAAGCACACAGATTAACTATCAAGTTTCAGCCACATAAACCCAAACTGAGACACACTTACACATAATACACATAATACAAATGCATTATCAAAAATTGTACTCAGCTTCTTTCCTCCATAAATGGGTATTCCTTGAATATATTTCCAAAACACTAAAATCTCAAGTAACTTATTTATCTGTAAAAAGTATTTTCTATTTTCAAATTTTTCTCTTAATAAATTTTCCTGTTTACAATTCTTCAAACAATACAGAAATGTATATTTATAATATGAAATTACCCTGACTCTCCCTTCTGCTTGATACCTGTCCTTTGACCCAAAGTTGCCCACTCTCAATAGATTGGTGCATTTTCTCCAGATGTGTTTGTCTGTAGGTGAAATATTATCGTAATCAGAGATACACAAAAATATTTATTCATACATGTTTTCTTTTTCAGTATAGAATCCCATTATTCATATTCTGCAACTTGCCTTTTTTTCATTGAAAATAACAGCTCTTTATGTTTTCATGTATTTTGTTAGCTAATGTGTCTTCAAATGGTACTTGGTATATATATTGTTCTTTACATGAATACTCCATTTATATTTGTACTATCCATTGCTGTGAAGGGTAGCAGAACATGCCACCCAAAATATGCTTCTGTGGTGTAAGGAGTATTTTGAGCTGATTATTTTTAAGAAACAGCAGACACAAGAAAATCTCTAAAAACAGAGTAGAAGTTACCCTTTTGTAAGGAACATTTACATTTATAACGGAAATCTCCACTAGTAAGTGTCTCCCTCTCTGTTCTTCCCTCTGAAGGAGGACTTGAAATCACATGAAACACTTGTCAATGGAGAAGGCACCAACTTTAGTCGGCATAACAAACCTTACCCTTGTTAACCTTGCTTTTCTTGGTAACCTCGAATAACTGGCCTCTCCTCCCACCCCCAACATCTTTCTTTGCCTTTGGCTGAAGACTGTTTTTAAGGTGGTGGCATGGGCCATCTCAAGGAGTTATTCAGTTTCCCTGGGAATCTCCCACGTGTACATGAAGTATACATATTAACAAACTTATTTGTTTTTCTCTTGTTAATGTCTTTTATTACAGGGGGTCTCAGCCAAGAGCTCGAACGGTAAAGGGAAAATTATTTTTCCTCTCCTACCATTTTGGCAACCATGAAGGGCTCCACTGGGGCACCTCACTTGCTCTGGAGTCTACAGATGGGATCCTGAAAAACTGGCAGAAGCTGGCTAAGGGTAAGAATTCTTACCAAAGTCAGCTCTCCTGGATCTCTGTCTGTAGTGTCCAGTCAAGAGGGGAAGGTTAAAATCTTACAGTGTCTCTTCATTTCCAAATTCCAATTGGCAGAAGAAAGACATTTGTAAGATTTAATTCTTTGAATTGTGACTGGTGAATTTGGTTTTAGGTACCCGTTGGCTATTGATCCTTTTCCTCCCAGGGACAGCTATCACTTTCCTGTTTGTCTTGTATGTTCTGAGAACTTGGCTTGGCTTTCTGCCTGCCCAGGGCACATAGGTTGTCGTTTCTTGTGTGTGCAGGTGTCTCGAACGTCAGGATGTAGGCCCCAAGAATATAGTCAGAAAGAAATGTGGGTTGCACCCCATTTGCAGCTAGTGTCCTACTGACTGTTGCCTACTCTTAGGGGGCATATCGATAATTACCTTGAATGTAAATGGATTAAATGCTCCAACCAAAAGAAACAGACTGGCTGAATGGATACAGATACGAGACTCATATATATGTTGTTTACAAGAGACCCACTTCAGACCTAGGGACACATACAGACTGAAAGTGAGGGGATGGAAAAAATATATACCATGCAAATGGAGATCAAAAGAACGCTGGAGTAGCAATACTCATATCAGATAAAATAGACTTTAAAATAAAGACTGTTACAAGAGATAAGGAAGGACACTACGTAATCAAGGGATCGATCCAAGAAGAAGACATAACAATTGTAAATATTTATGCACCCAACATAGGAGCACCTTGATACATAAGGCAAATGCTAACAGCCATAAAAGAAGAAATCGACCATAACACAATAATAGTGGGGGACTTTAACACCCCACTTACACCAACGGACAGATCATCCAGACAGAAAATAAATAAGGAAACACAAGCTTTAAATGACACAGTAGACCAGATAGATTTAATTGATATTTATAGGACATTCCACCCACAAGCAGCAGAATACATTTTCTTCTCAAGTGCACACGGAACATTCTCCAGGATAGATCACATCTTGGGTCACAGATGAAGCCTCGGAAAATTTAAGAAAATTGAAATCATGTCAAGCATCTTTTCTGACCACAATGCTATGAGAGTAGAAATCAATTACAGGAAAAAATATATATAAAAAACACAAACACATGGAGGCTAAACAATATGCTACTAAATAAGAGATCACTGAAGAAATCAAAGAGGAAATTAAAAACATACATAGAAACAAATGACAAAGAAAAAGAAGGAACATTTAAACAATAATTATCCTAGGCCTTTGATAATAGGCAAATATGCACCAAAACTCATTCTTAGAGAAAATTTACATCTTTTCTCAGTGCCTTTGACATGTTGACTTTCAACTCTGTCTTCTCTAGGACCTGAGAGCATCTCTTTTAAATGCAAAGTTCAGGGAGGTGATTCTTGTCAGAAATTAAAGAAATAAAAAAGGAGCTATTTGGAAACTAGACAAATGAAAAAATCTTAAAAGTCTTCTCTACAAATAGTGGTAAAAAGCTTTAGCCATCTGAGCAGATAACCTTAACTTTTCCATCTGCCAGAAACACAGTTTGAATCCAAGTGTTCTATTATAAATTAGTGAGTTTTAAACTATTGTACCTATATCATTGCTAAATTTTAAAATGAAAGCTATATCTTTATTTGTCTGTATGTCTATGTGTATGTTAGAGATGTGTGATACTGCTCTACCTCCAAATGGTAAAAGATTTGTAAGAGATCTCTATTTGATTGGCTTAAAGTAAAATAAGTACTTATATAAATTAAGTATCGCTAAACTCTCAGAAATAAAATAGAAACTAACACAAATGTTTTTCAAGTTCACATGATCTGAGATAATCTAAAGTAAATAAAAACTAGTTTGTTTGTTGGATTAATTAAGACAGACATGTCTTCAGAGGTATCAACATTAAATATAATGCACATACAACTTTTGTTCTACCTAGATGTACGAGTCATAAGTTCATGTTATGTCATACAATATTTGCCAGCAAGAAAAATAACAAGATTATGGCTAGCTGCTTAATATCTTGTTAAAATTTCATGAGTGATCTCAACATAATTGTTAAGAGCAAGTGAATTAAGTAAATGTACATAAGATAAAAGTGTATAAAAGAACTTTCAAACAGTAATTATTTTTTTAAAAAATATTTATTTAATTTATTTTGGCTGTGTCAGGTCTTAGTTGTGGCACGTGGGATCTTTCACTGTGGCACGCAGGCTCTTCATTGCAGCACGCAAGCTTCTCTCTAGTTGTGGTGTGTTGACTCCAGAGCACGTGGGCTCAGTAGTTGGGGTGCGCAGACTCTCTAGTTGTGGTGCATGGGCTCCAGAGTGCGTGGGCTCTGTACTTGTGGAGTAATTATGTTTTATAATGTCTCCTTAAAAATAGTTTCCCAAATTAGTAACTTTTAGTAACTTACAACCTTAGAATTTTGCTGAGTTAAATTATGGATATTCTTGTAATATCTAGATCATTTCAAAATAATACACTGAAACATTAATGGCTAAACATACGTCTAGGTTTACCTACTTTTGTCCCCTTATTAAAAAGGAACAAAAGATATTTGGTCTTGTTAGCAAAAATGTCTTGTGCCACATTGAAAGTTTGTACTATGAGGAAGCACATGCTTTTAAAAATTATCAAATGTATTCATAAATTTGCCAATCTACAAACTGTTGGTATGGAACAGACAGTTCACAATTGCTTACTTCCTAGTTTTCACTAGAGCTTACGGTTTGTAAGCATTAAGAATTCTAATTAATACATATAATTAAAACTGCTAAAATTACTATGGGAAATTATTTCATCTCTGTATCTAAGAAAAGTAGGATGTTTGGGGATAAGAAAAGGTGTGAGGTATGGAGATGCATTTTTGGTAAAGGAAAAGGTAATTTTGTCCTACAGTAGAATGACTTGTTGTTTCAGAATGAGAAAGAGGAGAATACAGGACACACTAAATGGATATAGAAAGTAGAGGAGAGAGAAAGAGAAATTTACTTTGTATGATCGAACTGGCTAAAATTGAATGAATTTATTATAAAGGTTTAATTTTTTATTTTATTTTTTTGGATTTTTTTTAACTTTTTATTTTATATTGGTGTATAGCTCATTAACAATGTTGTGATAGTTTCAGGTGCACAGCAAAGCGACTTGGCCATACATATACATGTATCCATTCTCCCTGAAACTCCCCTCCCATTCAGGCTGCCACATAACATTGAACAGAGTTCCCTGTGCTATACAGTACACCCTTGTTGGTGATCCATTTTAAATATAGCAGTGTGTACATGTCAATCCCAAACTCCCTAACTATCCCTTCCCTCCATCCTTCCCTCCTGGTAACCATAAGTCTGTTCTGTAAGTCTGTGATCTGTTTCTGTTTTGGAAATAAGTTCGTTTGTATCATTTCTTTTTAGATTCCCCATATAAGCGATATCATGCAATATTTCTCTTTCCTGTCTGACTTACTTCACTCAGTATGACAGTCTCTAGGTCCATCCATGTTGCTGCAAATGGCATTATTTCATTCCTTTTTACGGCTGGGTAATATTCCATTGTATATCTGTACCACAACTTCTCTATCCATTCCTGTGTCGATGAACATTTAGGTTGCTTCCATGTCTTGGCTATTGTAAACAGTGCTGCAATGAACATTGTGGTGTGTGCATCCTTTTGGACCACGTTTTTCTCTGGATGAATACCGAGGGGTAGGATTGCAAGATCATATGGTAGCTCTATTTTTAGTTCTTTAAGGAACTTCCATACTGTTCTCCATAGTGGCTGTACCAATTTACATTCCCACCAACAGTGTAGGAGGGTTCCGTTCTCTCCACACCCTCTCCAGCATTTATTGTTTGTAGACTTTTTGGTGATGGCCATTCTGACTGGTGTGAGGTGATATCTCATCGTAGTTTTGATTTGCATTTCTCTAATAATTAGCGACGTTGAACATCTTTTCCTGTGTTTGTTGGCAATCTGTATGTCTTCTTTGAAGAAATGTCTATTTAGGTGCTCTGCCCATTTTTGATTGGGTTGTTTGTTTTGATGATATTAAGCCACATGAGCTATTTGTATATTTTGGAGACTAATCCCTTGTCAATCATATCATTTGCAAACATTTTCTCCCAATCTGTGGGTTGTCTTTCGTTTTATTTATGGTTTCCTTTGCTGTGCAAAAGCTTTTGAGTTTAATTAGGTCCCATTTGTTTATTTTTCTTTTTATTTCCATTACTCTGGGAGACGGATTGAAAAAGATATTGCTGCAATTTATGTCAGTGTGTTCTGCCTATGTTTTCCTCTAGGAGTTGTCCCGTCTCATATTTAAGTCTTTAATCCATTTTGACCTTATTTTTGTGTATGGTGTTAAAGAATGATATAATTTTATTTTTCTTACATGTAGCTGTTCAGTTTTTCCAGCAACATTTGTTGAAGAGACTGTCTTTCCACCATCGTATAGTCTTGCCTCCACTGTCATAGATTAATTGATCATAGGCGCATGGGTTTATTTCTGGGCTTTCTATCCTGTTCCATTGATCTATATTTCTATTTTCATGCCAGTACCATACTGTTTTGATGACTGTAACTTTGTAGTATAGTCTGAAGTCAGGGAGCCTGATTCCTCCAGCTCCATTTTTCTTTCTCAAGATTGCTTTGGCTATTCAGGGTCTTTTGTGTCTCCATACAAATTTTAAGATATTTTGTTCTGGTTCTGTGAAAAAATGCCATTGGTAATTTGATAAGAATTGCATTGAATCTGTAGATTGCCTTGGGTAGTGTAGTCATTTTGACAATATTGATTCTTCAAATCCAGGAACATCGTATATCCTTCCATCTGTTTGTCTCTTCTTCGATTTTTCCATCAGCATCTTATAGTTTTTGGAGTACAGGTCTTTTGTCTCCTTAGGTAGGTTTATTCCTAGGTATTTTATTCTTTTTGATGTGATGGTAAATGGGATTGTTTCTTGAATTTCACATTCTGATCTTTCATTGTTAGTGTATAGAAATGCCACAGTTTTCTGTGTATTAATTTTGTAGCCTGCAACTTTACCAGATTCACTGATGAGCTCTAGTAGTTTTCTGGTAGCATCTTTAGGATTTTCTATACATAGTATCATCTGCAAACTGTGACAGTTTTACTTCTTTTCCAACTTGGATTCCATTTATTTCTTTTTATTCTCTGATTGCCATAGCTAAGACTTCCAAAAACTATGTTGAATAAAAGTTGTGAGAGTGGACATCCTTGTCTTGTTCCTGATTGAAGTGGAAACGCTTTCAGCTATTCACTATTGAGTATGATGTTAGTTGTAGGTTTGTCATATGAGGGCTTTATTGTGTTGAGCTATGTTCCCTCTGTGCCAACTTTCTGGAGAGTTTTTATCATAAATGGGCGCTGAATTTTGTCCAAAGCTTTTTCTGCATCTATTGAAATGATCATGTGGTTTTTATTCTTCAATTTGTTGATGTGGTGTATCACACTGATTGATTTGTTGATATTGAAAAATCGATGCATCCCTGGGATAAATCCCACTTGATCATGTTGTATGAGCCATTTAAGGTATTGTTGGATTCGAATTGCTAGTATTGTGTTGAGGATTTTTGCATCTATGTTCATCAGTGATATTGGCCAGTAATTTTCTTTTTTTGTGGTATCTCTGTCTGGTTTTGGTATCAGGGTTATGGTGGCCTCACTTGAATGAGTTTGGGAGTGTTCCTTCCTCTGCAATTTTTTGGAACAGCTTGAGAAGGATAGGTGTTAGCTCTTCTCTAAATGTTTGATAGAATTCGCCTGTGAAGCCATGTGGTCCTGGGCTTTTGTTTGTTGGAAGATTTTTAATCACAGTCTCAATTTCAGTGCTTGTGATTGGTCTGTTCATATTTTCTATTTGTTCCTGGTTCAGTCTTGGGAGACTGGACCTTACTAAGAATTTGTGCATTTCTTCCAGGTTGTCCATTTTATTGGCATAGAGTTGCTTGTAGTAATGTCTCATGATCCTTCATATTTCTGTCATGTCAGTTGTAACTTCTCCTTTTTCATTTCTAATATTATTGATTTGAGTCCTCTCCCTTTTTTTCTCGATTAGTCTGTCTAAAGGTTTATCAATTCTGTTTATCTTTTCAAGGAACCAGCCTTTAGTTTCATTGATCTTTGCTGTTGTCTTCTTTGTCTCTATTTCATTTATTTCTGATCTGATCTTTATGATTTCTTTCCTTCTACTAACTTTAGGTTTTCTTTGTTCTTTCTCTAGTTGCTTTTGGTGTAAGGTTAGGTTGTTTATCTGAGATTTTTCTTGTTTCCTGAGGTAAGATTGTATTGCTATAAACTTTCCTCTGAGAACGGCCTTTGCTGAATCCCATAGGTTTTGGATCATTGTGTTTTCATTTTCATTTGTCTCTAGGTATTTTTTTTTATTTTCTCTTTGATTTCTTCAGTGAACCATTGCTTGTTTAGTGGCATATTGTTTAGCCTCCATGTGTTTGTGTTTTCTATAGTTTTTTTCTTGTAGTTTATTCCTAATCTCATAGCATTGTGGCTGGAAAAGATGCTTGATATATTTTCAATTTTCTTAAATATACTAAAGCTTGCTTTGTGGCCCAGCATGTCATCAGTCCTGGAGAATATTCCACGTGCACTTGAGAAGAATGTGTATTCTGCTGCTTTTGGATGAAATGCTCTATGAATATCAATTAAGTCCATGTGGTCTAATGTGTCATTTAAGAACTGTATTTCCTTATTGATTTTCTGTCCGGATGATCTGTCCATTGATGAAAGTGGGGTATTAAAGTCCCCCACTCTTACTGTGTTACTGTCAATTTCTCCCTTTATTGCTGTTAATATTCCCCTTAAATATTGAGGTGCTCCTATGTTGGATGCATATATATTTACAATTGTTATATTTTCTTCTTGAATTGATCTCTTGATCATTATGTAGTGTCCTTCTTTGTCTCTTATAACAGTCTTTATTTTAAAGTCTACTTTTTTCTGATACGAGTATTGCGACTCCAGCTTTCTTTTGATTTCCATTTGCATGGCATACCTTCTTCCATCCCGTCACTTTCAGTCTGTATGTGTCCCTAGGTCTGAGGTGGGTCTCTTGTAGACAGCATATATACGGGTCTTGTTTTTGTATCCATTAAGCCAGTCTGGGTCTTTTGGTTGGTGCATTTAGTCCATCTACATTTAAGGTAATTATCGATATGTGTGTTCTATTGCCATTTTCTTAATTGTTTCGGGTTTGTTTTTGTAGGTCTTTTTTCTTCCCTTCCTCTTTGGTCTCTTCCCTTGTGATTTGCTGACCATCTTTAGTGTTGTGTTTAGGTTACTTTTTCTTTTTTGTGTGTGTATCTATTGTAGTTTTTGGGTTTGCTGTTCGCATGAAGTTTTTTTTTTTTTTTTAACATCTTTATTGGGGTATAATTGCTTTACAATGGTGTGTTAGTTTCTGCTTTATAACAAAGTGAATCAGTTATACATATACATATGTTCCCATATCTCTTCCCTCTTGCGTCTCCCTCCCTCCCACCCTCCCTATCCCACCCCTCCAGGCTGTCACAAAGCACCAAGCCAATATCCCTGTGCCATGCGGCTGCTTCCCACTAGCTATCTACCTTACTACGTTTGTTAGTGTGTATATGTCCATGACTCTCTCTCGCCCTGTCACAGCTCACCCTTCCCCCTCCCCATAACCTCAAGTCCGTTCTCTAGGAGGTCTGCGTCTTTATTCCTGCCTTACCCCTAGGTTCTTCATGACATTTTTTTTTCTTAAATTCCATATATATGTGTTAGCATACGGTATTTGTCTTTTTCTTTCTGACTTACTTCACTCTGTATGACAGACTCTAGGTCTATCCACCTCATTACAAATAGCTCAATTTCGTTTCTTTTTATGGCTGAGTAATATTCCATTGTATATATGTGCCACATCTTCTTTATCCATTCATCCGATGATGGGCACTTAGGTTGTTTCCATCTCCGGGCTATTGTAAATAGAGCTGCAATGAACATTTTGGTACATGACTCTTTTTGAATTTTGGTTTTCTCAGGGTATATGCCCAGTAGTGGGATTGCTGGGTCATATGGTAGTTCTATTTGTAGTTTTTTAAGGAACCTCCATACTGTTCTCCATAGTGGCTGAACCAATTCACATTCCCACCAGCAGTGCAAGAGTGTTCCCTTTTCTCCACACCCTCTCCAGCATTTATTGTTTCTAGATTTTTTGATGATGGCCATTCTGACTGGTGTGAGATGATATCTCATTGTAGTTTTGATTTGCATTTCTCTAATGATTAATGATGTTGAGCATTCTTTCATGTGTTTGTTGGCAGTCTGTATATCTTCTCACATGAAGTTTTGATATAGCTGTCTATATATGTACAGGGTTGTTTTAAGTTGCTAGACTCTTTCCCACCTAGAGGAGTTCCTTTAGCATTTTTTGCAAAGCTGGTCTGGTGGTGCTGAATTCTCTTTGCTTTCGCTTGTCTGTAAAGCTTGTGGTTTCTCCATTAAATCTGAATTAGAGCCTTGCTGCGTAGAGTATCTTGGCTATAGGTTCTTCCCTTTCATCACTTTAAACATATTGTGCCATTCCCTTCTGGCTTTCAGAGTTTCTGCTGAGAGATCAGCTGATAACCTTATGGGAGTTCCCTTGTATGTTATTTGTCATTTTTCCCTTTTTGCTTTTAGTATTGTTTCTTTGTCTTTAATTTTTGTCAGTTTGATCACTGTGTCTCGGCGTGTTCCTCCTTGGGTTTTTCCTGCCTGGAACTCTACGCTTCCAGGACTTGGTTGACTGTTTCCTTTCACATGTTAGGGAATTTTTCAGCTATTATCTCTTCAAATATTTTCTTGAGTCCTTTCTCTCTCCTCCTTCTGTGACCCCTGTAATGCCCATGTTGATGTGTTTAATGTTGTCCCAGAGGTCTCTTAGGCTGTCTTCATTTCTTTTTTCTTTATTCTGTTCCACGGCTGTGATTTCCACCATTCTGTCTTCCAGGTCACTTATCCGTTCTTCTGCCTCAGTTATTCTGTTATTAATTCCTTCTAGTGTATTTTTAATTTCAGTTATTGTATTGTTCATCTCTGTTTGTTCTTTAGTTCTTCTAGGTCTTTTTCAAACATTTCTTGCATCTTCTCCATCCTTGCCTCCATTCTTTTTCCAAGATCCTGGATCACCTTCACTTTCACCATTCTGAATTCTTTTTCTTGAAGGTTTCCTATCTCCACTTCATTTAGTTCTTTTTCTGGGGTTTTATCTTGTTCCTTCATCTAGGACATAATCATTTTGTCTAACTTTCTGTGGTTGTGGTTTTCATTCTGCAGGCTGCAGGATTGTAGTACTTCTTGCTTCTTCTGTCTGCCCTCTGGTGGATGAGGCTATCTAAGAGGCTTGTGCAAGCTTCCTGATGAGTGGAACTGGTGGTGGGTAGGCAGGGCATGCTCAGTAAAACTTTAATCCACTTGTCTGCTGATGGGAGGGGTGTGTTCCCTCCATGTTGGTGTTTGGCCTGAGGCAACCCCGCACTGGAGCCTGCAAGCTGTTTGGTGGGGCTAATGGGGGCCTCCGGGAGGGTTCACACCAAAGAGTACTTCCCAGAACTGGTGCTGCCAGTGTCCTTGCCCCCACGATGAGCCAAAGCCGCCCCCCACCTCTGCAGGAGACCCTCCAACACTAGCAGGTAGGTTTGGTTCAGTCTCCTGTGGGGTCACTGCTCCTTTCCCCTGGGTCCTGGTGCGCATGAGACTTTGTGTGTGCCCTCCAAGAGTGGAGTCTCTTGTTTCCCCCAGCCCTGTGGAAGTCCTGCAATCACATCCTGCTGGCCTTCAAAGTCCGGTTCTCTGGGGATTCCTTCTCCTGTTGCCGAGCCCCCAGGTTGGGAAGCCTGACACGTGGCTCAGAACCTTCACTCCAGTGGGAGAACTTCTGTAGTATAATGGTTCTCCAGTTTGTGAGTCGCCCACCCAGCAATTATGGGATTTGATTTTTTCATGATTGTGCCTCTCCTACCATCTCATTGTGGCTTCTCCTTTGTCTTTGGATGTGGGGTATCTTTATTTGTGGGTTCCAGCGTCTTCCTCTCAATGGTTATTCAGAAGATAGTTGTGATTCCAGTACTCTGGCAAGAAGGGGTGAACACACATCCTTCTACTCCCCCATCTTGAGCCAATCTTCCATAAATGTTTAAATAATAAGCTTTAATATCAATAGTATATTTATGTTAAAATAAAACTTAATTTTCTTTCATCTGCTATGAAGACAGGGTTTCTTTGACTGTAGGTCTGCTCTTGATAAGAGATTGGGAAAGGTTTTTCTGTACCTTTTAAATAATCTGCCTAGAAAGGTGATAGTTTTTCTCTTTCCAAAATAATTTCCTGTGCTTCATGTTGCGTTTATCATGTCTTTAATTACATAAGAAAACAGTCTTCTCAGTATTAAAATAGCTACGTTTTGCTCACAACTATGTAACCTGCTGTATTTGCTTTTAAATTCTTTTATTGTCACTTTGGTTAAATAGATAATTAAGTATTGTTCCATAATGATCTGTGATCCCATTTAGTCAAATGTCCCTTTCTCTTAAACTATCTATAACCCCATGTTACTTTGGGGATCTCAAGAAGAGATAAAAAGAGCAAAAATCATTAGAAAACCTTGGTGTCTACTATTCATAGATAAGTACTCTTAAGAGGTGAGTGTATATTTGTTTTCAGAAATTTTGTTATGCAAATATAACCTGCATTTTTAAGATGAGCAATGAGATGATACCCTACATACGGTTTTGTAAACTGCTTTTTTTCTACAAACATCATATTATGGAGGTCAATTCAAGCCAATCAGTATAAGCCCACATAATAATAAAATGGCCTTAAGCACTAATGGTCAATTTAGGTATGATAATAATAAGAATGGTTAATATTATTACTGACTTCCTCTGGCCCTACAGTGTTGTAAGTGCTAAACCTATACTTGGTCATTTAATTCCCACCACGTCCTGTGAGGAGAAGCTACTGTTTCTGAACTGTAACCATCAGGGAACTGAGGCACAGTGATGGCAGTGCTAGCCAGTCACAAGATTAAGATATGAACCAGTTCTGCGTGGCAGCTGAGCCCCACACCTAACTAGTGCACACTAGTGCTTCTCATCTGATAAGACCCTCAACATTACTGTTCATCAGGGCACAGCGAAATAAAACTAACGTCCCATGGTTTTTTCTCAGTTAGCTGGGCAAAAGTTTAAACAACAGATCTTAATCAGTGTGGTTTGGAATTTGGAGACCTGTGTCCTGTTATATTGTGGAAGGGGCTCCTGCAACATTCTGTCTCCCTTCCTGTGCCTCAGGGATGTTCCCCTACTAAAGTGGATAACTTCCCTGTGCTTGGAGCAGAAAATGTTTATGTTTCTCCAGCCTTTTTAATATTTTGTATAATTTCAAGGGCAATGGGAATTTATTACAGTTAAAAATAGATAACATACAAAGGGAAATAAGATAATAATACCTCAAGGCCCACCATCTGAAGAAAAGCCCTTCTAGGCGCTTAGCGCCGAGCCGGCTGAGAGGAAGATGTGTTGGGTGCAGGGCTTGGGCTGCTGCTCTCGCCCCTTCGGTCACCGCCCCTGGAAACCCCTTTTGTAAAGCCTATACAGTTCAGACCCCCGAGAGTATGTCTCCAACTGCTGCTACAGAGGTTTATTCAAAAGCTTTAGCTGTTTGTCATGGACCACTGGACCTCTGTGACTTTCTGATCAAAGCTCGTGAGCTAAAGGACGATGAACATCACAGAAGAGTCATACAGTGTTTGCGGGAATTACATGAGGACCTTAAAGGATACAGTATAGAGGCAGAAGGCCTTTTCTTTCTAAGGTGCAGGGAAAACAATGATGATGGACGTGTTTTATGCTTATGTGGAAATGAAGAGGAAAAAACGGGTTCATTTTCATGGTTTCATGCTAGATGCTCACAAAAGAATACACCGCCTTAAACAGAGTTTGCCATAAAGGAAACCAGGACTCATGGCTAAATCATACGATCCAATAGCTCCTATAGCTGAAGAAATCAGTGAAGAAGCATGTCTCTTATGCTTTGATGAATTTCAGGTCACTGACATTGCTGATGCCATGATTCTGAAACAGCTTTTTGAAAATCTGTTCAAAAATGGAGGTCGTCGGGCTTCCCTGGTGGCGCAGTGGTTGAGAGTCCGCCTGCCAATGCAGGGGACACGGGTTCGTGCCCCAGTCCAGGAAGATCCCACATGCCGCGGAGTGGCTGGGCCTGTGAGCCATGGCCGCTGAGCCTGCGCATCCGGAGCCTGTGCTCCGCAACGGGCGAGGCCACAACAGTGAGAGGCCCGTGTACCGAAAAAAAAAAAAAAATGGGGTCGTTGTTGTGGCAACATCCAACAGGCCACCAGATGTTCTCTATTAAAATGGACCCCAAAGAGCTAACTTTGTACCATTCATAGCTGTCCTGAAGGTCTCTGAGGCAATGAGAGAGAGGAATGCATGTATGTGGGCAATGCTGTATTTCTTTCTGGAATACTGTAATATGGTCCAGCTAGATTCTGGGATAGATTATCGGAAAAGGGAACTTCCTGCTGCAGGAGAACTCTACTATCTCACAAGTGAAGCTAATGTGGAGGCTGTCATGGATAAGTTGTTTGATGAGCTGGCTCAGAAACAAAGTGATTTAACTAGACCAAGGATTCTAAAAGTGCAAGGCAGAGAGCTGCGGCTGAATAAAGCCTGTGGAACCGTTGCCGACTGCACATTTGAAGAGCTATGTGAGAGAGCTCCCATCCAGGATACCACATTACCTTTAGTCATCATGCCTCCTTAGATTCCTCTTAGTTGTGACACTTTCTCAGACTTTCCTTCTTTTTGATGACCCTGACAGTTTTGGGGAATACTCGTCAGTTATTTTGTAGACTGTCCCTCGAATGGGATTTGTCTGATGTTTTTCTCATGATTTGACTGGAATTGTGGGCTTTGGGAAGAAGACCACAGAGGTCAAGTGCTCTTTTCATCAGATCATATCAAGGGCACATATGATCAATGTGACTTAACACTGTTGATGTTAACCTTGATCACACTTGTCTGAGGTAGTGTTTGTCTCCACTGTAAAGTTACTCTTTTCCCCCTCTTTCCATAGTGAACTCTTTGGAAGGAAGTTCTTGCTGAGTTTTCATGTAGCAGCAAAGAAGAAAATCCACAACTATTTAACAAGGCTGTTAAAATACTTTCCCCTTTTCCAGCTACATATTTGTGTGAGGCTAGATTTTCTTATATGACTCAACCAAAGCAACATATAACAATAGTCTGACTGTAGAAGCAGGTATGAGAATTCCACTATCTCCTATTATGCCAGACATTAAAGAGATTTGCCCAAAGTATAAAACAATGCTACTCTTCTTACTATTTTCATTTTAGAAGTATAATTATTTTCATAAAAATGTTATTTCTGTTAATTTTATAGGTTGAATATAATGGTTTTATCATTGTTATTTTAAATAAATTAATAAATATTTTATTTAAAAAAAGCCCTTCTAATGTTTTCATCTGCATTATATTCCTCCAGAATTATACTTATGCAGGTATTATATATTTATACATGTATGCATACATTTATATATTTACATACAAATCATAAGATCTCATCTTACACTTAATTTTATAACTTATCTCACTGTAGTGGGTTGAATTGGGTGCCCCCAATATTTCGAAATCATAACACCCCCATACCTTAGTTGGAAATAGGGTCTTTGCAGATATAATTAAGTTAAAGATCTCAAGAGATGACTGGATTTAGGATGGTCCCTAAACCCAATGACTAATGTCCTTATAAAAGAAAGGAGGGAGATTTCACACACCGAGGGAAGAAGGCCATGTGAAGACAGAGGCAGAGACTGGAGTTATGCTGGCACAAACCAAGGGAAGCCAGGAGCCACCAGAAGCTGGAAGAGGAAAGGAAGAATTCTCCTCTGGGGCTTCCTTGGAGGCGCAGTGGTTGAGAGTCCGCCTGCCGATGCAGGGGACGTGGGTTCGTGCCCCGGTCCGGGAAGATCCCACATGCCGCGGAGCTGCTGGGCCCGTGAGCCATGGCCGCTGCCTGCCGACACCTTGATTTCAGATTTCCGGTCTCTAAAACTATGGGATAATGCATTTCTGTTGTTCTAAGCCACGAAGTTCCTGTTAATTAGTAACAGCAGCCCTAGGAAACAAACACACACACTAACCGTATACTCCAAATGTCATTGATTGTGAATAAACACCACTCTGTATCCTATGTTTTTGTGTGTGCCTGTGGGGATAGTAATGATAATAAAGATATATGCAAAAAATAAATATGGCGGGCTTCCCTGGTGGCGCAGTGATTGAGAGTCCGCCTGCCGATGCAGGGGACACGGGTTCGTGACCCGGTCCGGGAAGATCCCACATGCCGCGGAGTGGCTGGGCCCGTGAGCCATGGCCACTGAGCCTGCGCATCCGGAGCCTGTGCTCCGCAACGGGAGAGGCCACAGCAGTGAGAGGCCCACATACCGCAAAAAAAAAATAAATAAAATAAAATAAATATGGCTAAATTTTTAAACTCCTAATGATTTTTACTGTATTGATTCATTTAATGCTCCAGGCACCCCTAAGAGGTAGATACAGTTGCTCAACCCCATTTTCTAGATGAAAAACTGAGGGACGGGGAGAACTTGGCCTAGGACTACACAGTTAGAGAACAGGACAGCTTGGGTTTGTACCTCACGCTCCAGAGCCTGGGAAACTGTCAAAGATTTGTTGTTAAGTAACAGAAGCAGTCTGCATAGCATGTATAATTTAGGAGGTCATTAAGGCAATTTTCATGTATTAACATATTTATACAAATAGCTGGACCTAGTGACCTTGGTGAGAGCACGTTCATTGCAAGATTCAATAGTGCAGTGAGATAAGAGGTTAGTGGGAAGTGAAGAATGTTAACCGGGAATGCAGAAAATGCTTTCTGGAACTTTGATTTTGAAGGACGGGGGAGAAAGGGAGAAAGAAACAGAGGCAGACAGAGAGAGAGAGAGAGAGAGAGAGAAACAGAGACAGAGACAGACACAGAGAGAAGGCCTGTGACTGAATGGGGAAAAGGGGTCCAAAGAGGGATTTTCTTTTACATCTTCAGTTCCTTGAAAGTGTAAAAGTTAATATTGCAGGAGTCATGTCATCTCAGATTTAACCTTTGAAAGAAATTTCCCATATTTCCCTCTTATTTCCACTTTAGAGTTAATGGGATGCCTCCAATGAACAGTGTGGGTTTTTGAGCTCAATATATATTGAGCTATGAGTGATAGGAAGAATGGATAATTGTGTGTCAAAGAAATGGTAGTAATTTGTGGATCTTTGCCTCTCAGGGAGGCAGCAGGTGGCTGAAATCCTGGTGCGACATGATCTGAGGACCCCTGCACTGTTGAATGGGAGACAGGTCTAGAATTTTCCTATAAACGTATTAACATACAGAGCAGTCCAGGAGCAGCAGTTAGGCAAACACTACGGCTTGCTGCCCTGGTGCCATCTCTCACTGAGCTCACCAGGTGAGTCAAAGGCAAGCCTGTCTTCCCAGCATGGGGAACTGGATTAGGGTCGGCGCAGAGGCACGATGTTGGGCAGCTCTTAGGAGCTTCTGAGTCTCCCAAGAAGCTAGAGATCCTTCTGTCGTTAAAACTTTGAACTCAAGGCATACCAGAGAGAGATTTGCTTCCTTCATAAAGATATCTATATGCTCATTAGGAGAAACAATGAGAAACACCTTTCCACAGTGCCTGCCTTAGCCCTAAGGCTCAGCCAGCCCCTGCTACTGAGCCTTGACTTTTAAAGAGCCCTTGAAGTCCCACAATGTACCATATACTTTGAACAGGTTTTCTCATTTTCTCCTTGGGATGGCTGTGTGACAAAAGGATCCCGAGTCCCATTTCATAGACAACAAAGCTCAGGCTCATAGAACCGACAGCACCTCTCCAGATAAGTGGCAGGATTCAAATGAAGTTACATCCCTTGCCCTAAGGAGAGAGAGGACACAGGGCAGCCTCCCTTTGAGAAAATGGGCTTCCAAGGCTTGAGAAGTGAGCATCTTACACTCCCCTGATATTGTGGCCCCATGGGTACTCACCCAAAAATCCCTCTTGACGATGAAGATGATAGTGCACATATGTGTGCACATACATTCTTCACGTCATAAACATTCATTACATTCAATTTTATAGAAGAACAAAGTAGCTTTTAAAATTGAATTGACGGTGCGTGTATGTGTGTGTTTCTATATGTCCTATGGCTTGTACACTCCACTTCACAATCTTTATCTTCATATCAGACCAGAGCTTGATTCCTATCTCAGATTTAGATATGCCAGAAAAATGGTAGATACAGAGAAATTGCCACCAGCAAGTGAAAAATTCCGGAAAACACTGGCTAACACCATTAACCCAGAGCCCAAACTTCGTCCTCACTCTCCTCGGCCAAGCTCCCTGGTCGGAGCCTCAGAGCTGCAATCTTGGATCTGGCCAGCAGGTGGCTTCCACCTCCATTTTTCTTTCACAAAGAAAATGAGCACATGAGCACATGAGGCCAAGGATAATGAGCACATGAGGCCAATGTTTTGTTTACTAAGACACTAATTATGTTTGTGAAACTTAGATGTACTACTAGAGCAGTCCCATCTGCTGTTGACCCGAAAAGAACATCGAGTTTATTGAGGTATCTCCTAAGTGTAGGTTGAAGTGTCCACACTGCAGACCGGGGCGGGGGGGGGGGGGGGTCCCTCCCAGAGAGTAGGGTGTTCACCCTCCACCCCCACCCACCCCGTAGAGTCTGTCCAGAACTTTTCCCACTCCCTGTCATACCCTGTCCATGACACTGGGCACAGCCGCCAAGACCCCGCTCTGGAGCCCCATTCTCTCTTCCACCTCCCACCAGTCCTGTAAAGCCCTTCAACAGCCGACCGTTGCCAACACGCTACTGCCACCTGCTATTTCGTCTTCGTATTCAAGACCCGGAGTATATGTTTTTACACTCTTCTTTTACACCTAACAGATTTTTCAGACAAAATTAGAATCATTCTATACATAGGTTCATGGGCTGGGTTTTGAGGAAGAGGATGGTATTTTTTTGCTCTTTGAATGAACGTCTTTGTAGAGAAGTTTGACAATGGAGGTACGATGGTGCCACCTCGTGACAGTGGACCGAACTGCAGCATGAACATCGCTGAGCCAGAAGGTGGGAGCGAAAGGCCTAAATCCAGAGAGCTTTCTGGAAGTCTGGGTGGAAAAGGGACACACTCCAGGTACAGGGATACTGAGGTATCTAGACAGAAAGTGCAGCCTCTTTCTATGCTGAGTGGAAAGCTCTATGTGATTTCAACAGAAAGACCATTTTTATTTTTATGTTTTAACAGAAAAGTTTTTTTTTATTATTATTTTTAAAGACCTCTGGATAAAGAGGTATACACCTATATAAGCAAAACTGGATCCCTGTCATTTATGATCATTGTAACCCACCTTGGCACTTATTGTGACCATATTTCCATGTAGATGAGTTTCTGTGATAACATTTTAAGTTACTTGACAATAAAATTTCACTTATTTTTTATATTGCCCTGGTTGTTGCATTATATGAATGCTCCAGAATTCACTTTTCCAGTACTAGTGATGTAAATATAGTTCCTTTACCACGTTTTCTATTACAAACTATAGTGTGCTTAACATTCTTGTTCATATACATGCAGATATCTTAGTAAGCATTTTTATAAGTTCTGGAAGTGTTCTTTCAAAACAATGAAAAAACTTTTATTTGAACAAACTCTTACTATTTTATATTTCTAACAATACTATATGAAAATTCCTGTTTCTGCACACTTTAGAAATAATGTGAATCGCTGCTAATCTGATAGGCAACAAATCCTCTCTCCTTGTCGTCACTATAACTCGTTTTTGCTGCCTGACTAGAATTCCATCCTATGGATGAGACATAATGGAGTCTCACAACCTCGTGTCATTTGGAATTCAGTGTTCCTTATATTCCCCATTGTCAAGGCTGTGTGGATGGCATTTAACTGCGCTGAAGGGCACAGTTCAGGATTCATGTGGCTATTTGCACATGAGCGGAATGTGTCCTCTTTGAGCACACATTGCGCTCTCTTGTGAGAGTCCTAGGATTCAAAACGCAGCCTGGTCGATGTATGAATATATATGGTGTGAGTGTGTCAGTGTATGGGTGCATGTGTGTGTGTGCGCACTGACAACCACATTTCCTTCTGTTTCTTTCAACCCCTTCATGGCCTTGCTTCTCATTCGCTCTCCCTTCCTAAATCCAGGCCCAGGAATGAAGGTAGGGAATTATCAGGATGGCAATCCTTATAACCAACTCCTATCACCATCCTTAACTACGTCCGTCCTGAATGTAACTTGCTTGTTATGGTGGTACAAAAGACGACCAGGCCAACATCATATTTTATTTTTAATTTTTAATTTTAAACAGCTTTCTTTGGGTAAAGTTTACAGGCAATAACGTTCACACACTTTGAGGGTACAGTGTGATGATTTTTAGTAAATGCATGCAACCGTCACCATAACTGAATTTTAGGCATTTCTGTAGTTCCCAACACTTCCATAATGTTTGAAAACACTGAAGCCCCGTACCCATACTTAGTACCAGGCAAGCACTGATTTGCTGTCTGTCTCTATGGATTTGCCTATTTTGAACATTCCCTATAAATTGAGTCACATAGTATTTGGTCTTTTATGTTTGACTTTGTTCACTAGCATAATGGTATCAAGGATCGTATATGTTGTACATGTATCAGTGCTTCATTCATTTCATGGCTGAATAATAGTTTGTTGTATGACTATGCCAAATTTTACTTGTGCACTTATCAATTGATAGGCATGTGAGTTGTTTCCACTTTTTGGGTGTTATGAGTAATGTTACTATGAATATTTTTCTCCGAGTTTTTATGTAGACGTGTTTTTATTTCTCTTGAGTGTGTAACTAGAACTGGAACTGCTGGGCCATACGGCCCCTCAACACGTGAGACAACATTACAATTTCAGATGATTTCATTCCATAATTGGAAATACCGTGAGAAAAAAAAAAAGAGACAGGTGAGACAGAGTCTAGTGAGGAGACCCTAATAAACATTGTTATCCTGCTGTAAACCTATTTGTAAAATCCCTTTCAATGATGCAAAAGTATGAGACATGTGGGGGACATTTTCAACTTCATTTGAAAGCCTACTGTCTATAGCACACACTTCCCCATTACCTGACTTGGTCTCCATGCAAGGTGTTTTACAATTCTAGATTTCAGGTAACTGCCAGTATCAGTTTGCAATGTAATCCTTGTCTGTAGACAAGCAACTTAATTGTATCCTGGCTAGGGAAACCTCTGTCTCCATTTGGCCATGCATTTCAACACTCATGATGTATAAATGTGACAAAAAGGTGGTTGTTGACTTTGGCAAGATAAATTTCAGTGGAGGAGTGGAGGGACATCCCCATTAGATGAGAGATGAAGACTGAGTTGGAGGGGAGGTCGGGGGATGTGAACTGAGTATCAAGAATTCATTGTAGATCTTTAGTTGCAGAGTGCAGAATACATATGTAAAGAGGTCAGTAACCAGAGATGTGGACAGAGGCCCACAGCATTAAATGATGTTCTATAATCACCATTTATAAGATACTTGAGCAGCTTGAAATCTTAATGAGAAGGATCTATCTCTTCTTAGATTTAACATCTGAATTGACCACACCAGCCTTCCCACACTTTATTTCCTTGTTTCCATTCTGGAGAAGCCTAAAACTTACTGAAGGGATAGTGTAGAGTTTCTTCTTAATGTCTGTTAAACGTATGAACGGATGAATAGGTGAATGCACGACGTGTCAAAGATGTGCTAAGAATTTAAGGATTTTTATCCCTGAGTGCAGAGCTCCTCATGCAGATGACTGAGCCCATGGTGGTGGGTGGCTGAGAGGATGCAGCTTCTCAGGGCTCTGCAACTGACAGCTGCAAGATGGGAGCCCTCAACTTCAGTGTTCAGAGGCACATTTAGGCAGACTGCCACACCTTATGTCCTGGAGGGATCCATCCCTGACCTGAGCAGGTGAGTTCACAGACAGGCTTGCCTTCCATCTGGGGGAACGAGACTACTGTCTGCTCAGAAGCTTGCTGTGGTCCAACTCTTGTGCCATTTCGAAAGACTCAAGAACGAGCAGATCCAGCTCCTCTCTAAACTTGAACTCAACATATATCACAAAGAGATATTCTCAATCTCTTTCTAGGGATACACATTGTCCTTAGGAGGCCCCAGAGGACACACACACACACACACACACATACACACACACACACACACACACACACACACACACACACACACACACACACACACACACACACACACACACACACACACACACACACCCTGGAGCCTTCATGCAGGCAGTAGCCCTAGGAGAACTTGCTGGCTTATAAGGCCGTCACTCATGGTTTGTTAGGTTGCCGATGTCACTGGACCTTTTTGCGTTAATAACTAATGCAAATGATGATTAGCAGAAGAGTCTGCATACTAGGGATACTTTTAAATAACCTTACTATCCAATTAAATCTGATGACAATAAGAGAATTTCTATGTTCATGTTTTTCAAGTGTAACAATAAACTACTGAGAATTTCCAGTGTGGGGGTGCATATGGGGAATCCTACAAAGTCTGATATTGCTGGTGGGGATTTCACTTAGTACAACTTTTTCACAGGTTGATTTATCAATATGCATTAATGAATCCAGGAACTTTTGACCTTCATGCATTTGGAGCCTGTTCCTTCAATTATTCATCCTCAGCATAACACCTGTCCCTCTATTATACTGTGCATATTCCTTATGTTGTCTGGGAATTCACTTTCAAACACTAATGACCTAACCACATTCCCTTGTCTCTACAGAACAGGAAATTGAAGTACAGTGATGTTCACCGACTTGAATAAATACAAGCAGGACTATCAGCCTGGCATCGGAAGTGAAGATAGATTTCAGAAGTGACCCAGGTCAGCAGGAAAGCAAGACTTATTTGAATACGGTGTCATGTGCAGCTGAGCATCATGCAGTCTGCACTTGGACATACAGGGTGTCAGTCTCTGCTTTTCCTCTTAAGAGAAGGATGACCCCCAGCCAAGTTGCTTAACCTCTGTACATTACTGTTTCTCCAGCTACAACATGATGTAAAGATATGTTATTCTCTACCTTCCAGGAATGTTGTGGAAAATACATGAGATAGAAAAAATGCATGCATTCACAATAGATAAGTCCCTATGATTTTCTGGGCCAGAGGTCCTGCCCTAATATATAACTTTTCCCTTCCAACCACCCTAAGACTATTCACAAATGGCCATTCAAGTACAAAGTAATGCAAGGACTTATGCCTACTGAATTCATTCAACACAGAGTATGATAATATCTGAAGTGTAGATTGGAAAGTAATTATGTAGAAATAATAGCTTCTTCCATCCCATCTAAGGTCTCAAAAGTGCTTTACCAGATGGTATCTCATTAGCCTCTACATCTGAGAGGTTTTATCCAAAAAAATGGCCAACATAGGGGAAACGATTTACCCAAGAACCTATGATGTGCCTGGTCCCCAGTGATTTACTGTAGTGTTCTTCTGCAAAGCCCATTCTTGCTGGGTTACAGTACGTTATTCTTTTTTTATTATTATTATTGAAGTATAGTTGATTTACAATGTTGTGTCAATTTCTGCTGTACAGCAAAGTGATTCAGTTACACATATATATTCCTTTTGACGTTCTTTTCCATTATGGTTTATTACAGGATATTGAATATAGTTTCCTGTGCTATAGAGTAGGACCTTGTCGTTTATCCATTCTATGTATAAATAGTTTGCATCGGATAATTCCAAACTCCCAATTCGTCCCTCCCCCACCCCCTCTCCCCCTTGGCAACCACAAGTGTGTTCCCTGTCTGTGAGTCTGTTTCTGTTTGATAGATAAGTTCGTTTGAGTACACATGTTATTCTTAAGAAATTAACATAATTATTAAAAGTGGAATGGGAAAAGATATGAAATAATGTGAAATGGACCAATGGTTTTCTTTCACACACCCAATGGAAATGCTGGAGTCAGTTTTCCTTTCTCCTAAATTATCTGAGAAATGACTCCAGCACAGAGAAATGACACTGAAGTGAATACGTAATGAAAACTTATACGTTTCCCTTCCATTTAATATTTCCACATTATTGTCTTATAATCATGCTGTTTGGATTGTATCAAGGGAATCTCCTTTAAAGGAAGGTCAGGTATGAGATAAGACTATTCATCCCTATTCAGCACTATATGTATCATCTGCCCGATTGACCTTTTGCTCCTCACAGTAATTGTCTAATATGGATAGAATTGTTCCCATTTTACAAGTGAGGAAAGGCAAATTCAGAGATACTGTGACACAGCTTTTATAAAATTTCCCATCTGCTTTTCACATCCCTTTTTTGCAGCCTCTAATGATCATTGCCTAGAGCTACATTTCATAAAAGGTTGCAAAAGCATGACGTACAAATTCTTTAATTGCTTCTGCATGTATTGGCGGAAATTCTTTTATAAAAGAATTCTTCCCTCAACAACTATGTGTAGGTATAACAAGCACAGGAAAGGCAAGGTGTATATACAGTTCACTGGCAATATTTGCACTTTCAAAAATCAGGTGTTTCCCTAGGATTCTCAAAGGTGAGCAGTGAGTTGGTTTTGTTGGCTTTTTTTTTAGAGTGTCATAGATGTTTCTATATTTGACGTGTTTTAGTGCATGACAGTCATTAATGTTTTTGATGTTCAAATTGTTCTATCTTTGGCCAATGGGAGGCCCTGAGGTTATGAGTCTTTTTGATATAATTTCTGGTATGAGAGTTCCGTCCAGACTCACCTGGTACAATCCTTACCTAGACCAAAAATCAGGCATTTCTCCAAGGAAGCCTGGTTCCTTTTAGTGGGAAATTCAGTCTAGGAACTACAGTTGCTGATTACTACTTTGTTGGTCATTGTTTCTTGCCCTTTCAGTGCATAGAGCCAGTAATATAGGTTTCATATTTAAGAGAATCTACGTCATTGGCTTGCATCCTGGGCTGCTCTTCTGTCCCCTTATAGGTACGCATTTTTATCATCTTTTGTATTAACTGTACAGTTCTTAAAATATAAGGAAATATAACATACATTTGTTTTCTCCCCGTTTCATACGTAAAAGTTGTCATATTCTACACCAGTGCTCTCCAACAGAAACTTCTGTGGAGATGGGAATGTTCTGTATCTGTGCTGTTCAACACAGCAGTCATTAAGTACCTGAGTCTTATTCAGGAATTGAACATTTAGCACCTAAAACGTGGCAACTCTGAGTAACTGATTTTTTAATTTCATGTAATTTGAGTTTAATTTACTGTAAATAGCTACTTGAGGCTAGTGGCCGTCATATTGGACAGCAGCAGCTCCACACACTTTTCTGCACCTGGCTTTTATCACTGAACAATATATCCTGGAGATGACTCCACAACAGTACAGAGGAGGAGTCTTCATTGCTTTTTACAGCTGCACAGTCCTCTCAGATGTAGATGGACCACAGTTTATTCAACCAGCCCCTTATTGGTGGATATGTCTTGTTTCTGGCCTTCTGCTGTATGAATTGTTCTGGCAGGAATGGCTTTGTGTTTATGTCTTTTTACATTGTTAGTTTGGGATAGATTCTTAGGAGAGACATTGCTGGTTCCAAGGGTAAGTACCCTGGTAATTTCATAACACCGTATCAAATCCCCTGGCTAGGAGTTATACCATGTTACATTGCCACCAGCAATGTACGTGATTGCCTATTTCTTCACTGACTATGTAAATGATGAGAAGAGGCATCTCGGCTTTTTGGTTTGTTTGTTTTTTTCTTTGCATCTCTTAATCCAGAGTTAGGTTTCACACTTTTTAACATGTTTAAGGAACATTTTTCGGGGAAATTCTTTTTGTATCTAGTGCCCTTTCTCCTTCAGAATGTTCTAATTTGCCCTTGCTTTTTCATAATCTTTCTACTACAAGGTAGATAACCTTTGTCATTGATGTAAGTTGTATGTTTCCCAATTTGTAATTTTTCAGTTTAATTTGCTGATGGGATGCTTTCTGCCTTACAATTTTTAATGAAATCAGGTGTACTATGGTTTTCCCTTATTGCTTCTGGATTTGAAGCCATATTTAGAAAACTTTTCTTCACCACTAGCTTTTAGAGGAATTTATTGTGGGTATATGTTTGTGGACAGGAGAGAGAGAAAGGGATCATATTTGAGCGTCAGGTGTAAGAGGAACCCAGAAAAGAAGTGACCGTCATGTGAGAAATATGTGAAAACCATTTCACTAAGTCAAGAGAATTAGGCATTTGGACCAGAGTCTTGGTCCTGTGTTTGTCTTGATAGCTCGGTCTCTACTCTTTTCTGTCTCTTGTGGGTATGGATACAGGCTCCCCCTGACTGGCAGAGAAGGTCTTCATGAAGCAGGAACTCCATGTCACCTCAAATGGACCTGTCAGATGACTAAATGGATAGAACCACCCTCTTAGGGATAAAACATACAAAACCAGTTCCGAAATGTACCACTCTGACAGAGCAAAGGTCTAAGAGAAAGTAAAACCTCCAGCTGGAGCCTGTGAGGAGAAGCAAAACTGAAAGCAACACTGTTCACCTCATCCTTGACTCTCTGAGTGGTGTCCCGTCAGGGAAGGTAATAGCCTACTCGTCCTATGCAAAAGGACAGGGGTTTGAGTTAGAAGGTGCCACAGTTTCCCAAGTTATAGCCTCTCCCACTAAGCTACATCATTTCCTGTTTCCATGCTGGTTTCCAGGACCCAGGGTCAAGCTTGGACTAATTGTGCTTAGAATGGAGCCTGAGGTCATGGGGCTCCATGCGGTGGGCACTAACATCCATCTGGTTTCCTGGGGGCTTTTCCAGTTATGCAGGTCTGGAGATGAAGAGAGGGAGGTTGGGATGCAGATAAGGAATTGGACCGACAGTTCCTGCCACATGGTAAACACACAGTACACATTAATAAATGAATGAGAAGCAGGGTAGAAACTACACATACGCCCTTTTAGTCTTCCTATACACATCTGAATGTTTCAAAGTAAGTTAAGATCACACTGTACTTGTTTTTTTCCAATAGACTTTGAGGAAACTTTTCACTTGTTTTTAAAATATATATTTTCCATTGTGGGGAAAAAGAAAAATGTGTAGAAAAATGGAGAGCGTGCCACCTAGTGACCAAAGTCAGAACTGCAGGTGTAAAAGTCTGAAATGGGGGCTTGGCAAAGGATGGGGGATGGAAAGGACTGTGGTGGTGGTGGGGAGGCGAATGAATTTCATCCTAAAGGCAAGATTTCTAGACTTCACACTGGCAGCGATCCTTCTGTATTCATGCCTATGCTGGGATCTTCAAGCCCTGGGACTGGAAATCTGGCCCCTAAGTGAACTGAGTCGAAAGCTGCATGAGTTAGTGTATGAATAATTGGTGTAAAGAAATTTGAGACAAAGGGACATATACAAATACACACACATACAAAGAACTGTCAAATCAATTCTTTTGATCTGCTTCCGAAGCCATGAATATATGAATAGCGTATTGGTAATCAGTTTGCAATCTTTTGTATTTTTAACATTTTACTCAATGTTTCCATTCTGGAAACAGCATAGAAATGCAGTTATAAAATAAAAACATCTTCTATCTTCAACAATCCACACTCAGTGATTTATTACCAAAGAAATCTGTTTAGTGTCTAAGTCAATAAATGTATTTCTGCACTATTATTTTGTGACTTGGCTGCTGATATACCTGTTTAACAAAACTTTATCTCAGTACTTTGTTAGGGCACCAATGAATACTTCTCTTTGTTTAACACGTATGGAAAAATATAGACATGCGTTTTTAGAAACCAAAATTACATTGCCACACCCATCTGTCCCTACCTTTTGCCCACCATAATACAAAGAGAGTTTCTCTTCACTTATAGGTGCCTACTTTCCAGATTTTTCTCTGTATGTAATGCACTAACATATTTAATCACCCTCATACACCCATGTTCATATATATTCTTTT